>NW_027466132.1:1785000-2227500 GCF_046127955.1 Nelusetta ayraudi | reverse complement strand
AAGTTGATTTTTGACCCCATAGACTTGCATGGCATTAGGGTTAGCGATAAGGCTGGAATTAGGGTTAGGGTTAGGGTTAACTGGAATTAGGGTTAGGGTTTCGGGGTTCCTCATGGGCTAGAAGCCCCAAATTTGACGTGGCTGTGTCTTGAGGGATCCCGATGAACCTGCAAGTGGTCCCATGTCTCTAGGACAAAGTTGATTTTTGACCCCATAGACTTGCATGGCATTAGGGTTAGCGATAAGGCTGGAATTAGGGTTAGGGTTAGGGTTAGCTGAAATTAGGGTTAGGGTTTCGGGGTTCCTCATGGGCTAGAAGCCCCAAATTTGACGTGGTTGTGTCTTGAGGGATCCCGATGAACCTGCAAGTGGTCCCATTTCTCTAGGACAAAGTTGATTTTTGACCCCATAGACTTGCATGGCATTAGGGTTAGCGATAAGGCTGGAATTAGGGTTAGGGTTAGGGTTAGCTGGAATTAGGGTTAGGGTTAGGGTTAGGGTTTAGGGTTAGGGTTAGGGTTAGTCTCTAGAACAAAGTTGATTTTTGACCCCATAGACTTGCATGGCATTAGGGTTAGCGATAAGGCTGGAATTAGGGTTAGGGTTAGGGTTAGCTGGAATTAGGGTTAGGGTTAGGGTTAGGGTTAGGGTTTAGGGTTAGGGTTAGGGTTAGTCTCTAGGACAAAGTTGACTTTTGACCCCATAGACTTGCATGGCATTAGGGTTAGCGATAAGGCTGGAATTAGGGTTAGGGTTAGGGTTAGCTGAAATTAGGGTTAGGGTTTCGGGGTTCCTCATGGGCTAGAAGCCCCAAATTTGACGTGGCTGTGTCTTGAGGGATCCCGATGAACCTGCAAGTGGTTCCATGTCTCTAGGACAAAGTTGACTTTTGACCCCATAGACTTGCATGGCATTAGGGTTAGCGATAAGGCTGGAATTAGGGTTAGGGTTAGGGTTAGCTGGAATTAGGGTTAGGGTTAGGGTTTAGGGTTAGGGTTAGGGTTAGTCTCTAGGACAAAGTTGATTTTTGACCCCATAGACTTGCATGGCATTAGGGTTAGCGATAAGGCTGGAATTAGGGTTAGGGTTAGGGTTAGCTGAAATTAGGGTTAGGGTTTCGGGGTTCCTCATGGGCTAGAAGCCCCAAATTTGACGTGGCTGTGTCTTGAGGGATCCCGATGAACCTGCAAGCGGTCCCATGTCTCTAGGACAAAGTTGATATTTGACCCCATAGACTTGCATGGCATTAGGGTTAGCGATAAGGCTGGAATTAGGGTTAGGGTTAGGGTTAGCTGAAATTAGGGTTAGGGTTTCAGGGTTCCTCATGGGCTAGAAGCCCCAAATTTGACGTGGCTGTGTCTTGAGGGATCCCGATGAACCTGCAAGTGGTCCCATGTCTCTAGGACAAAGTTGACTTTTGACCCCATAGACTTGCATGGCATTAGGGTTAGCGATAAGGCTGGAATTAGGGTTAGGGTTAGGGTTAGCTGGAATTAGGGTTAGGGTTAGGGTTAGGGTTTAGGGTTAGGGTTAGGGTTAGTCTCTAGAACAAAGTTGATTTTTGACCCCATAGACTTGCATGGCATTAGGGTTAGCGATAAGGCTGGAATTAGGGTTAGGGTTAGGGTTAGCTGGAATTAGGGTTAGGGTTAGGGTTAGGGTAGGGTTAGGGTTAGGGTTAGGGTTAGGGTTTAGGGTTAGGGTTAGGGTTAGTCTCTAGGACAAAGTTGATTTTTGACCCCATAGACTTGCATGGCATTAGGGTTAGCGATAAGGCTGGAATTAGGGTTAGGGTTAGGGTTAGCTGGAATTAGGGTTAGGGTTAGGGTTAGGGTTTAGGGTTAGGGTTAGGGTTAGTCTCTAGAACAAAGTTGATTTTTGACCCCATAGACTTGCATGGCATTAGGGTTAGCGATAAGGCTGGAATTAGGGTTAGGGTTAGGGTTAGCTGGAATTAGGGTTAGGGTTAGGGTTAGGGTTAGGGTTTAGGGTTAGGGTTAGGGTTAGTCTCTAGGACAAAGTTGACTTTTGACCCCATAGACTTGCATGGCATTAGGGTTAGCGATAAGGCTGGAATTAGGGTTAGGGTTAGGGTTAGCTGAAATTAGGGTTAGGGTTTCGGGGTTCCTCATGGGCTAGAAGCCCCAAATTTGACGTGGCTGTGTCTTGAGGGATCCCGATGAACCTGCAAGTGGTTCCATGTCTCTAGGACAAAGTTGACTTTTGACCCCATAGACTTGCATGGCATTAGGGTTAGCGATAAGGCTGGAATTAGGGTTAGGGTTAGGGTTAGCTGGAATTAGGGTTAGGGTTAGGGTTTAGGGTTAGGGTTAGGGTTAGTCTCTAGGACAAAGTTGATTTTTGACCCCATAGACTTGCATGGCATTAGGGTTAGCGATAAGGCTGGAATTAGGGTTAGGGTTAGGGTTAGCTGAAATTAGGGTTAGGGTTTCGGGGTTCCTCATGGGCTAGAAGCCCCAAATTTGACGTGGCTGTGTCTTGAGGGATCCCGATGAACCTGCAAGCGGTCCCATGTCTCTAGGACAAAGTTGATATTTGACCCCATAGACTTGCATGGCATTAGGGTTAGCGATAAGGCTGGAATTAGGGTTAGGGTTAGGGTTAGCTGAAATTAGGGTTAGGGTTTCAGGGTTCCTCATGGGCTAGAAGCCCCAAATTTGACGTGGCTGTGTCTTGAGGGATCCCGATGAACCTGCAAGTGGTCCCATGTCTCTAGGACAAAGTTGACTTTTGACCCCATAGACTTGCATGGCATTAGGGTTAGCGATAAGGCTGGAATTAGGGTTAGGGTTAGGGTTAGCTGGAATTAGGGTTAGGGTTAGGGTTAGGGTTTAGGGTTAGGGTTAGGGTTAGTCTCTAGAACAAAGTTGATTTTTGACCCCATAGACTTGCATGGCATTAGGGTTAGCGATAAGGCTGGAATTAGGGTTAGGGTTAGGGTTAGCTGGAATTAGGGTTAGGGTTAGGGTTAGGGTAGGGTTAGGGTTAGGGTTAGGGTTAGGGTTTAGGGTTAGGGTTAGGGTTAGTCTCTAGGACAAAGTTGATTTTTGACCCCATAGACTTGCATGGCATTAGGGTTAGCGATAAGGCTGGAATTAGGGTTAGGGTTAGGGTTAGCTGGAATTAGGGTTAGGGTTAGGGTTAGGGTTTAGGGTTAGGGTTAGGGTTAGTCTCTAGGACAAAGTTGACTTTTGACCCCATAGACTTGCATGGCATTAGGGTTAGCGATAAGGCTGGAATTAGGGTTAGGGTTAGGGTTAGCTGAAATTAGGGTTAGGGTTTCGGGGTTCCTCATGGGCTAGAAGCCCCAAATTTGACGTGGCTGTGTCTTGAGGGATCCCGATGAACCTGCAAGTGGTCCCATGTCTCTAGGACAAAGTTGATTTTTGACCCCATAGACTTGCATGGCATTAGGGTTAGCGATAAGGCTGGAATTAGGGTTAGGGTTAGGGTTAGCTGAAATTAGGGTTAGGGTTTCGGGGTTCCTCATGGGCTAGAAGCCCCAAATTTGACGTGGTTGTGTCTTGAGGGATCCCGATGAACCTGCAAGTGGTCCCATGTCTCTAGGACAAAGTTGATTTTTGACCCCATAGACTTGCATGGCATTAGGGTTAGCGATAAGGCTGGAATTAGGGTTAGGGTTAGGGTTAGCTGGAATTAGGGTTAGGGTTAGGGTTAGGGTTTAGGGTTAGGGTTAGGGTTAGTCTCTAGAACAAAGTTGATTTTTGACCCCATAGACTTGCATGGCATTAGGGTTAGCGATAAGGCTGGAATTAGGGTTAGGGTTAGGGTTAGCTGGAATTAGGGTTAGGGTTAGGGTTAGGGTTAGGGTTTAGGGTTAGGGTTAGGGTTAGACTCTAGGACAAAGTTGACTTTTGACCCCATAGACTTGCATGGCATTAGGGTTAGCGATAAGGCTGGAATTAGGGTTAGGGTTAGGGTTAGCTGAAATTAGGGTTAGGGTTTCGGGGTTCCTCATGGGCTAGAAGCCCCAAATTTGACGTGGCTGTGTCTTGAGGGATCCCGATGAACCTGCAAGTGGTTCCATGTCTCTAGGACAAAGTTGACTTTTGACCCCATAGACTTGCATGGCATTAGGGTTAGCGATAAGGCTGGAATTAGGGTTAGGGTTAGGGTTAGCTGGAATTAGGGTTAGGGTTAGGGTTTAGGGTTAGGGTTAGGGTTAGTCTCTAGGACAAAGTTGATTTTTGACCCCATAGACTTGCATGGCATTAGGGTTAGCGATAAGGCTGGAATTAGGGTTAGGGTTAGGGTTAGCTGAAATTAGGGTTAGGGTTTCGGGGTTCCTCATGGGCTAGAAGCCCCAAATTTGACGTGGCTGTGTCTTGAGGGATCCCGATGAACCTGCAAGCGGTCCCATGTCTCTAGGACAAAGTTGATATTTGACCCCATAGACTTGCATGGCATTAGGGTTAGCGATAAGGCTGGAATTAGGGTTAGGGTTAGGGTTAGCTGAAATTAGGGTTAGGGTTTCAGGGTTCCTCATGGGCTAGAAGCCCCAAATTTGACGTGGCTGTGTCTTGAGGGATCCCGATGAACCTGCAAGTGGTTCCATGTCTCTAGGACAAAGTTGACTTTTGACCCCATAGACTTGCATGGCATTAGGGTTAGCGATAAGGCTGGAATTAGGGTTAGGGTTAGGGTTAGCTGAAATTAGGGTTAGGGTTTCGGGGTTCCTCATGAGCTAGAAGCCCCAAATTTGACGTGGTTGTGTCTTGAGGGATCCCGATGAACCTGCAAGTGGTCCCATGTCTCTAGGACAAAGTTGACTTTTGACCCCATAGACTTGCATGGCATTAGGGTTAGCGATAAGGCTGGAATTAGGGTTAGGGTTAGGGTTAGCTGGAATTAGGGTTAGGGTTAGGGTTAGGGTTTAGGGTTAGGGTTAGGGTTAGTCTCTAGAACAAAGTTGATTTTTGACCCCATAGACTTGCATGGCATTAGGGTTAGCGATAAGGCTGGAATTAGGGTTAGGGTTAGGGTTAGCTGGAATTAGGGTTAGGGTTAGGGTTAGGGTTTAGGGTTAGGGTTAGGGTTAGTCTTTAGGACAAAGTTGATTTTTGACCCCATAGACTTGCATGGCATTAGGGTTAGCGATAAGGCTGGAATTAGGGTTAGGGTTAGGGTTAGCTGGAATTAGGGTTAGGGTTAGGGTTAGGGTTAGGGTTTAGGGTTAGGGTTAGGGTTAGTCTCTAGGACAAAGTTGATTTTTGACCCCATAGACTTGCATGGCATTAGGGTTAGCGATAAGGCTGGAATTAGGGTTAGGGTTAGGGTTAGCTGGAATTAGGGTTAGGGTTAGGGTTAGGGTTTAGGGTTAGGGTTAGGGTTAGTCTCTAGGACAAAGTTGATTTTTGACCCCATAGACTTGCATGGCATTAGGGTTAGCGATAAGGCTGGAATTAGGGTTAGGGTTAGGGTTAGCTGGAATTAGGGTTAGGGTTAGGGTTAGGATTTAGGGTTAGGGTTAGGGTTAGTCTCTAGGACAAAGTTGATTTTTGACCCCATAGACTTGCATGGCATTAGGGTTAGCGATAAGGCTGGAATTAGGGTTAGGGTTAGGGTTAGCTGGAATTAGGGTTAGGGTTAGGGTTAGGGTTTAGGTTTAGGGTTAGGGTTAGTCTCTAGGACAAAGTTGATTTTTGACCCCATAGACTTGCATGGCATTAGGGTTAGCGATAAGGCTGGAATTAGGGTTAGGGTTAGGGTTAGCTGGAATTAGGGTTAGGGTTAGGGTTAGGGTTTAGGGTTAGGGTTAGGGTTAGTCTCTAGGACAAAGTTGATTTTTGACCCCATAGACTTGCATGGCATTAGGGTTAGCGATAAGGCTGGAATTAGGGTTAGGGTTAGGGTTAGCTGGAATTAGGGTTAGGGTTAGGGTTAGGGTTTAGGGTTAGGGTTAGGGTTAGTCTCTAGGACAAAGTTGATTTTTGACCCCATAGACTTGCATGGCATTAGGGTTAGCGATAAGGCTGGAATTAGGGTTAGGGTTAGGGTTAGCTGGAATTAGGGTTAGGGTTTCAGGGTTCCTCATGGGCTAGAAGCCCCAAATTTGACGTGGCTGTGTCTTGAGGGATCCCGATGAACCTGCAAGTGGTCCCATGTCTCTAGGACAAAGTTGATTTTTGACCCCATAGACTTGCATGGCATTAGGGTTAGCGATAAGGCTGGAATTAGGGTTAGGGTTAGGGTTAGCTGAAATTAGGGTTAGGGTTTCGGGGTTCCTCATGGGCTAGAAGCCCCAAATTTGACGTGGCTGTGTCTTGAGGGATCCCGATGAACCTGCAAGCGGTCCCATGTCTCTAGGACAAAGTTGATATTTGACCCCATAGACTTGCATGGCATTAGGGTTAGCGATAAGGCTGGAATTAGGGTTAGGGTTAGGGTTATCTGAAATTAGGGTTAGGGTTTCGGGGTTCCTCATGAGCTAGAAGCCCCAAATTTGACGTGGTTGTGTCTTGAGGGATCCCGATGAACCTGCAAGTGGTCCCATGTCTCTAGGACAAAGTTGATTTTTGACCCCATAGACTTGCATGGCATTAGGGTTAGCGATAAGGCTGGAATTAGGGTTAGGGTTAGGGTTAGCTGGAATTAGGGTTAGGGTTTCGGGGTTCCTCATGGGCTAGAAGCCCCAAATTTGACGTGGCTGTGTCTTGAGGGATCCCGATGAACCTGCAAGTGGTCCCATGTCTCTAGGACAAAGTTGACTTTTGACCCCATAGACTTGCATGGCATTAGGGTTAGCGATAAGGCTGGAATTAGGGTTAGGGTTAGGGTTAGCTGGAATTAGGGTTAGGGTTAGGGTTAGGGTTTAGGGTTAGGGTTAGGGTTAGTCTCTAGAACAAAGTTGATTTTTGACCCCATAGACTTGCATGGCATTAGGGTTAGCGATAAGGCTGGAATTAGGGTTAGGGTTAGGGTTAGCTGGAATTAGGGTTAGGGTTAGGGTTAGGGTAGGGTTAGGGTTAGGGTTAGGGTTAGGGTTTAGGGTTAGGGTTAGGGTTAGTCTCTAGGACAAAGTTGATTTTTGACCCCATAGACTTGCATGGCATTAGGGTTAGCGATAAGGCTGGAATTAGGGTTAGGGTTAGGGTTAGCTGGAATTAGGGTTAGGGTTAGGGTTAGGGTTAGGGTTTAGGGTTAGGGTTAGGGTTAGTCTCTAGGACAAAGTTGACTTTTGACCCCATAGACTTGCATGGCATTAGGGTTAGCGATAAGGCTGGAATTAGGGTTAGGGTTAGGGTTAGCTGAAATTAGGGTTAGGGTTTCGGGGTTCCTCATGGGCTAGAAGCCCCAAATTTTACGTGGCTGTGTCTTGAGGGATCCCGATGAACCTGCAAGTGGTTCCATGTCTCTAGGACAAAGTTGACTTTTGACCCCATAGACTTGCATGGCATTAGGGTTAGCGATAAGGCTGGAATTAGGGTTAGGGTTAGGGTTAGCTGGAATTAGGGTTAGGGTTTCGGGGTTCCTCATGGGCTAGAAGCCCGAAATTTGACGTGGCTGTGTCTTGAGGGATCCCGATGAACCTGCAAGTGGTCCCATGTCTCTAGGACAAAGTTGATTTTTGACCCCATAGACTTGCATGGCATTAGGGTTAGCGATAAGGCTGGAATTAGGGTTAGGGTTAGGGTTAGCTGGAATTAGGGTTAGGGTTAGGGTTAGGGTTAGGGTTTAGGGTTAGGGTTAGGGTTAGTCTCTAGGACAAAGTTGATTTTTGACCCCATAGACTTGCATGGCATTAGGGTTAGCGATAAGGCTGGAATTAGGGTTAGGGTTAGGGTTAGCTGAACTTAGGGTTAGGGTTTCGGGGTTCCTCATGGGCTAGAAGCCCCAAATTTGACGTGGCTGTGTCTTGAGGGATCCCGATGAACCTGCAAGTGGTTCCATGTCTCTAGGACAAAGTTGACTTTTGACCCCATAGACTTGCATGGCATTAGGGTTAGCGATAAGGCTGGAATTAGGGTTAGGGTTAGGGTTAGCTGGAATTAGGGTTAGGGTTTCGGGGTTCCTCATGGGCTAGAAGCCCCAAATTTGACGTGGCTGTGTCTTGAGGGATCCCGATGAACCTGCAAGTGGTTCCATGTCTCTACGACAAAGTTGACTTTTGACCCCATAGACTTGCATGGCATTAGGGTTAGCGATAAGGCTGGAATTAGGGTTAGGGTTAGGGTTAGCTGGAATTAGGGTTAGGGTTAGGGTTAGGGTTTAGGGTTAGGGTTAGGGTTAGTCTCTAGGACAAAGTTGATTTTTGACCCCATAGACTTGCATGGCATTAGGGTTAGCGATAAGGCTGGAATTAGGGTTAGGGTTAGGGTTAGCTGGAATTAGGGTTAGGGTTAGGGTTAGGGTTAGGATTTAGGGTTAGGGTTAGGGTTAGTCTCTAGGACAAAGTTGATTTTTGACCCCATAGACTTGCATGGCATTAGGGTTAGCGATAAGGCTGGAATTAGGGTTAGGGTTAGGGTTAGCTGGAATTAGGGTTAGGGTTAGGGTTTAGGGTTAGGGTTAGGGTTAGTCTCTAGGACAAAGTTGATTTTTGACCCCATAGACTTGCATGGCATTAGGGTTAGCGATAAGGCTGGAATTAGGGTTAGGGTTAGGGTTAGCTGAAATTAGGGTTAGGGTTTCGGGGTTCCTCATGGGCTAGAAGCCCCAAATTTGACGTGGCTGTGTCTCGAGGGATCCCGATGAACCTGCAAGTGGTCCCATGTCTCTAGGACAAAGTTGATTTTTGACCCCATAGACTTGCATGGCATTAGGGTTAGCGATAAGGCTGGAATTAGGGTTAGGGTTAGGGTTAGCTGGAATTAGGGTTAGGGTTTCGGGGTTCCTCATGGGCTAGAAGCCCCAAATCTGACGTGGCTGTGTCTTGAGGGATCCCGATGAACCTGCAAGTGGTCCCATGTCTCTAGGACAAAGTTGATTTTTGACCCCATAGACTTGCATGGCATTAGGGTTAGCGATAAGGCTGGAATTAGGGTTAGCTGGAATTAGGGTTAGGGTTTCAAGGTTCCTCATGGGCTAGAAGTCCCAAATTTTACGTGGCTGTGTCTTGAGGGATCCCGATGAACCTGCAAGTGGTCCCATGTCTCTAGGACAAAGTTGACTTTTGACCCCAT
Organism: Nelusetta ayraudi; assembly: GCF_046127955.1. Lineage (NCBI taxonomy): Eukaryota > Metazoa > Chordata > Actinopteri > Tetraodontiformes > Monacanthidae > Nelusetta > Nelusetta ayraudi. The sequence goes on along the minus strand of NW_027466132.1, from coordinate 2,218,336 downwards.
TGACTTGCATGGCATTAGGGTTAGCGATAAGGCTGGAATTAGGGTTAGGGTTAGGGTTAGCTGGAATTAGGGTTAGGGTTTCGGGGTTCCTCATGGGCTAGAAGCCCCAAATTTGACGTGGCTGTGTCTTGAGGGATCCCGATGAACCTGCAAGTGGTCCCATGTCTCTAGGACAAAGTTGACTTTTGACCCCATAGACTTGCATGGCATTAGGGGCAGTGGTTCTCAAACTTTCTCTGTCACGCCCCACCTTGGAGGAAGAAGATTTTTCATGACACCTTTTCATGACATTTTATGACACCGTGGCAGCAAATGTGAACTACAAAGGATATAGTTTCAACAAAAAAAGCCTCATTAGCTCTTTTCCACATTATACCAGAATGTTACAGAGTTCCTCTTTCTTGCCTCAGACGAGGCACCTGGAAACCCGGCGAGGCTCGTTTCTGCAAGGGCGGGGGGACAATATCGCTCGCTGTTATCGGGGTAATTTATTGTTCACGTTTAGCGAAGCCTGGCCGTGCCCTTCTGGGGACGTTGCCAGTCACGCTGATAGGATTGGCAACACGCGGCGACAGGTTTTATTGCTGACGGACACGGAGTGAAACGCTTGAGACCCCCAAAAAAAGCGCCTCTAGTCACCTGGATCCTATTTACCGTGAGGCTGTCTGCTTCCCCGCTGAACAACATGGACAGTTGGCCGTGCAGGAGGACTTTACTCGGAGCTGCCGCTTGCACTCTTGTCCTTTTTAATTGCAAGGGCTCCCCTTTTGTGTTTCATCGTGTTTTTCAAGCAGCAGGGTGTCTTTTTGTGCTGAAAGTAAGCGATCGGTATGAGCGGGAGATGCGGCATGTTGTGGTTTGGTTAGCTTTGATCTCTTGCGAGCATCGCTAATCATATGGGATTAGTGACGCCCTTGTGCTGATCAAGAGTTCGCATTCCCAGTGCTAACTGTGATTAGCAAGTGCTATTCACATGTTATTTGGAGCATCAGCTAGCTTTGTGTCTTGTTTAGGACGCTAATAGAGAATGTCTGCCAAGTAAAGCGATGCTGTCTTTGGCATGAGATGAAGTGGGGTCAAATTTTAAAGTGTAGTACAGCGGTGGGCAAATGTTTTGACTGGTGGGCCACAGTGGGTTCTAAGATTTGACGAAGTGGCTGGAGAGGGAGCAGATCTGTGGAGTGCTTTGGTGACCCACCTCATTGGAGGAAAAATATATCAAAATGTGCTTTAATGTCTACTGAAAATGAACAAAATCGTTACAACAGAATGTGTGTCTTTGAAGCCCAATGTTATTTAGCTCTTTAGCTCTAAAGTTACTCTTAAAACACATGCAAAAATGGATGAAATACAGCTATTCAATGACTCACTATTAATATAATTAGTTCAAGTTTGGCGGGCCAGATTAAAAGGCTTAACAGGCCTCACATGGCCCCCGGGCCGTAGTTTGGCCATGCCTGGTTTAGCAGATTTAGTAAATAAAGGCAAATACGGGGATTTTAAGATTTGTTTTAAGGTGAGAAACAGAAAATAGCGCTTTACAGGACCAGACGTGCGGTTCTTAATGGCCTTTTTCTTGTTTTCTGGGCACGGTCACATTCAGTCGCCCGCGCTTTTGTTTTGTTTTGTTTTGTTTTTGTTTGATTTGATTTTCTCCTCCTCAGCTTGGTCTTTGCTCCCACAACATCCACTCCTCCCTGCCGGGCATCAGTGAAGCTAATCTTTCTTCACACTCACCTCCCTCTGCCTCCTGCTGCCACCTCGGTGCCACATCCACTCACGTACGCGCCATTTATTGATGCCCTGGAAAGGAAAAACAACTACACTATAGCAACAGGGGGACATGAGCAGCGTGCACACAAACACACACACACACACACACACACACACACAGACACACAGACACACACACATAAGGAACCATACCTTCAGTCTCGCTAGCGTATGTCTCATCCTGTTAAACTAACAAGCACGCACGCACGCACACACACACACACACACACACACATACTTTTAAAGAGAAGACGAAGAAGGAGAGGCATCAGCCTCTTAAGTTCCGGCACATTGCATTTGTGATGAGACTGGCGGGGCAATCATCGTCGGCCGTCTCCAGCGGTGAAATGAGCCCAAAATTGTGAGGACAGGACGGCCGTTTTGACAGGCGGGTACAAATACAAGGCGATAGAATCTCAATGAGGCCTGAAAGAAGGGAATGCATAAATAGATTAGATTGAAGAGAGACTGGCGCCACACAGAAAAGCAAATCTAATTATGAGTCTTCCCTCCTCCCCCTTTGCAGGAGGAGCTGGTGTCTCCTGTTTGGATTGTGTGCAAACAGAACGTGTGCATATATTTCAGCGTCTAACGGGGGGGAACATTTCATAGTGGGGGCTGCAGAGCCGCATTTGTGTGAATTTTTACAATGGAAAAATGTGGGGGGGACAGCTGGGAGAGGCTCCAGCAGACCCCCAAGAATCGGGTATTGAAAATGGAGGGATAGGCCGCATGTTCCGGTGTTTGTGACTGCAGTGCCAGAGAACCGATCGCCAGAACCGTTTTTCTCCAACGCGGGGCGCCCTCTAGCTTCCCTGAGGAGAATTCCCACCAGGCCAAAATTCTCTGGCTAAGTGGCCGATAAGAATAAACCTATCTAGATGGACTCCAGTCTGCCTCATTTAGCCAAATATAGACGGACCATTAAAAAAGAAAAACCCTTAAAAGTCAACTCGCTGGCGAAAAGTGAATGCGCTGCGTTTTATTTCAGGAGCCGAGATATGACAATTAAAATTCATTTTATAGTAATTATAGGAAATCGAATTAAACGCGTGGCCTCGGCCGCTCCTTCGGGGAAGAAGCACAATGCGTGTGTGTAATTGAAATATTCCCGCACCCGTAATGGCTCACGCAATTAAATGTGCATTATCGAGGAGCGGCCGACCCGATCGGGTGACTGGCGGATGTGAGGTTTCGTGGGGGGCGGGGGGGGGGGCCGGGCCTCGTTTGAGGAGCCGACTGAGAAGGTGGCTCGCTCTCGGCCGTCTATAATTAAAAACACTGGAAGTTCAGGGAGGAGCTGGGCTATCTGGACCTCACACGCTGAGGAGCGGAACCTCCGCCAGTTATTAATTTGCCATTCGGCGGTCAAATCCATTCAGACTTGAAAATGAGAGGGCTGGGGCGGGGGCGGGGTTGTCTGTGGCTGAGGTTTTGTGTTGCAGATATCTTCTATTTCAAGCTAGCTGGATAGCACGCCCGCTACGTAGCGTAGCCGCCTGGAGCCCGAGCGCTGTCAGTTCACATTTTAAGATTTCTGTGCGAATATGGTGAATGTCTTACAGTTTGTAGCTTTAAACACTGGTACCAGTACTTATATACCTCGATTTTTCATTTTTCCACATTATGGACGCAGCATAGTTTTTATCCTTATGATGTCATCGTCAACTTCATGGCAACTTTCATCAAATTCCAGTCAACTTTAAAGAAAACAGAAAAAAAATAACAACCATCAGGCCGAGGCGCCGCGAGCGCTTTGCACACTACAAAATAAGCAGGAGATGGAGAGAGAGAGAGAGAGAGAGAAAGAGAGAGAGAGAGGGAGAGAAAAACAGCACAACTTGTATTGTGCCTGGCGCTGCAGAGATATTCCACATAATTCACTCAGAGGCAGAAGTGGGTGAAAATGAAAAATTGATTCACCGATGCAACCAGAAGGGAGGTTTATTTTCTCTCCGCTCTGCTTCCCCACAACGCACGTCTGTGTTGTTGTTGTTGTTTGTGTGTGTGTGCGTGTGTGTGTGTGTGTGTGTGTGTGCCGCCTATGCGTGTGTGCACGTGTGTCGTTTGATTGATGGCGGAGGAAGAAGAAGACAGATTTGATTTCTAATTACAACGGCGTGCTTTGTCCGTTGACCTTGCGGAAGGCAGCTGCGTCGCTGGGACTGAAGGTCTGAAAGATCCCAGCTTTTTTGTCCTTTTGTTTCATTGCCATTATTTATTATTATTTATCATTCTACCAGTTACTAATATTAGCAGATTGCAGTTTAGACATTAGGAACTCTCTCTCCCTGCCACAGAGCTGCTGAAGGTCTCTCTGGTCCAATCAGACGTCAGCGCCTCGTTCGATCGAATCAACTTGTCTGAATCCGCTTCACAGTTATTGACGGGGCTTTTTTTTGTTTGTTTTTTTTTTGCTTGCTTTGTTTTGTGTTTATTGTTGTTTGAGATCCCGAGTCGCAGAGTCGCTATTGTTTACGCAAAGCGACAGCGACGTGATTGGCCCGGACACTTGTGTCGAGCATCATTGTGTCGGCGCCGACAAAGGCCGGCGCCGACAAAGGCCCACGCCGACGTGCGAACAAACTCCACGGCGGGGTTCGCACGTGCGGATGATTACAATGAGAAAAAAAGAGGAGAAAAAAAGTCCTCCAGTGAAGCCCCCCACACCCCCCACCCCCACCTCCACCCAACTTGTTTGTGTTCGGCTTCAAGGCTTCCTTGTTATCCCATTATCCCGCCATATGTTTTGTGCGCCCGCACCGCCGCCTAAATCTTAAGCCTGGATTTACTTAAGGGAAAGTGTGTGTGTGTGTGTGTGTGTGTGGCGGGGGGTAATAATAATAAATAATAATAACAGTAAAAAAAAAAAAATCTTTTGACAAACACCTCCGACAAAAAAAAAGAAAGAAAGAAAAGAAGAGAGGTGAGGAAGATCGGGCATAATGTCCCATTCTCCTCCACGCCCCGCTGCCCTAAATCCAACAGTAAGCCTGTTTTTCGCCGATTTTCCCCCGAACCTCCGTTAGACCTTGACCTCCTGCTCCGATTCTTCCTCGTGGATGCTGTTGAGGACGAGGAAGGAAGAGGAAGAGGAGGAGAAGGAGGAGGAGGAAGAGGCCAGTCGCTGATAAGACATGATGAATGCAGATTGTTTGCAGCGTGACAGACCCATTCCTTTACAGTGGGGTGCGGCGAAGGAGGGAGGGGTGGGGGGTGCAACAAGGCACGAACCCCCCCCCCCTAACTTCCAGCGGGGGAGAGAGTGAAGAGGAGTGGTTGGAAGTGAGACAGACGAGGTGGGGAGCGAGCGAGGCGGCGTGTCGGGATAACGTCGGCCAGGCCGGAGTGAAGGAAGGACGGCGGAGCGAGCGGAGACGCATATTCATCACCCCCCCCACCACCACCACACCACCACTACCCCTCCCCACACCCTGTTTCTAATCTCGCATCCGTTATCGCCCCAGCTGCGGGATTTATGCTTCGCTCTGCCGTGCAGGAGCACAAAAAGTCGTCTCGTCGCGTCCTCGCACTCTCCATGGCAACTGACAATGGAGCTCAATCCATGCAGCTGATCTTTTTATTAAAAAAAAAAACTTTCCGATGGCTTTCAGGTGGAGTTAAGGACGGAATCCCACTCTAGAAATCAGAAATGTTTCTTTTTTTTTTGCTTGCCGGGATTCATTTAACAGAAAAAATCCGACTGAAAAGCACAAAAGCACGTTTTAAAGATCCAGTGTGTAATAGTTGGAGATTTTGAAGATCAAACAGCGACATCAAGTGGTCACATTTCAGATTGCAGCACTCTTTCACTCTCCTTCCCTCTCCTGAGCTTGCCAGAGTCAGCTACGGTGGCCTGGGCACCCGAACCTGGACACCTCGGGCACCTTTTTCTTCTTCGTTGGTTTATTTGAGGACGCTAGCGTTCAACTACGAAGCGCACCGTCAGGCAGCAGAATTGTCCTTAGAAATATGGCGGTGCAAGATGGCAGCTAACTGGGAGCAAGACCTTGGCTCTATGTATATTCTGATATAAAAATAATAACCGTTCTCAGGGTAGGAAAACCTAAATGACTTTTATTGTACTGTGAGTATACACTTTTCTTAATAATATAAAAAATATAAATGAAGACAAATATTACACACTGGACCTTTAGAAAAAATCCCAACAAACAAATCAAGACAGTATCTTATTGCAGCAGGTCAATTTGCCACAAAGACATATTGTTGCATTGCCCCCACGGCCTCTTTTATTCTGTAAAGTTCTCGACAGCTTGTGTAAACGAGGCCGGTTGCAAACTCTTTTATGGATGAAAGCGACTGAAAAAAAAACAAAAACTGCAGAAAACACTTGTAATGTGCGTGCAATTAGCAAAATCAGCCGCCAACTGCAGCGACCTCGGCGACCTTGGCAGCGTGCCGGCTGGAGCGTTTGGCTGGTATCCTGCACATATTGCATTAAAACTGCAAGGGCATTTAAAGTATGTACGTGTACAAGATCTAGCGACATCTGGTGGTGGGGGGAGTGTACTGCAAACTGGCCAGTTTTACACGTCTCCTTTCATATTTTCCTTATAGATGCCGATTGTGGGCAAATGAAAATGGTCATTTGTATTAAGCTTTAGTTTCAAATGAATGCAATGCTAAATATACACATATATATATATAAAATGATATATTTGAATGCAAATAACTCTATGGACATTTTCCACATTAGGCCAGGCATCATGATTGACAATGAACTCAAGAAAACAACATTATTGCTGCCCAACGGGATGAAACACAGACTCTGTGGTGCTCTGATATCATCCGTTTAGTGACAGAAGAAAATCTTGGGCCTGGAGTTTAAATTCCTTTATGTGAGGCGTCTATTTCCATAAAGAGGCTCATCTGTCTCAATGAAGAGGTTTGCTGATTTATCAACATTGTGATCTGTTCCATGTACGTTCAGATGCCAGATAGTGAGGGCGCGCACACCACTGGGGGCGAGCGTCTCTTTACTCGCCGCGCACGTCCAAGCGAGCGTGGGCGCCGCGCAGAAACTCACAGTTGTGTGCGTGAGCTTGATCTTTAACTGGTGGGCAATGGAAAATACCATCTTAATCTTAAAGTTGGCGTAGCTGCTGTTTCCAATCTTTTCTTCCCACCTTGTGTTTCCCTGACGTGCTCGTGTGCGTTCGTGGAACGGCGTTGTACCTAATGGAGGGTTGTTTTTTTTTTTCTTTATATTTTGCATCTCATTAAAAGGAGATTAGCATGAAATCAGGAGGAAATGTGCAGAAAAAGTTCAGCTTAAAGGAACTTTGGTCAACTTCCAAGGTCCAAGGTTTTATTCTTCGTCTTACAACAATGCGCCTTTCTTCAAACACGTAACCTTCTTGCGGCAATGAATTCATTGTAACTCATCAGTTTTGCAACACATTGAATGGCAACGGCTTTTCCCATTGTCACAGCGCCCCCAGCTGGCCTGGTAGAGCAGGACTGTGCGGCTTTTGTGGCCTTTCCCCGGCGTCATGACGAGTCCTCCGGCCTGATGGGGGCGCTGTGTCAGTGGCAGGTGTGCCTTTCCCTCTGTTAAACGTCACTGAACCATCGTAACAATGATTCTGATACCATCATTTAAAGCATGCAGGTGTCAAACTCTGGCCCCTAAATTTATTATCAGGAAAGAAAAGGGTTACTGTTGAAATTTAAATCAGAACACTGCAAATAAATAAAGACCCACACATTTTTTGTTATTTAAATTGTATTTATTTTGTTGATGTTTTTTTAATTTGAAATTCAATTTATTTATTATTATTATTATATTTATTTTTTTTAATGCCTACAATATTAATCCAAGTTCTACATTTTGGCCCCACTGTGTGTGTGAGTTTGACACCCCTGATTTAAAGGGTATAAAAGCTCCATGGCCTTGCTTTAAATTGTACGCTTTGTTTAAGATTCTGCTTCACTTTAACTTTAAAGCGGCAATAAGGTTGCGCCTCTCATTCTGAGCCACCTCGTCCGACCCCGTGGCGCCTCACCAACGGCCTGATAAATCTCCCAGCCACCAAGATTAGATGGTTTAAAAGAGAGAGAGAGAGAGAGAGATTCAATCGAGCTCTTTCAACTCAGCCGAATAATTAAGACACACCTTTGAAGCCAAGTTGCCCGGCCACTGTAAAATGTGTGAAATGATTGACCAGTTAATTGATAGATACCCTCAGTCGGCCATTCACGGCTTGTTATCTCACCGGCCCTGTAATTACTGACACATTAGCATGTCATTAATATTTAAGCAATGTCTCTCTGGGTAAACCCAAAAAAATGCGGGGGGATAATGGATGGTTGAATATGCAGGGAGAGGTGGGGGGGTGGGGGGGGCGTCTGCGAAGGACGAGATGCTAACGTTGCAAAGTGGGCTAGTCCCCCCCCACCCCGAGAGGGCGTCCCTCCCCACCGGCTGCCGTCGGATCGACACGGGAGTCAGACGTCATGAAGGACAATTGGCAACTAGTGAAAATTTAATCAAGCCATGAATTAATCAATGAAATGGAGGGAGGGGAGGGGGGCGGGGTGAGGATGAGGATGAGGTGAGGAGGAGGGGGAGGATGGGGGGGTGGTGGGCAGGGGTATAAATGAAGCAGGAGCTCACTCCTAAATGACGGCGGGGGGAGGCCCCCGCTGACCACCGCTACACCCACTTCCTGAATAAATCATCTCCCGTGAAGGCCCGGAGTGTCCTCCTCCTCATCATCATCCTCCTCCTCCTCATCTTCTTCATCATCCTCTTCCACCTCCTCCTTCTTCTTCTTTTCTCCTCTTCTCCTTCCTCCTCATCCTCTTCCTCCTTTTCTTCCCCCTCCTCTTCCTTCTATTCTCTCTCTGCCTCCTCCTCTTCCCTCTCTCTCCTCCCCTTCCTCCTCCTCCTCTTCCTCCTCCTTCTGCCTCCTCCTCCACCTCCCACTCCTCGCTATCATCCTCCCCAGCAGCAGCAGCTCCCCGCTTCCAGATCTCAAGGCCGCCACCCGGAGCGGCCGGCCGCGTCTGTAAAATCCGCGCCGACCGAAACTCACCGCCTCGGAATATTTATCGCGGGCGGCAAAAGTTAATTTCTTCGGGGAGCCAATTTGGCGGGAAGCTCCGGCCTGTCAATGTCACGCAATTAGTCTTTACGGCACCATGTATCTGATCGCAATGCGACTGTAGCGTGTTGGGACTTAATTGCTCAGGTCCGCGGCCAGCGGGGAGCGAGCTTAAATACTCGCCTGTTGTCTGTAAGCACTTCGCTTTACTCTCCGTGTGCCCCGACTATAATTACCGGCTATGGCGTCGTTGCATATGGCGGCGCAGAACCGCAGGGGGCTGATGGGAACGAAGCGGTCGGCCGTCGGGATAATTACGTTGTTTTCGTCGGAGATTGTCCCCGTGTTTCGAGGTCGGCTCGTCTGCAAATAGGCTTCCGACTTTCAAGGGTGCGCAGGGCTCGGATGCCAAACATCGAAACAACGCATGAAATAAACATGGGCAGCGCGTGAAGTAGGGAGCGGAGGGCCAACAACATCCGCAGTCCCTACTGACACTATTTTATTCCTGTTTTTAACACTTCGATGTAAATTTCTACTGTATGAAAATTGCTGCGTTACATCTAAGTTGCCTCTGCGATGCACCAAATGGTGCAAACGTATCTTAAAGTAACGTTGGCGACTATTTGTAATACACACTTTTGTCTTTTTTTTTTTAATGACTTCATGTGCCTTATTATATTCTAATTTGCAACATCAAACTATACAATTTATTCAGAATTACCTCGTAATAACATTGTTACGTATAGGTTGGCTAGCCGGCTAACAGGTGCTATGATATGAGTCTGCACTCATGACATCCCATTGTGAGAAATGGACGCAGTAATTCAAGTAGCCAACAGCATGACATTGGTATGGATAAGTTCCATTCTGCTGCTTTTATTATGGCGTACCCAGAACATCATCGTTCCAGACGTAAACAGCCCAATCATAGGCCGGCCAACGAGTCTCCCCCTAGCAAACCTCGGTAAAAGATTCACCCTACCAGCTCCTCTGCGGCTTATTTGGCAGTTGAACGCGAAATGGAAAACCGTAGAAGCGCCCCGGCATGGAAATACTCAAGAGTAAGCTTTACGAAAAAACGCATATACTCCTGCTAGACTGCACACGTGTGATTGGTGTGAATGTCAGAAGATAAAGAGAGGCGCAAGAAGGAGGAATGAAAGGTGAGAAGTAAACAAAAGGCCGCCAAGGGCGGAAACCAGTGTGTGAAAACCACAGAGTGAGACGTGGCGGAGCAAGGACAAGGAAACGAGCCGCAAAGTCCAACCTTGGCTCACCGTCAGTAATATTTTGTCTACTACACCCTGGATATTTTGAGAAAATTAGTGTGCAGTGTGTGTATAAGCAGAGAGACGTACAGTATATTATTTGGTCAATGGTGTTAACAGTATGCGAAGGAAGATTACCATGAGCCTAGCTAACCTACGCTAATGCCTTGGGGCAACTAACAACTTCCGTTTCGTTGTGTTCTCACACAAACATCAAAGCCGAGTTTCACCCTGGAAGCGGTTTTTCAAAGGTTCCAGTTTAAGTGACCTCAAAATGTGTTTACCTGTCAGAGGAAGAGGACAAATCAATTATATTTTATTGTGTTATTTTAACATCACGGAATGCATTCACGCAAACTCTCGGGCTGTTTGGCGCTCATTCAACATAAAGAATGGTACACGTCCCTGTGAGCAAAGCTATGCTATTTGGTGCTTTTTCCCTCTTCTTGCAAATGCCAAGTTGAGAATAAAAGGCAGATAAATGGCAAAGTTGACAGCCTTTGAGGGCGGATGAAAGGAATTGAAACAGTAAATTACAGATTCATAATGGTTGACAAACTCCGGCGACCCAGAGGCAGTAAAACGTCGCCGCTCAACGGTGGATTTCCAGAAAAGCAACATTTCGTGGCTTCCTGCGCCGTCAAGTTCTCATGAGCTTTTTGCAGGACTTTCTTCATTAAAGGTTCCCGCTGACCTGCTCCATCAGTTAGGCTCTGTTCAAATTCATTCTTCCAGGGGGGGAAAGGAAATTGGTTTCTTGGCAAAATCTGGTTTTGACTTCTTCTACTTCTTCTTTTGGCTCCTTCTTCCAGTAATACAAGTTGGCCAGTTTCCTCCTAACCTTTGAAAGATCATATTGAAGAATAAACACACAAGAAAATACATTTCCAAATTTGGAAAAATTTTCCAAAAAACTTTTTGGCTTTTATTTTTTGCAACAAAAAAAAAGTGTTTACCATAAATACCAGCTGTGACCTGAAGGTGGAGCCTCAACATATTTTGCAAACGCTGCAAACAAAGGGCGTGTAATGTTTTTTAATAGATCCAATACCAGCCAGTATCATCGATACCAATGCCGATACTCTTAGCCGATACTTTTAGTGCCGGTCCTGATTTTGGAGCCGATACTATTGAATTATTACTCGCCATGATCCTCAAACCCAGTAGCGCAAAACCAAACTGCTCGCCCACATTTGGAAGAGGAGACGCCTCCTCTTTGTTTTCTTTCTTTGGGTTGGATAGAGGAGGGCAGAAGGTGCGTTACTTCTTGCTGCGGAGGCCAATCAAGGCGATGGGGAAGTGGGACGGTGGAGAGATAAGGTTCATTAGAGGAGGTGAGCAGGAAACAAAGACTAATCTCCATTTTTAACCTTACCTTCGGAGGGAGGCGGCGCTTTCTGCCGCGATAAGAGACTCGAGCGGCTGCGCCGCCGTGTGCAGAATACTCATTAATCCCCTCGCCGCGGTTATCGGGAGATGTCGACGAACGCCGCGCCGCAACACTAACTTGTGCTCGGCAGACTTTTTTTTTTTCTTTCTTTCTTTGTCTTGACCGCTCTCTACGTCTGATCGTCTCTGGAGAATAAGCACCCGGGGTCTCGTGGCGGCGCCGGGAGGCATCGGCGCATTTTGATAAGCGTCGGTATCAATCTTGTGAATCTGAATTTAATGACGGGATGCGCCTGCAGAGAGAGCATTTGTCACCGAGTCGTCACTGAGGCCGCTTCCCGCCATCTGAATCCACGTCGGCTCTGCGTTGAGCCGTCAGATAGAAAAATGTATGGCATGTATTTGTGGACTTGCACTCCAAAACGTCGGCGCTTGGACTCGTTTCGTGTCTTGAGCGAAAAGCCTGGTGGCAACCTGAGGAGCGTGAGGAGAGGTGTCGCAGCACGAAGGGAAACAGTGCACTCCTTCAGTGCTTTTCCGAGCTCATTCCAGCACACTTTACAACAAATCACCCAATCACGCACGCACAGGTTCAACAACAGGACCCAGTGTCCTCTCCCTCTGCCTTCCTCTCTAACTCTCGCTGTGTCTTTTGATGGATTGGCCCATCAGTTGGAGATAATGAGGATGAGCTGCAGTCTCGTTCGTCCAGCCGGCCCGATGCAGCATCGCCGGAGGAAGTCGACCTTTCAAGGCAGAACGCCGTCCCGGTTTTTCCTGCAGGATGGGGAAGGTTTGCATCATCCCACCTTATTACAGCCGGACAGATTGTAGAGGATCACATGGATACATAGATAGATAGATAGATAGATAGATAGATAGATAGATGTATATATATACATATATATGTACTGTATATATATACATATATATATATATATGTATATGTATGCATATGTGTGTACTGTATATATGTACTGTATATATGCATATGTATAAATGTGTATATACGTATATGTATATATATTTATGTATACATATATAAATATATTTAATATTTCCCTGTAAATCTCTACTTGGCTTCTTCTGTGGTTTTCTATAGGAAATGACTGAGTCAGATGTCTGGCTGTTATGTAAGAGGCTCCCTTCTCCGTCTTTGTGACACAAAAGCAGAACAACTCAGAAAGATCTCTCTCCCTCTCACTCTCTCTCTCTTTCTCGCTCTCTGTGAAGCCGTCTTTCAACTCACCGCTTTGACTTCACAGCCCTAAACACTTGCCTGGTTTCGCTCACATCTCGCTGAAACCCCATATCCTGAGACCTGGAGGCAGGTGCTTGCGAGGGAGAGAAAAAAAAACAAACATACATGCGCTAGGTCAGTGGTTCTCAAACTTTCTCTGTCACGCCCCACCTTGGAGGAAGAACATTTTTTCTTCAAATTTGGGCTAGAAATTTGGGGCTAGAAGCCCCAAATTTGACGTGGCTGTGTCTTGAGGGATCCCGATGAACCTGCAAGTGGCCCCATGTCTCTAGGACAAAGTTGACTTTTGACCCCATAGACTTGCATGGCATTAGGGTTAGCGATAAGGCTGGAATTAGGGTTAGGGTTAGGGTTAGCTGGAATTAGGGTTAGGGTTTCGGGGTTCCTCATGGGCTAGAAGCCCCAAATTTGACGTGGCTGTGTCTTGAGGTATCCCGATGAACCTGCAAGTGGTCCCATGTCTCTAGGACAAAGTTGACTTTTGACCCCATAGACTTGCATGGTATTAGCTCGGCAATGGCTGGCATCCGTATTGCAGAAAATAGCAATTTTTACTCAGAAGTCCAGTCCGCCGAAAGTCCATGCTGGGACTCAAACCTTCGACCTTCCATCAATGTTCTTTGTGCGTTTATTCACTAAATATACAGATGTTTTATTTTCTTTTTTTTATTCTATTTTCAATGTTGAGCTTTTCCCCATTTGTAGCTTTATAAAAAGTTGAGCTTGTCCTTCATCAAGTGTCTCCAGCCGACAGCCGACCTCCTCCCCACCAGCCCTGGTGATACTCTTCCATAATCTCCGACAAAAGCCGGAGGCTGCGGCTCGTTCCCTTCAGAGTCATTATTCAAACATGAACGTTCCCCCCTTCTCCACCTCTTTTTCATTTTTTTCATATTTTTTTTAAAGTGGCACCTGTGTGAATTTTGTCAGACACGGAGGTGTCGAGGCGAACAGTGGTCGAGGCGCGGCTTTGCTCTCCTCCGTCATTTTTGATGTTGTTGAGTGTTTGGGTTTATTTTTGTATTTTCTTTTCCTGTGGGAAGAACGGTGGCCTCTTTGACCAAAAAGCCGCAGAAGAGTAGCGACCGAGACACAGCAGATAAAGTGGTGTCTGCCGGCTCTCTCTCTTTTTTTTCTTCTTCTTCTCCTCCTCTTTTTTTTTCACATCCTGATCAAAATGTGAGGCCGAGTGGCTCAGCTGGCTGCCGGGATGGACCCAAAAAAATAAAAGATTCTCTGGCCTCTGTCACGGCCACTGTGCTTTTCTTTTGCACCAGGTGTGCAAGCGTGTGCATGCAAAAGCATTCAGCAATCCCGTAAAACACACTTGCCCACCCCCTCGTCCCAACCACCCATCACCGGTTGCCTTCTATTTTTTTCCCCCTAAAGGGGGATTTGAAGCTCGTGTCCGTGGACTCGTGGGAGAAGCGAGGTGGAAACATTTTTTTTTCTCCAAAAAGTGACATTCCTGAGCCCCGAACCTACCGCATGGCACGATTTTACATCCAAACGACATAATTGCTTCATGGCTTTGCAACACTTGCGACTTTGCGAGGATGTTTCCGCGCTCCGGGAAGATATCGCGCAGGAGCCGTTTCATAAATACAAAGCGTGGGATGCGATCCGCCCTCGGCGGCCTTGATGGATTCTGCCGAGGCAGCCTGGGGACAAAGCCTCCCCGCTGATGGAACACGCGGTGGGACGAGCAGAATCCGTCTCCCCATCCCGAGCCACATTTTTTTTCCCGACGTTCACAGAGACGTGGTGGCGAGCGGCCGTGTAAGGCGGCGCCCCCTCGTGTTCCCATTAGCCAGGAGGGATTGTTCGGAAATCGCCCCAGTAATGGGACTCAAGTCTGAAATGAAAACAGCAGAACCTGTTTCTTCTCATTGGACGACCTGATAATAGAAATGCAGGACGTCTGTTGGCGCCCAAGCGACACGCGCCTCAGGTGGGAATGGGTTGTGCGTCCCGTATTTGCCTCCTACTTTATTTTTTAATTTCTTTCATCATGTTATGGACATGTTATTTACCATGTCCACGTCCGTATATATAAATAAATGGTTTATAAGAAGGTGGAAATTTGTTTAAATTGCTTTTTTTTTTTTTCCTCGGGGAACATTCATTTCGGCGTTGAAATAAGCCAACAGCGTCAGCCTGGCGGGTTTAATATCAATGTATGGGTGATGTTCATTAACTTGTTGTGTCCCTCTCAAGCAAATGAAATTGAATTGCATTTATTCATTCATTCATTTTTTTTTTTTTTGCCAGTGCGTTACCGGAAGGTTTAAATGGTCCTCTGAGTGCAGCAGTGGGTTTCTCAATAATCCTGGTGTGAATTTAATTGAGGCTGATTTAAAAAACGGTCACCTCCGTAAACACACCGTCAGAAGAAACCAGGTGTGGCCGACCCGCCAGAGCTGTGAAATCGATTCAGCCGCAAAACACGTTGATGGAAGTCATTCAAGTAAACGGCGTATTTCCAAGAGGCGGATAAATTGAGAGTGTTTATATTATTTTGATGTAATTTAAAAGTGTGTGTTTGGGTATGAGGCCTTGTTCAAAATATTTTTGGGTTTTGTTTGTTGTTTCTTTTTTTAAAGAAAGCCACCAACTGCTAGCATTGATGCTACACAGCTCGTCCTAATGCATGCCAATGTTTGCCAGTAACCGTCGCTCCATCTCGTGTTGGTATTACATCCAACTGGCGCGTCTGCTGTACGTCCCTCAAAGCGCAAGGTTTTAATGAATGATGTGAAATTTACTATCAGGCAGTAGCCTTGTTTAAGTGCCCTTTAAAAATCCATTACGTGAACTTTGTCATTGTGCAAGATGAGTTAAATGACCATAAAAGAGGAAAGCCAATTAAATCCCGGTCTGAGTGATGAATTAGCTCCGAGGCCGCCGCAGGACCGTCTGACTTTGCCACGAGCGAGGCCATGAGCAAAGTTGGGAAAAAAAACAAAAAAAAAAAACAATGTATGTGCTTAAACGTGGACGACACCCTGAATGACTTTTTGAAGTGAAACTTTTTTTTTGTTTTTTCCGAAAAAAAAAAAAAAAAAAGTTCCTGCACAGCTGTTGCAGAGAGGCATCGATGCCCTCAGCTACGTTTTAACGCCGCGGCGTTAGATGAACAATTCGCGCGCGAGACAGCCGGGCGTCTCTGTGCCGGGATAACATGCAGAGACAACAGTGTGGAAGCGTGTAGCCCCTCGATTCCCCCTACCGCTTTGAGATGCGGAGGCTGGGACC
Organism: Nelusetta ayraudi; assembly: GCF_046127955.1. Classification (NCBI taxonomy): domain Eukaryota; kingdom Metazoa; phylum Chordata; class Actinopteri; order Tetraodontiformes; family Monacanthidae; genus Nelusetta; species Nelusetta ayraudi. The sequence goes on along the minus strand of NW_027466132.1, from coordinate 2,202,320 downwards.
GGTTCCAGTCGAAACTTCAGATCCACCGCTCCTCTTTGGTTTCTAATTAGCGGCTAACAGATGACGCCTCCCGGAGACAGAAGGGAGCGAGCATCTTGCGGCGCACGCCGCTCTCAGATGACTATTGAGCCCTTATGTCACCCTGCTCCTGTGATACCGGAGGGTGTTCGTCCTTTTTTTTTTTTCCCTCGCTCGCTCTCTCTCTTTCCCTCTGCAGGTGACTGAGCCCCATCCCTCGCTCTTCCTCCCCCGTGCTCGCCTCAGATCGGGGTTTGAGCTGATCTCAGTTAAACTCCTAATAAGCCTTATTTCACGGCATGCAGCCAAGAGATTAGATCTGACAGGGCAGACGTGGGCTAGAACCGAGACTACAGATCTGCAGGCTTAGCTTTGGATTGGAAACGTTCCATGGCCCCCGCGCAGCCTCCGAGAGCCTCCTCGCCACGTGATGGGACAAGAAAGAAAAGGAAAAAAAAATGAAATAAAATCCCACACAGTCGCTGCTGGACCGGCCCACCTGCTGTACCGCGCTGTAATCCGACTTCCCGGCACGGCGTCTTCCTCGGAGAGGTCATTATAAGGTAGAGGTTTGCAGCAAAAAGCGTAAACTTTCCTCACAGCCGGATGGGAGAGGGTTTTTTTTTGTTTTCTTTTGTTTTTTTTTGATCCGCTGACCCGGATCACCTTTTTCCACCCCTGCAGGTGCTTCTTCCGGCTCAACGAGAAAAACGTGCGACCGCTGGTGTGAACTGCTGCTGCGGCGGCGCGTGAATCGTTTTCCACACAGAGCTTAAGATGTGTTTTCCCTGCCAACCCCACCACCCCCTTCCCCCCAGAGTAGAGAGGTGAGCCCAGCTTGCTATATGGCTTAGGGGGAGTTTATTAGAGTCTAAGCAAGAAAACACATTATCCACAGTGGGCCAAGGCCACCGAGAGATGATTTCCATTATTAAAGCTTTAAATTCCATTGCTGTAAGCAAGAGGAGGGGGAGGGGGGTGTTGGAGGTTAGGAATGGTGTTGGTGGAAGGTGGGGGGGGGGCTTCCAGAGAGGAGCAGATCCCTTTCTGCTCTGCACACAGAATGTTCCCTGTGCTCAGCCTGAAGCTAATTACATTAGGTGTGTTACAAATCTCACACTAAGTGCTTGGGCAAAAATGATATGAAGCATGCACACAAAAAAATTGGCCTTTAAAACGGTGCAGAGGCTGAGTGTGGATGAATGGATGGATGGATGGATGGATGGATGGATGGATGCTCCATTCCCTCAACAAATATCCTGCATGAGAATTTTCCATCTCATGTCTTCAATGCGGTACAGGCACAGCCTGTACGCCGCACATTTCAACTAGGCAGTAATTTGCCGTAGCGGCGTGTGTGCTTTGTTTTTGTAATGAATTTATTTATTGTTACCAGCTGTTTTTGATTCACTGATAAATAAAGAAGTACAAGCAGTGTCGGAAGATCCGATTTATAATTGTCAAGTGCCTGAAACTCATTTTTACCAGTAGGTTCAAATACAGAAAGTGTGAAAATCGGAACAGCGTTGCGCCAAGTCGTTGGTTGTCGTTGTCGTTGTTGTTTTTCTTGCTGTTTTGTGTCTATAATCTATGTGTTGTGATGCCAATATTGCGAGGAAGCGCATCAGGAAACCTGCAAAGTAATAGAGATAATGGGTTGCCATTATCTACTGTATATTATAGTGGCAGCAATGGCTGGGCTCAACGTTTCCTCCTGCGTATTTTTGAGCTGTTAATTAAATCCGTGATAAATCGGCCGAGAGCTTCTGCATTTCCGCCGGACACGCTTCAATGTTTCAAACCAAAAATGAAGCCACCTTCGCCTGTGTGTGAATGCTGCAAAAGGGCACAGCTAAGTTGTCTTGTGCTGAATATCTTCAGGTATACGGACGCAGTGATGGGGAGTGGACTTTTTTATGATTTGCATATGCGTAATAAAAACAGATGCAGTCTCCGCCACAAGACGCTGAGTTATTGGCTCTGTCGTGTGGCTCTGTTTTCCCCCCCGACTCCCCCTCCTCACCCCTCCTCCCTCTTCACCAATGTGGCTGTTATTTATTCACACAGTATTTATTATTGTTGCACTCTTCAAGAGGGTGAATCATGGCCATTTTCCCCGCGCGTCAAGCCGTATTGTAAAGCTCATATATTGAAAATATCAATCTGCTGGCGGGGAAGGAGAGCCGCGACAGATCTCCGTGACCAGCGTGTGCACACTGCCCCCCAGAGGTCGCGGACTGCAACTGCAGGAGGATCGACCCGAAAGACTCGATGAATGCACAGAATTGTGAGTAGCAGGAATTCAGATGCAGAGGGGACCGTCTGCACTGAATTATATTAAAGGCCTTTTTTTTTTTTTTTTTTTTGTAAAGGTCCACTGGGTAACGAAAATGGAGAAAATCTACGCATCTATGTTTTTACTTGGATAAAGGCGATAAAATAACGGTGGAGTTTTCAAATCAATAATCTTCAACATGAGCAGCGGCCTCTACACAAGGCCCATACTCAGTGCATGAAGAAGAATTTGAGTGCTTTAGGGGTTTGGAAACTCAGGGGTACACAACTGAATTGGCTTTCATGAGAAACTTCAGATTATAACCTTAAGTGTGTACTTTTGAGGTATTTATCTGTATATGTATGTGTGCGCTAACGAAGGAATGAATACAAACAATACAAAATACTAATGTGTGAATTTAGTTAGATAAAGAAACTAAAATGAAACACATCTGTATCACTGACTATTGGTGATTGTTCATGTTTTATGCAACCATGCTTCTACAAGTAGTCTAGAACATGGATGTTGTCAGGGTTCTCAGGGTGTCCTGTGTTGCAAGTTTGATCAAGGCGCACTCAGAGATGCATGCTCATCACTGTGGAACGCAACAACAAACATTCTGCCGGCAGCATAGTAATAAGGCAAGGGCACTAGGAAGACAGAGGAAAATTATGAGTAGTTATCTGTGGCCAAGTCAGAATTAGAAATCCGCGATGGAAAAAATCTTTTATTTTATTCCGTTGATGTTTTTAAGCCTGCAACAAATGCAGGCGGGATCCCAATCCCTCTGATTTCTGATGCAGTTCACGTCCACAGTTTGCACACAGCTTTGTGGGCATCTGAGCAGATGAAATGAGACGTGCAGGAATTTGTTCTACAGCGAGGGATGTGTCCTTCCTTCATCTTCGGTTGCTGCCTTGGCCTTGTTGGGACTGCACCTTCCTGTGCAACCACGTACAGTAAAGTAATAGTCAGTTTTTAACTCACGTTTTTTTGTTGCTTTTTTGAAGCAAACCAGTGAATAGGAGGAGGCAGAGTTGTGTAGGCACAACTCTGAGAGAAGGTCAGCAGGATCCCAATGAAGAGGCTCACACTCCTGATTGGACAAAGATGAAAGTGCCCATCTGTCAAATCTCTGTGCCTGGAAACATGTTCAGGCGTATCTCCAAGGTCAGTGAGAGGCCGCCTGTAAAGAAAACTTTGATTATGTTCTTGGAATAGCCTTGCACTATCCATAATAAGTTAACTTCAGGTGGAAGTTTCTGAAGAAAGCTGAAGTAGATGACATGAGAAGAATCTGTTTCTCAGGGTTGTTTAAATATATTTTTACTTGCAAGCTTTTCAGATTAAACATGGGCATTGTTGGATCGCCTTATTTTCGTGTGTCGTGCTGACGATCCGCGTGTTCGTTTAATGAAGAGTCTTAGGAGAAGAATGCTGATTTTATCTTTGGTATGCAAATTAATTCAGAATACAAGTATACAGAGCTCTGGGTCGAGTTCAAGCCTAACATCAACAAGTGCTATCAGGTCCTGAAGTCTGACTGACTCTTTGTCCCCTGGTCAGTCTATTAGATAGAAAAGATCCAGTTGTTCTTGCTGGCGCGCTCAGATTACGTCCTCCTCTGATTGGCTCTCTGGTCTCCGCATCTCTGGTTGCCGATGCCTTTGTTCCCAGATGCAGGCTGAGGTCCGAGGTTGAGATGCTTGGTAGAGAGATGCTGGATCCTCTCTCGGCTTGGTACCACAGGTCACCTAAGGTCACTGTTTTACGATGGCCGCATTCCTGTGTCCTCTCTTAGGTATCATGTTACTCTGCACAAAGCTTACAAGGCATGTTATGCATACATTCCCCATCTTATGAATGGGTTAATTTACTGGATTAAACATATTCATATCAATGATTATATAATTATGCATATTTATATCAGTGAGTATATGATTATGCTCAAGCATCTCGATTAAGACATAATGTTACCTTCAGCATTCTGTACATATCATTGCTCAGTAGTGAAACAATATTTACATTTTCACTGGCTTTATAGTGCTTAACGTTTTTGTTGTGCAAGACATTTCAGTTCTTTTTTGCAAAGAAAATCACTCTCTCGTTTGTAAAACTGGATATATGTCATGAGAATGCGTATATGGCCAAAGAAAAGGATGATTAATGAATTCTGATACAAAAAAAATATATTCCGGGGTATAAAGTCAAGTGTTATACCAACATTGTCCACTAGAGAGAAGTGCACGCACGTATCATTGCCATGGACATTCTATAATTCACCCCAAACTAAATTAGCACATAGAGCCTTTCATTTAATAGTAAAAACGTGTGGTTGCATACTTATTTTTGGAAATCTTTTTGTTAATTTTTTTTGTTGGTTTGCTTTTAAAAAAAGAAATTTGGTGTTTTCACTAAAATATTCGTCACGGAGGTCAAAGTTCGTCTATCGTCTCCAAAATGGCGGCGGAACCAGCACGGGAGTGGAGCGAAGAGCAGCTCAAAAGTGACGATTTGCCCAAAAAAGACATCATTAAGTTCCTACAGGACAATGCAGCCCACTCGGTACGTTTGTCCCAGTGGTTCTCCTCTTGCTTCCCGCTTCAACACCTTGAGAATAAAAAAGCTGACGTCCCTCGCAGCGGCGCTGCTGGATGCTGCGCGGTTAGCGGATGAAGCAGGTTCTCGAGCCTACGCACTGTCACTCGAACATCAATATACAGAGCAAGACATTGTTATTTAAGTGTTCTGCATGCCGCATACAGACCACAGCGTCTTACTTTAATTGACAACTAACGTTAACTCTGCGCGGTTTTGTCTTATTCTATCCCACTTTACGAGGAACGCCTCGGGAGAGAATGCTACGTCACAGCGCGAGATGTCCAATTCTCTCTTTGTCTAATCCCATTTTCTTTCTCTGTGCAGTTCCTGAACGAGCACAAACTGTTGGGAAGTATCAAAAATGTTGCCAAAACAGCGAAAAGAGAGCAGCTCGTCACTGCCTACAACCAGCTCTTTGAGAGCAAAGTGAGCAATATTGTTGCTTTGTTGTTTTCTTCTGTTTCCATTTGTGCCTGTTCTATATTTTTGATGACTTCTGCCGCCCCATATGCAGAGGTTCAAAGGCACAGAATCAGAGGAAGAACTCGCAGAGCAGGTCAAAGCGGTCAAAATTGACGAGAAGCCCAAAGAGGTCAAGGCAGAGGTGGTGGATGAGGTACCTGCTTGGAGATGATGATGATGCTGCTGCTTGCTACCGGCCGTCTTCTTTGTTTGGTCTACACGCCTGTTCTAACCCATGGCCCGTGTGTTGCTCTTTCACAGGGTCCACCCAGGTACACCAAGGCCATCCTGAAGAAAGGTGACAAGACAAACTTCCCCAAGAAAGGCGACACTGTGAGCTGCTGGTACACCGGCTCCTTGGAGGACGGAACCGTGTTTGACACCAACGTTGTCACAGGTACAATCTTTTTTACACTACATGCACCAAGTCAGTCTGTTGATTTTACCATTTTTATTATTTTAAAATAAAAATAAAAATTGCTTCACTTATACAGCAGCAAAGAAGAAAAAGCAGGCTAAACCTCTGAGCTTTAAAGTTGGCGTGGGCAGAGTCATCAGGGGGGTAAGTCAAACCATTGCTCTGCCTTTTTCATTACTTTTTTCTTTTTAGTGGTTTCCCTGCTGACCGTGTCTTACTTCACAGTGGGATGAGGCCCTTCTAACCATGAGCAAGGGTGAGAAAGCCAAACTGGAGATTGAACCCGAGTGGGCATACGGAAAGAAGGGTGTCCCCGACTCCAAGTATCCTTTGAATTTGCGCATGCAATGTTAAATTCATAAATGTTGAAGGCAATTATTTTTCACACTGCAATTACTCTTTGTCTGCTGTGTTGTCCTTTAACTCGAGCTCTTCCAGAATTCCTCCCAATGCGAAGCTGATCTTCGAAGTGGAGTTGGTGTCTGTGGACTGAAACGCTGAACGCGGGCGGCATTTCAATGTTTCAACGGTTCTCTTAAACCTGTCAACACACAGTGGCTTCAGGACTGGGCTGCCATTTCTGCTTCAGTCAACACACAAGAAATACTTTCCAGTTTCCATTATTTGGGCCTGCATGTGATGGCTTGTCAATAATGTACATATGAGAAACCTTTCTTGTGTATAGACTACTTTTTGCATGTGCACTGTCAAAGATAAACACGTTGTGTTCCAATAACCTTTGGTTTGTTTTCTTGGTTGCAGACCGGTGCATTTTAATTAGTTTGATCCTAAATGGAAAATGGCATCACGACAGGATTGATTAACTGTTAAAGGCACAAAATGAGAAACGTGTTGAGGTAGAATGAGCCTGTAAGTGAGCGTGCACCAGTTCACTAACCCCCAGAGGTGCTTCCTTTGAAAGTAGTCCATCAAATCCTGTCTTCATAAGGTTCAGGCTTGGGTCGTTCTTTAGATGCTTGTTCAGTTTTAAGCTCAGCTTTTATGGCATTCCTAAAGTGTTCCTGACACCAGTGATAATGAGAGTAACATAAAACCACACATGTACATCAAGACTAGTTTTTAAAGGGCCATAGTTCTGATTTCGCACAAACATTCCTACTCATTTAAACTCATTGTTAGGATGCAGTACCTGTGTGACACAGTTCTACAGGTACCTGTACATCTGTAATTAGGCTTCAACGTGAAACTGAAAATACCTACTTGGAAATATAATAGGAATGTAATTATTATTCTTTGAAACTTGAGTTTGTGCATACGCATAAAATACTCATTCCTACCAGAGAGAAAACAAAGAGCTCACTTTTGCCCAAGCCAACTTTTATTCTGTACAGCAGGATAACATTAAACTTGGTAAAAACTGATGGGTGGTGGCGACCATGGTTCTCCTCTGGGCAATTAAAGCATTTAGGAGTTGGCATTTGGTCCCTTCTTCTTTCCAAAGGTGGGCACAACATTCACAAAGCGCCTATTGTACTGGATGCGACGCTTAGCACGGCCAGTCCTCTTCTTCTTCTTCTCCTGCTTGTCAACCTGGACAGTGGAACAAGAGATATGGGTAAATTTCACACTACAGATGAATTTATCTTGAAGGATAGAAGATAAATTAGGAGATTTTAACGTTGAGAAAAAAAGAGGGAAAAATCAGTATGCCTAATGCTGAAATGTAATGTATTAGAAAAAGAAAAAGAAAAATCTTACCTTGGGTGTCTGTCCCCTCACTTTTCCGGCACGGGCCAGAGAACCGTGGACCTTTCCTGAGAAGGGAAAAAATGAATGATGTCATGAATGAAATTCAAGATTTTTTTTTTCATAATAGTTGTCCCCAATGTTTGTTTCTGGCAAGAAAGGTAAAGTTTAAAAACGCAAATCAAGCCACTTCTGCCAACGGATCAAAACTGATTTCAGCTGTCAAAACTCTTCGCAGTTGCTAGGTTTTTACCTCCAAGGAGCCTGCCAGCTACCTCCAGGGTGCAGTGCTCTGAGACACCACAGGATGCCAGAGAGGCCTCATCCTCCAGAGGGCAACCAGCCAGCTGCAGGACCTGATCCTCGACCTGGAGACCCTCCAGAGCCTGGACATGAGCCTGAGGAGCAACAAATAAAGAGCATTTCACTGCCTCTGGTCTAACAAACCAAATGGACGGGACACATTTTAACTCAATTTTACAAATGGGGGGGGGGGGGGGGGGGGGGGGTAAGCAAAGAGTGCACACTTTCTTACCTTGATCTGTCCAACAGTCTCCTCTCCAGTCACCTCAAGGGTGTGAGTGTTCTGGGCACGCAAAAAGAGCTGCATCTTGGTGCTGGAAGAAAATAGGCCAAGTTTAGACGCTGTCAATGAGGCAATAACTTCTTGCACATGACCAGGGCCAATTGACACGTCGAAAGCGTTGTAAACATGACCTGAGAGTTACACCCTGCCCTCTACAGACAGGTAGTTTGACACCAAGCTGATGTAAAAAAAAAAAAATATATATATATATATATCTACAACACGTTTCAGAACACTCCTAAGAACGCAACATAGCACACAGCCTGGATGTACAACGGCGCAACACACTTGTAGACAGTTATAGTTACCGGCTCGTCGCAACTAAGATAACTCGTTTACAGGTCGTTTACCATTTTGTTAATATTACTAAGTACTGATTTGCTTAGAACGCCTAGTAGTCAGAAACTGGAAGAAAGAAAACAGCGTGTCGGAGACAGGAAGACTTTTCTCTCTCCGCATCTTGCTAATGCCATGTTAGCTTCGCTAGCCACATGGAACACGCGTTTCGAAAGGTTCCTTTCAAATGGCCGAAATACCGCCCAACTGATCAGTTTAAAGTACTTGGTGTGGAAATAACTGTATTAATAGCCTGAAAGCGACGTCGAGTCTTCAGTTTCGACAGATTTTTCGGCATTTCTTCGTAAATAACGCACAGGCCTCACCTCGTTTGATGCTAGTCGTTCAACGCTAAGCATAGAAAGGACTGGCTGAGGGTCGTCACTGCGCATGTGCGGGTTTACTTAGCTTCGTCACGCCGTGTCCACGCCTTCCGTGCTTTGGACTCCCTATCGCGGCTTCCCTAGTTTTCAGATCGATCTGTTTTTCCGTTTCCGTTATCTAATCCGGAACAATGCGAAACCATATTTGATTTTCAAATGTAGGTCGTGTTGTCTCATATATTCCCAATAAGCCGTTATGAGTTATATACCGATCCAAATACTGTCAAGTCGTTACTTTCTAGTGACTTCTCACTTTATAAATCCCATTCACTACAACTTTGTTAATCATTTAAATTAGAAATTAGAGTAGGTCTGGACCTATACAATGCAATAGTGTCTGTACTACATATCCCACTTAATAATAATTCTGTGTGATTTCTTTAAAAAAAAAAAAAAAAAAAAAGCGCAAAAATGCACCATGAGCATTCATTGATATCAATCTCTTTATTATGAAATCAAGTCAAAATAAAAAAGGAGGAACTCTTTATTTGCTTTAAAGGAAACAACCATAAAAGTCTTTCAACTTGGGAAGCAAAACAACTCAGGAACATTGAATGGTTTTCTATGAGTATCTTGGACACAGACCAAATTCAACCTTCTGGTCTAAAAAAAAAAAAAAAAAAACTCTTAGCACTCAAGGAAATACAAATCTGCCTTCACAAAACATGCATTAGAGAACCCAAAAAAAAAGGAGCAACCAGTGACGGAGATGATGAACTAAGCGATAAACATTCTTGTAAGTATGACTGCCATGGAGGGCCGAGTGCATTTGAATTGAAACCATGTATCAGCTGTAATTATATAAATAGACACTAAACCAAGAGGGAGCTAATCAACTTGTTGTGGTCAGATTTTTGAAACTCCGTGACACCATGTTCAGAGGCAGATCCGAATGGACGCATTCCCCCCCGACCATCGGTCAGGCATTTGCACATCATGTCGGAGGAGGGGGGTAGTACTGGCTATACTGGCCGTATTGGTTGTACTGTCCCCAGGAGTTCTGTCCCCAGCCGCTGTACTGTTGCTGGAGAAAACAAAGGAGGGAGGGGGAAAGGAACAGTTAATAAGACAAAGGTTTTAAGTGAATGAGCGACGCAAAGTGTCAACAGCTGGGATGAAGAAACCCACCTGGTACCAGTTGTAGTTGTAGGCCTGGCTGTTGGCCTGTGCGTCTGTCATGGCGGAAACAGCAGCTGCAGAGCCATCGTCCATGCGCTGTCTCTTAGCGTCGGGTTCTTGAGAGCTGCGTGAGATTTCACACAAGTCAGGCAAAGTCCGCTGTCAAGTCTGACGTGATCCCGAATTTTGCATCGCTTCCTTCCCGTCCCATTATTTACCTGTCATAGCCGTTCTCTGCCGTCGTCTTTGACGTTTCGCTTTCCTTCTGTAGTTTTTGATTTTCTTCGTACGCAGCTACAAGTCTGGCGAGAGGTAAAAGGACGGGTTTAGTAATCAAACGCGACCACGTGGGCATTAATTAAATGTTTTGGTGGTGCGGCTGGGGAGGGAGCTCACAGGTTAATGTCACTGCCAAAGTCCTCGAGGAACTCGACCTTCCGCTGGCTGAAGAGGAGGCGGGAGTCCAGCGGCAGTGCACTCGTTAAGGCCCGGTCGAAACAGGCCAAGATCTCAGCCTCGTTCTGCGTTACGTCTCCGCTGTATTCCAGCTCCAGCAGGTTTAAATAGAGTTTGGAATTTGTCTGGAAAGAAGGAAAAGATCAGTATACAAACATACGGCAGTGAATCTCCAAAAAAAAATAAGAATAATAATCAGATTCATTTCATTACATTTTTCTGCTTTCCCAAGAGGCTGGTGATGCTGTCAACAAACAGCATTTAATTAGACAAATTTGGCTTCTGCAAGAGTCCCAGGATGAAACACATTTGTAATTGACACGCAACGTCTTCGGAGGTCAATGTCCATATTAATCTCCGCGTCCCGGCATCTCACCTGGTCTTTTTCAATGGCGTCCAGCAGCACCTTCTTCGCCTTGCTCAGGCTTTTCTGCACCTTCATGTAGTGTCTGGCCAACTTCACGGCGTAGAACGCCATCTCGGTGTTGTCCTTTCCACACTCCATGGCCTCCCTTAGCAGGGCTTCCGCTTCCTCCATGTTGCCGTGGCGACGCTCGAGGCTGACCCGCCGAAGCCGCACCATGGCCAGGCCCGGGATCGTTGCCTCCAGGGACTTCAGGATTTCCCGAGCCTCATCCACCTTGGCTGGAGAAGGACGCACAACCCCGTGAGTGTGATTTTTTTTACCTTGTATCAAATAATTTTTGTGCTGTGTGTGTAAGCATATAGTTCAACTGAGTGGAGCTTGGCCACTACCTACCTTGCTGCTCCTCAAAGGCTGCCCAGAGCAGGTGGATGGCCGGTTTTCTGGGCAGGTGGGTGCTGCAGGCCTTCTTGTAGATGTGTCTCACAACGTCAGCGTTGTAGCTCTCTACATATTTTGCATACTTCAGAGTGAAAGAGAAAGAGCAAGTTGGAGGAGGTGCAGGGGGAGGGCAAGAGAAAAGGAACAGGGGAGAAAGAAAGGCAAAAAAAAAAGAGACAACATGTTTGAAACCTATTTTTTCCCGGACGACAGAAACACTGAATTTCTTCATTGACAAGATCGTTTTTTGAAATTTTCTGTGTAAACCCATCAGCACCTTCATGGAACCAATTAGATAAGTTTCTGTAAGGTAGTGGGGAGACGAAGAAGATGCAACGTAGTAGTTGGCAAATGCTGCAGTCATATCTTGTGTGGCAAGCTGGCCATCCCCTAATACAACAGATACAGTCACATATCAACGTTACACGCAAAGAGAGTGCAGGACGTTTACTGTCTCGATGTGATTATCATCGTGGATGGGGAAGTGCAGGGAAAGTAGCGGAGGTGACGCCAAGGAAAAAGACTCGGCTACCTTGAGCCAGAACTCCTCATAGAGTGCGCAGGCGATCAGGCATCTTTCAAAGAGGACCAGCACGCGCGCCTCCTGCCCCTGCTCAATCTCAAAGTCCAGATACTCCTTCCAGTTGTTCAGCTGCGTCTTCTCCAGGGCTTTCACGTGGAAGTATGGCCTCTTGATCTGCAACGGGTTCAAACGTTTTATTAGCAGAATTGAAAATTGAGCGGGGAAAGTAAAAAAAAAAAAACGGCCAACTGTGGAACATACCCCTTCTTCAAAGGCCCATCGCTTGCTGACTTCATGTTCGTTGTGGTTGAACACTTCCTGCCGAGCCTCGATCACTTTGTGTCGCATGTTTTCAATTTCCGTCACTCTCTGTGTGAAGATAAACACGACACATTTGTCATTGTGCTGGGAAATGACATGCAACATCACTTCATGATTTCAAAACCAGGCAGAGATGTATATCAATACGAGCTGGCTCAAGCCAGTAGGTGGGCAAGGTGTTAATCCACCATAGATTAACAGCTGCAAGCTCTTGGGTCTTAAGGACAAGTGTTTGATTCCTGAACAGTGTGAAAACTTTGCCCGTGCCTTGGCTCCAGTAACAAAAAAAAACCTCAGGACCTGAATAAGCCTTCCTTAGGAAGAGAAATAAGAAAAAAAGGGGGAAAAAGAAAAAAAGAAGGAAGCGACAGGCTTCTGATAATCCCTGCAAGCAGCTTGTTCAGAAAGTTAGAATCTCCTGTAGGACTTGAAATTGGATTTGTACCTTTGCAGGGTCAGAGAGGTCTTCTGTACCAGGAGGCAAGTCTTCCTGAACAGCAGGTGTCTCGTCTTGTTCGCCGCCCATCTGTGCCAGGCTGGCTTTTGAGAGCTCCTGCCTCAGCTGAACAAACTCTTCTTCCGACAAGAAGTGTTTTGGGTTGTTGCTCTGAACGTGCTCTTTGAACCTGCGCAAATTAAACACACGGTCAGTTTTCGTGAAATGGCTGCAGGGAACATGGTTTTCTGGAGACGTGGTATGATAACAACCACATTTTTTTTCCTTTTTTACTTGAGCCCGACCTCTGAAAGTGCTGGGAATACGACTGAGTCGGGATGGCCAAGATGCGGTCGTAGATGGCGGTGACATGCGCCAGCTTTTGCTGCTCTGTCTCCCAGGTGACGTAGGACTCCCACAGGCGGTCTGAGCGGAAGTCGATTCCTGCCGAAAGCACGGCGTGTTCGTAGGCACTGAAGACGGGGAAAATTAATGCATTGAAAGATAATAAATCTCAAAAATATTTGACTGTGTACAATTCTCAGCGAGACAAAAATGCAAAGGTTATTGGAAACACTTACGCTCGAATGCGTCCTTCAGTTTCAGGATCTGTAAGGTCTGAGTTCTCTTTGATGAAGGTCAGGTAGTGCAGCCACAAGTCTACACTGAGAGGGATGGCCTGCAAGCCTCTTCTGTAAACCTATGGTAAAAACCAATCACATACAAAAAAAAATTTAGATTTTGCATCTCTACTGTAAAAACTCACAGAAAAGAACTGCAGAGGAAACAACATTTAAGACGGTAATTTGACAGACTTCTCAAAAGTTTGTAGAAATCTCTTTAGCAAGATGAACTATTTAGATTTTTTTTAAAGATCATCACAAATGGGGTTGGATAGCAAACGTGTCAATCTGCTTCACTTTACCTCTTCTGCAACCTGTACGTTGCCATGCTTTTTCTCAATGTCAGCGTACTTCTTCCAGTAGCCATAGCAATAAGGGTAACGCAGGAAGAACACATCGAATGCCTTTCTGACGGCTGTGAGCGCGTTCTACAAGAGAGAATGAAAACATGAATATTAGAATTAGCTTGATGCATAAACAGACCCACTTTGACCAGGCATTACTGCACAAGTCTCTCCTTTGGACTGATTACAGCAATAACAAAACATGCATCACCGGTGCTTACCTCTTGCTCCACATACTGCAACAGGTAGACCCAGCCGTTGAAGTCCTCCGGGTTCTCCTCGCACCCTTTGAGGAGCTTCTCAAACTCACTGGGCAGCTCTGGCTCTGGGGGAACAGCTGGTTCCTCAGTTGCCTCTTTGGGTGCTTCTTCAATGTCCATTCCATCGCCCATCTCTTGCTGGGCCTCCGTCCCTTCTGAGGAATTTAACAAAGAAGCACGGCGATGTTTCTACTCTTTAATTCAACAATTATATCTAGATTTTGATGATATAATCTAAGTTGACTTAATTCTTAGGTTTGGTTTAAAAGATGGGGTGGGAAAAGCTTTGTGAGAAAACTGCTGTTATAATTCAATTTAAGTGATCCTTAAATCACAGATTTAACATCACAGATGCGTTTGGCTAAGCTACAACACTTGTTGTTTACCTTGAGTATCATTGTTCCCTGCGGCCTCTGGGTTATATTGCTGGGCCTCTCCTGCCTCTGCTGTTGGTTCTGATGGCAGTTCTGCCGCCACTTCTGGCGGCTGGGGAGGTTGTGGCAGAAGTGGCGGCTGCTGCTCCTCCTGATAAACCTGCAACTGCTCCACTGAGCCGAGTTGTGTGGAATTCTTCTGCTGGTTTGGTTCTTCCTGGGGACAATCTGTGTCTTGAGGCAGCGCAGCAGTGAGTGACTCTGGAGCGACTTGGTCCACGGACCAGGCAGCAGTTTGATCTGCAACAGGAAGGAAGGTATCCCCATTGCTACTCTCCATGGTAGGAGCCTCAGTGTTCAGCATTCCAGCACTGTTGTTGGAGAATTGTAGGCCTGCCAGAAAAGAAGACCAATAAGTCTCAGTACAGTTTGGGACAAAGGATATTGATTGTACACTACCAGTCAAAAGCTTGGACACACTTGTTTCTTCTTTATCTTTACAATTTCTACACTGCAGACACATACTGAAGACATGACATATATGACCAAGATATGTGGATTGTTGTGGCAAAAGAAAAAATATTATATTAAATAGATATAAATTTTATAAGAAGGGTGGCTCTTCTAGATCATCTAAAATATTAAAACTTCTTTGAGTTATTGATTAATACATATTCCATATGTGTTTATTCATAGTTTGCCTTGAGTGACGATCGACAATTTAAACAGTCATGAAAATGAAATATATGGCATTAAATCAGAAGTATGTGTTCAAAACTTTTGATTGGTAGTGTATATGATACAATAAATTTTATTTTTTAGCATTATTTAAACATTGAATATTACATCATAAAACAAAATTAGAATTCCCTTATTCTGCTATTAGTTGTTGGTCGCCACTGAATTTTCCCAGAGCTTTTCTTGATAACTTTATGTGCGCAAACTTTCAACAATAACCAACGCATGGAGCTACCTCTGAAATGAGCAAAACCATGCTTTCCAATACCCGTTCTGTTCTATTTGCATTCAAAGTTTGATTTGAAGTTAAATAGGCTTATATAAAACATGATAATTAGGCTTCAAACTAACTGATAGGGGACTTCCGTGTTCTGGGACGCCAGTCGACTTGCGCAGCCGGCCGAAAATAGGACATCTGCGCGTCTGGTTTTCCACTGAATACAGGTCAGCGCGTCAGGGGGAAAAAAATAAGCCCAAGTGACAACATGTGTGAGGTGAATTTGTCTGAGGGTATGGGGTGAATTTCTATTTGAGAGTGCGTTGCACTCGGTCTGTTTGCACGGTCTAAGTTCAACCTCATATTGGGCCTACAATCCAACCTACTTCCGAGAAAGTACGCCGCGGCATGGCTGACGCCGCCTTCGCGTTAGCGCTCATTCAGAAACTTAGCTCACTTATTTATGTTTTGTGACCGTCCTGAGTGATTATAACAGACGCGAGCCGATTGCCGTACACTACCGGTATCACTGTAATACGCGTTTAACTACCGAAACCCACTAACTAGGACCAAGTGCGGCGTGCTAGACATTATCCTCCATCTCAGGCCACGTTAGCTAGCCAGCGAGCTAACGCTAACATTAGTCAAAGACGTCGGCTGGCGGTTAGAACAATGTGAACAATACTCGCGCTACACCAACTGCAGTCATGAACAAACATTTTTCGGCCTTACCGGTATCATCCATGAAATGTTGAAAACCTCGTGAAGGCGTCTACACAAGTATCGAGTAACTTATTCTTAAACATGGACGGCCAGCCGGATTCCAGCCACCATTCTTGAGTTGATAGAACAAGCGAGAGGTACAGGGTGCGCATGCGCAACCAAGTGCCCGCCCTTTTTGTGCGCGGTTGGACAGAGGCTTTCAATATAGCTGCCCTGGCGATTATTTTAAGTGTATTGGCGATGGAGATGTTGTACAGCGGTTTCTCGAAGTACAAAATGGCCACTGTGGTGGAGTTTAAAATAAGTGTGTGAGAGAGAGAGAGAGAGAGAGAGAAGAGAGAGAGAGAGAGTGTGTGTGTGTGTGTGTGTGTGTGTGTGTGTGTGTGTGTGTGTGTGTGTGTGTGTGTGTGTGTGTGTGTGTGGCAACATGTGAGCCGGGTGTTTCTCTCCACCCATCATGCCGGAATCAATGTGCGAGTGGAATGAATGAGTAAAAGGAACAGTAGGGGGCCGCGTCTATGCCTTCACACACGCCGACTAGTTACCGCGACCGCACGCTTAACTCGTGGTCAGGGTCACAATGGCGACGATTACACGCATAATAACTGTTCAAATGGCGTCAAGTAATGACGGCGTAGGAAACCGGTGTTACGACGATCGCGGAGTACGTGAGGAGGGGGTGCATCTCTCGGGAACGCGCACTGTCAGAGCGCTCGTACACATTACACATTAGGAATTTTGCCTCTAGGTTTTGAACCATTGACATAACGTTACCTACAAGTTGTCGTGTTTTCCAGGGTTACGTTATGTTTAACTAAATTCAAAGCAGGCAGCGTCACCTTTCGAGCGCCCTTTCGTGGTATACATTTCCGTTTTTACTGAGGTAACCTGCATATTTGCAAGAGCTATCCGCATCCTCTTGATCACGTCTTGATCTCGTTTGTTATTCGTTCCTATCCACGCTTGCATTGTGTGAACGGTATCTCAAACTACAGATTTAGAATTTCTCACGGTACTAAAGGGAAACGACAATGCTGGCTTTGAACTCAGAATTTGACTTAAAAAGTCAGCGTTCCAAACATTAAAACACACACACACACACACACACACACACACACACACACACACACACACACACACACACACACACACACACAATAAAAGTCTGGTCGACTGTTTCCGTTCTTGTCTCGTGCGTGGGTGAATTTCTCACCAGGCATGTGGAAATCGCCGTAACACCGATACGCGGCTCTTTGGCGTTTTCGTGTATGAAATTGCGCATGCGAAATGGCGTATGACTACTTTAGGCGCGGGCGGAATTTTGACATGAGTGTTCTGTGCGCGCCTTACTTTAAATCACATTGTAGATTATCCCTTAAAACAATAACCCAAAAGGTGTATCCACACATTTTAATCAGCGACTTATTTAAAATAGCTAGCAAACGCTTGCTTAGCAGGTTGCTGATCGTGTCAGTGATAAGTTCGCCCTTTCTCTGGTCGTTCTCAATTTTTTTTTATGCCTCTTAATAAGCCTTTATGCAAAGGTGGGTACAGCATAAGTGTTGACAGAAAGCGCTTTATAAATGATTTCGTTCCATAACGCAAAGTTCTACGTTCCACCCTTGGAACTGTGATATACGAGCATATGGTGAGGTCCTTGAACGAAGCCCCCGTGGTGCGTGAGCAGAGTAGAGGAAGTGGCTGCTGATCCGGGTCCGCACCTTTTCCGGTAACACAGTACCGCCACCGCCGTGACTGAACGGCCGAAGAGGGAGGGAGAGCAGCGAGACGAGAGCCAGAGGGCGGCAAGATCGGGGCGAATTGGCCGGGGGGACCGTAGGGGCGAACGCCGCGCAACGCAGGTAACATTCCGCCGTGTGATTTCCGCCTTTTGCCGCCCTTCGATTGTGCCGAGACAGTATTTTTTCGAATCCAAAGTTGTCCTCTGTACCAACACCCCTCCCTTCTCTTGTGTCACAGGAGGGGTAGAGGCGAAAGTCGGATGAATCAATGACATTTTAAGCGCTCCTCCTCTGTTGGATGTCCCGGACCCAGGAGCCTCCCAATTATTTATTTTTTTAGCGCGTTTCTGCTTTTGAAATCGAAACTGCGCGCTTTTTAAGATCCATTCGAGGGGATTTTGTTTGAAAGTGTGGACAGCCGGCAGCCGAAAAGGAAGTAGGAATCACGGGCTCGGTCAGGGCCTGATTTGTGTAGTAGTTGTCCTGTATCGAGTCTGACTGAAAAGCAACAGTTTTTTTTTTGTTTTTTGTTTTTTGGTCTTTAAAGGAGACTTTACGATCGGAAGTGTGATTCGAGACGGATGTAATTTTTTCTTGATACATCAGAGGACACTGGATCATGAACATACATCCCCACCCAAATCGGCCAGGACTTGAGACTCGTTGCTTACTGTGAAAGTCACCTGCCTCATTCTGGTATCTTTTGTTGTTGTTCTTTCATTCAACCAACAAACATTCTGCTCTGTTAAGAGTGCTCCTCGTTTTCCCTCCTCCCGCTGAGAATTTATGCACATAACGCACAATGGGAAAAGTTTTGGCAAAGATCTTTGGCAACAAGGAGATGAGAATACTGATGCTCGGACTTGACGCCGCTGGCAAAACGACGATCCTCTACAAGCTGAAGCTGGGACAGTCCGTCACCACCATCCCCACCGTCGGCTTCAACGTGGAGACGGTCACCTACAAGAATGTCAAGTTCAACGTGTGGGACGTGGGAGGCCAGGACAAGATCAGGCCGCTCTGGAGACATTACTACACCGGCACCCAGGGCCTGATTTTCGTGGTGGACTGCGCCGACAGGGACAGGATCGACGAGGCCCGGCAGGAGCTCCACCGGATCATCAATGACCGAGAGATGAAGGACACCATCATCCTGGTCTTCGCCAACAAGCAAGACCTCGCAGACGCCATGAAGCCCCACGAGATCCAGGAGAAGCTGGGCCTGACTAGGATCAGAGATAGGAATTGGTACGTCCAGCCTTCGTGCGCAACGTCAGGGGATGGACTATTCGAGGGGCTGACCTGGCTCACCTCAAACTACAAGTCTTAATGTCTTTTTTTTCCTCGACATCACCAGCCTGAAGACTTGGAGGCAGAAGAAATAGCTGAGAACGTGAAAGAATTTTAAAGGATGCAATCTGGAACAATTGATACCACAGTGTCTGTACCCAAGTCAAATAAAAAGCAATTATATTTTCTCTTATTTTTCTTTTTTTAATGATTTAAATATAACTTCATTTAAACAAGAGGAAGCATTTCCCTCTTTGTCGGTTTGCTTTCATTTTTTTTTTCCTTTTGGTTACAATCTGTATAATCAGAACCATTTAAATATACCTTAAGTTTAAACTTCCTGTCAAGCTCTTTGTAAATTTTGCTTTCTTTTCCTCTATTATCTCGTGTATAATTTCTTTCCAGGGGACTTCTAAGACGCTCTTCTTCTTTAGCGTCACCTTTTGAGTATTCCCACGACCTAGCTGCTTATCAGGACGATGGGAAAATCCACAAACCTTAAATACAACAACATCAGCATATCAATTTTCATGGCACCAGCTGCCTCTTGATTGTTTTTGTAAGAATGTGTATGATGCTACGATATGTTTAGGATCTTTAAAAGATGAAAGAAAAAAAAAAGAATAAAAATGTTTTCATAATTGATTGTACTGGGATGACTGAGGAAATGTCTTTGTACCTGCTTTTGTCAGCTGTTGGTGAGTCCTTTGAAAGACACTGTGGAAGCCGGATGTTCATGCTCACACTGTGACTTTGGAAAAAAAAGAAAAAAAGATGCTTTTTATTTCTAGCGACTAAACTTCAAAGTTTTACCTCCAGGGTTTCCATCGCTGTTGGATGTTTGTAGTTTCAGCTGCCTTATGCGGCACCACAGGTGCCCCCCAAAAAAATCCCAGCAGTCACTGTGGCAGAAGACTCAACTGTTGAGTTTGCACTTTGGGAGTGTGTGTGTGTGTGTGTGTGTGTGTGTGTGTGTGTGTGTGTGTGTGTGTGTGTGTGTGTGTGTGTGTGTGTGTCAGGGTGGGGGTGGTGGCTGCAACTAGCTGGCTGTGCACATTTTAGTTTTCCTGTGACTGACTTTTGGACCCCAGCAAAAAGAAAAAAGAAAAGAAAAAGCCTTCCCAACCCCCACCAGCTTTATTTTAGGTGCTTGTGTAATGATTCACGCCATCTTATACATCCTTCCACTTTGTACCCATCATTCCTGTCTCCCTGAACACTTTTCAATTACGGAGATACACAACCACACACGCACAAGTGCATTCTTAGCTCATCGATACTGCTCATTTTTTGGTCTTTTTGCTATCCTGCAACAATAAAAATATATATACATACAGATCTGTAAAATAGAGATGTGCTTTCTTTAAAAAGAAAAAAACAAAATGGGGGGAGGAGCTGGTATTATCCGATCAGGGGCAGGAGAAACGCAATATTTCACTTCTGAAAAGTTGAGAGCCGCCAATGAAAAAAAGAGGAAGTGAAAGTTTGGGGGCGTTGGGATGTTTTATCAGAGACGGACCAACTGTGAAGTTCAGCGAGTCCTCGGCCTGCTTCTCTTCTGGTGTGAGTCGGCCGCCCTGTCAATAAGTGATGAGGTTTCTAGTTTCCGAGGTTGTGATTGTCAGGTAAACCAGTGCCTCTACAGTGTCGCTCCCCCACCAGTAGCAGAAATGAACCCATATTCGGCCTCTGCCTACTTAAAACAAAGTAGAAACACTTTTAAGCTGAAATGGAGGAACAGGATGTTCACCGCTATTTTTGTCGTGGGTAAGTGCCAGGTGTCAGTTTAACAAGGCTGAAATGTGGTCAGGGGGAAGAAGAAAAAACACAAAGATTTACACATATGGCTACAATATAGATGTTCTTTTCATATAAAAATGTGCCGCCTTACTCAGATCGCCCCCCCCCCCCCCCCCCCCCCCCCCCGGACAGTCCCCAGAGTTCACCCTAAGGTTTCAAAGTGACACTGCACTGGTTGAGAGCAAGAGGCAGGAAAACGGCAGAGCGGTTGTAAGCTCACCTCCCCGCCTGCAAGCGGTGAAAGCGTGCGTGTGAATTCTAGGGGGTGACATCACCGGCGTGAAGTCAGGAAACGCTTCAAAGGAGAAAACAGTTGTCATGGAAATTGTCGGTTTGAAAGTGGCTGTCAGTGAGAATAGGAAAGGGGAAAAAAAAAACCTTCAATGACAGTGCGTCACTGCGCCGAAAAATATCATTCTGGTGGTTGCTCTTGTTTTTTCTTTTAACTTTACTTTTACTTGAGTGTGTGTCAGCAGCGGTTACGAAACAAATCTTGCAGAAATTTCCAGGGATCGGCTTTTCAGGTTGTCTCACTGTGTTACAAAGGCACAATTCCCAAAGTGTCACAGTCCAGGAATTTGTGTGCAGGAATGCTTCGCCCTCCCCTCCTCTGTGTGTTTGCTCTCTTTGGCCATATGCTGTTTGCTCTGAGACTCGCTGCCGTGAAGTTTGACCTGTTGCTTGTGTTGGAGAGGCTGATGGGTCCGCGGTGGGGAAGAGGTGAGGGGTGGATGTGGGCTGCTTATCTCTCCTGAAACTGGAAAGATCGGCCACCCCGATAACAGGAATGTCCTGCACTTTCACATCAACCACGTCGCAACCAACCAACCAACCAACCAACAGACCAAAACCCGCCCTGTTTGAACAGTCGAGTCGAGGCGTCAAGTACGATCTTGTTCGGCCAAACAATTAGACCGTTCATGGAAACAGTCGTGCTGCTACGACTTCGGGGGATGATGTGAGACGTGGAACAGAGTGAGCGGGAGTCTTCGAGCGGCTCCTGATGTTACATCAGCGCCGGTGGAGCCTGTGAATCATGCTGCACACGTCAGAGGGCCCTTTGTACAGCTGTCAGTGCGGCCCTGGCAGCAGACATGCTGGGCGCACTCTGCTGTCAGACTCACCTGTGGTCCCACGAGTTTAAAAAGAACCGTTTGAGATTTATTTTTTTTTCTTTATTTTTTTCATCTTGGTCCTTATATTTTGTGTTCCACGTCAGCAGGAATTTGCCTCTTGGAGCATCTCCAAGTATGCAAGTTTCCTGGATGTTGTGATTGTGAACAACACAATGCGACGACGATCATCATCAGGACCCCGGTTGTTTTTCCCCCTGCAAACGGTTTCTCAGTGAAAGCGGAAATGCGGAAGTGTTGGATGTGAATGAAAGGCCCCCGGGGCCGACCTGCTTGCTCCAGGTTTTAGCCTGAGACCACTGCCATTGTATGCTGCTGGGTAGGGGGAAGGACCGCACTATTGTACAGAGTACAGAGAGGGCGGGTCGCTAACAATACTCTCACATGGAGTTCAATGGCAGTTCCCCTTGTCATTTGTTTACTCAGGCGCCGTCTTTGACTTTAATCACAGTTCTTCATTCAGCAAAAGCAGGAAACGTACAATGTGTTTTTTGTCGTGCTGGAGCTTTAACCTGGCTGTGAACTTAAATCTCAAAATCCTCTCTATATCACTCACTATTATGCAAGACACATTTTGGACAATTTTTTTTTTTTTTTTTGTTCAGTAAATCCCAACTCAGGCCGTCACCGTCTGCCACTGCCCACGACGTTTCCACAGAGATGAGGAGTTAAGAGACGCTATGCTACACTTACTAACTCGACGAGTCAAAGGCTAAATGAAGCACTGCCAGAGAGACTCGTCCTGAAAGTTCTCCTCATGTTTGAGCGAGTGTGTTTGAAAGTTAGCCAGCCAAGAGGCTAAAGATACAGATGTACAGTGTGTTAATAAAAAAATTGCCATTACTGCAGCTGAGACCCAGCTAACTAGCTAGCTTCAATTTGCTAGGACAAACACTAGCATTTCAATTTTCTACACTGTAGATAGATTAAATATATGAGCAAGATATATGTAATTATGCTGCAAAGAAAAACACTCTAAATGTTTTTTGTGAACGGTGGCTATTTTGAAGAATTTAAATATAAAACATGTTTGAGTTATTTTACACTTTTATTGGTTCCTACATAGTTCCATGTGTGTTCATACATAGTTTTGATGCCTTCATTGAGAAACTGCATAGACAATAGTCATGAGAATGAAAGAAAAGACATTAAATGCATAGGGTGTGTCCAAACTTTTGACTGGTCGTGTGCTAATGTTGGTACTGGCACTTTTTTTGCCGCTTGCGTGACACGCTACATGCAATGCTTTGTGTTTACTGCTCAACTCGTGACGTTCCATGACATTCTTGTTCAAAGTTTAGGAGGTGATGATAGAACCAATGCAGCCACACAGACAGTTAGCTTTGCCTAGCTGAAAAACAGCAAATGAGGTGGAACAGCAAGTCTAGTTCAGTAGCATTTAGCTTACTTATTTACAGGAGCCCTTGTTCAATAAAGAGCAAAGTTAGCATTCTGTTTAGGTTAAACCAGGCTATCAAGCTCCTCCTCTGGCTGTCTCCTAATTTTTTTTTTTAGCCAGTGGTTCTCAAACTTTCTCTGTCACGCCCCACCTTGGAGGAAGGGGTCTTGTTTTGATGAAATTGACCACATCAACAACATCAGTCATGCGACAACATCACATTTTCTACCGGCCACACGGGATGACGTTGAGCGTTGCGTGCTCTAAGTCCTAATATGGCGCCAGTCGCGGCGTAGATGACGTACTGATGCAAAGGTGTTTGATTAACGTTCTATCAGCGCTGGAAAACTCTTCATTGCCCTGTGGCTTTTTCGCTCGCGCATTAGAAAGAAAATAGAGCAGACGCCGAAACGGTCGCTGCACGGCGCCAGCCGGCCGCAGAGGTGCACCGCGCTTCAAGTCTGGCGTGGACGACACCATCGTTCCGCAGCTACTCGCGGAACGATTCTACAGCCAAAAGTGCACAACAACAGAACACTGGCCACCGCCGGACTCACTTTGAGAAACACTGGTCTAAGCTAACATGTTATTTGCAGTGGTGAATAAAACATATACTGTAACAGAGTGAAGTCATGAGGCTTAACCATTGTAAGATTAATTAGTAGCATGTCATATCAAAGGGTGTTACAAATGTTAGCACAAGCTCAACATGGCTCAAAGGTAAATGTGTAAACCGAACCAATGATGACAAGTAAAACTCACACAACCTGTTACACTTTGTTAACTCTTCCACGCTAACCGATTAGCCTTTAGGCACTTCCCCTTTTTTTAGAGGCCTGGTGGGCAACTCTGAGCACTATTAAGTTCCTCTCCATCACACACGTCCACTGCTGCACCACCAGATTACATTGAGTTCACCGAGGTGAAAGATACGCCTAGCGACACGGTTTCACGCTTGGTATTACACAAACCACCTCGTTCATCGATTGGATGATTATCTTCACAGGAATTTCCCGTCAAAACCACTACTGACTCACAAGCGCGGAGGAACTACAGGGACAGCTCAGACCCTCGGTCGTCGTGAGGCCACTCTGCACCGCTAATAAAACCAACATGCGGTGTGACATTCAGCTTGCAGCCATCTGAAAGCCTCCCCGAGTCTGTTGCATATTGCGCTTTTCCTACCCGTCTAAGACAATGTGCTAATAATTACAGGGAGCCTGAGGCCCGTGTTTGCATTTGGCGAAGAGGTTGTGCTGTGGGAGGGATGTGCAACAGGCTCACATGCAATTACTGGTGGCTCAGTCTGTTGTTTTTACATGTAGTATAACCCGCGCCTGCGTTAAGCAAGCGCAGTACAGGAGGGAAAATCACCATAAATTGACATGCAAGTTTAGTTCACTTTAACTAAATCTTTCTAAAAATCACCTCTAAACCAGTCTCCCAAACTGTGAACCAATGAACAGGAAGCTGGTCCAGCAGGAGGAAAGAACCACTCTTGTCGCTTCAGCATGTTTTCAACGGACATCGATTAAAAAGGAAGCAACATGCGTCGCTTCCCACCAGAGATCAGGACCCGGTGCGCTCTGATTTGTGTCGACTCTCGTACTTGACAGGAAGTGACATGTGCAGCGCCTTCCTGCGAGCCAGGCAGCCGCTTTGTACTAGACTGAAACGCTCGTGAAAAGCAAATAATAATCTCATAATAAGCATAATGATGATGATAATGAGGCAACGACAGAGTTGAACCGGAGCTCAAGAGGATTGCGCTGATCTTATCCCAAAGGAAAATTATAGGGTCCGTACGTCTGGAAGTGACTTTCTGTGGCCGACGTCACTCATGTCTCTGTCTCCTACTGCTGCTCTTGAGGGGTGGTTATAAAAAAGACAAGAAAACAACAAGAGGCACAGACACATTCCTCGAATGCTGCAGTGGTAAGAAAGAAAAAAACATAGAAAAACAGGCCTAAGTCGGGTCAAAGGCCGCCGCACGCGCACAATGTGTAATTATTAATCAGTCGGCTGCTGAACCCTGTCAGACCGAGCGGGGAGCCAATTAATCCAAATGTCGCGTCTATTCCGCTGGCGGCCTGCTGGTGGCCTCCTCCCGCTCGCTCACGCACGCCACCAAAATAGAAACACAACTTTCATCCCTAAATAACACACAACGCTGGATCCCAAAATAACCGGCCTCCCTGTTAATGACCCGTCTGAGGAGCCACCTGCTCCCGCTGCGTGGCAGGTTGTTGGTGGCAGGTGCTGCCTTGTTGTTGGGTGACTTGTGTTCTGTGTGTGGCGTGGGGGGGGGGGGCTTTCTGAGTGGGGTTAGCGTGTTCTACCTGTGTGTGGGATTAATTCCAGCATCTCTACAACTGCAGCTGCAGCTGCAGTATAATCAGTGATAGAAAAAGGTTGGATGGATTTTTAAATTCAAACTGAATGTTTCCTAATCATCGAAATATTACAGTTGATGTCTTCCCTTGAGCGTTCTGACCCTCTTTTATTTTTAAGCCTTTTTCATGTCATTTTAAATTGGACAGTGTATTGGAGAGAAAAAAAAAAAATTCCCGGCCGAGCCTGTCAGGCATCCAGCGGCCCTTTCTGCTCCACCTCTGGCTGATTCAATTCCTTCTGTGAGGTCTTCGAATGACCTCATGCTCCTCACATGATGTCACGTCATTGTTTCTTGTATTGCTCAATGACCTGCTGGCCTAAAAAAAAAAAAAAAAAAAAAAAGAACTGTGGGCAGTAGGAAAGAAAAGCCGATATTACGTCCAACAGTATTGTTGTGAAATGCAAAGCGTACAAAAATTCACAAAACTAAAAACTGCAACTGCTAAACACTGCATGGCTGGCGTCCAGGAAAGCTGTTATCTACTCAAGAATCAAGTGCCATGTTTGGAATCTCGTCCATTTTTGGTGTTTAGCAACAGAACCTGCTGCTGTTTGCAATTAGTCTTCCCAGGAGGGAGTCCCAAATCACCGAGGCGGGTCTGTTGTGTTCCAGTGCACACAAATAATGGGAATTTGCGACTCTGTCTGCACTGTTTCACCTGCTACTTGTCGGTCGGAGTCTACCTTCCTGCCAAGCACAGAGAGACAGTGCTGTCTCGCTCTCTCTCTCACACACACACACACACACACACACACACACACACACACACACACACAGAGGCGCAGACCTTGCAGGCGTGTGTGCACTTGTGCGTCCATGAAAGGCGGCTGCCGATTTTACAGGCGAGAAGACTTCATATTTAGAGCAGAAGCACGTCGCACTCATCCCACGAAATGATTTTAATACATTTGTTGCTTCTGCTGTGTTTGGAATGTTGCAGTATCAGGAGTCTCACATCAGCCGGCAGCCTGCGCCCGAAACTACCGGCGGTTGGAATTAGAGAAATGCCATTTCTTTATTTGCCCACTTCTCTATGGCAACGCTGACAAAGGCTCGGCGGCAGATGGCTGTAGCACATCTGAGTGGTTTAAAATGTCTTTGCTTCGGCACCTCGCAGAGTGTGTTTCCAGTCACCTGACGGTTCCTCGTGTGTTCTTGCCCCTGATGCTGACTGGCGTCCTGGATATTAATCAATTTAAAAAGAAAAAGCACGCCATAGAGCTGTGTGTGTGTTATATGTGTGTGTTCATTTTGACGTTGCCACCTGTTTATTTAGACAAATGTGCAACAGGAGAAACAAGCCAGAGTTTATGTACACTCACCGGCCACTTCATTAAACACACATTTCCGACGAGGTGCACCTAATAAAGTGGCCACTTCTTCTTTTCTGACGCCCCACGTGAGCTGACGTCCTTCTTGCAACAGCTGTGTGTCAGGACTAAAACCACGAAACCCAGAGCAGATCCATGTGTTAAGTTACTGATGGCACCATTCGGATGCCTCATTATGAAAGGGAGCAGTTTTTTGTAAATCAACGTGGAGGCTATTTTAGTGTCCTTATACATCAATGTGTAGACAATTTTTGTACACTAACAGTCAAGTTTGGCCGCACCTTCTCATGCAATTTCGTTTTTCATCTTTACAGCTTTCTACACTGCCGATAGCTACTGAAGACATCAAATATATGAGCAAGATATATGTAATTATGCAGCACAGAAAAACACGTTAAACAACTCTAAATATGCCTTTCATGAAAGGTGGCTATTTTGAAGGATTTAAACATAAAATGTGTTTGTTATTTTACACTTTTATTGTTTCCTACATAATTCCATGTGTGTTACATACGTAGTTTTGATGCCTTCTGTGAGAAACCGCAATGTCAATTGTCATGAGAATAAACGAAGACATTAAATTCATAGGGTGTGTCCAAACTTTTGACTGGTAGTGTAAATTTAATCCATTTTGTGTTGGCATAATTACTATAAATGTTAGACGTTGAGCCTTTAAAGCAGATCATTGACTAACACCCGCTGACACGCACGCACACACACACGCAGACACACACACACAAAAGAGACATATGTTTTGCTTGACGTCAGTGCAGCCTGCCAAAAGATGCATTATTACAGCGGCCGTAATACATTCCACATGTTCACCATTAGGCACACAATCTGATCTGTGATCTGCAAACCAACAATGGCTCCACTGGCACAAAGCGGTTTGTCGCTGTGCGTGTGCGCGCCACCTGCTTGCATCCCGTGCGTACAGTGCACGGCGGCAAAGGTGTCGCACGCAGTAAAATCGTCACTGACAAGAAAAAAGAAGACGGCTCAGCAGGAATGTCGCAGAATTGGCCCGACTGTAGAGGTCAACGTGAAAACTGTTAGTTGTAATCAAATTTGTATGATTTTGCTAAACTTGTGTGATCTATTTTTGTTGTTGTTGTTGTTGTTTGCCTCCACAAGAAAAAAAAAATCTTCCTTTCTCATTTCAGTGGATTTTGATCAGCGAAAAGCATCCCCCCCCCCCCCCCCCGATTTAGAAAAAACAAAACCTCCACATTTCTCTTCTGATAGCTCAGAATGAACAACACGAAATTAAGCGGGCGCAGTCTCTGCATTCCTCGTGCACGTTGGAGGCCAGACCTCCAAGTTTGCTGCTGCAATTAGGCCAAAAGGATAAAGGCAAAAAAATTGAAGGACGGAAAAGAGGCCCAGAAAATGGGAGATATGTAAGAGCAGAGAGCGAGGAGGGTGTGACCTTAATCCCAGAGTAGGAGGAAAAAAAGTTGCACTCATTCAAACACACACACACACACACACACATGCAGACACACACATCTGGTCCATCCAGTTTCTGCGTTGTATCTGAGTTTAGACAGAGAAAACAACCGCCAGTACACACAGAAATTGTTTACCCTCAGGAGGAAAGACGGCACTTCACTCCCTTAATTAATTTTAGCCCACGTTCACGCCCCACCAGTGCGGTTGCATGATTGGTTTTGTCTTATTCCCATGTACGTCGTCACCATTTCATGCGTCTCCAAGCAGTTACAGTACTATCTCCGTGTGTGTGGGAGGTGGGGTGGGAACATTTCCATTATCGGTTTGTAATCACTGTGCTGCAAATTAATTGAAGCAAACAGACGCTTCACGTAAGCGACATGCGTGGCACTTGCATGGCGATTTCTGCCTGCGGAAGGGGAGCAAGTCGCAGCACGTTGCGCTTACTTCACCAGAACAGTGCGATTTTGTTACTGACACCAGTTGAGAGGCCTGCAGCAAAGGCTTTGCTCGCTGTCTCATGAAATAACAATGAAGACCAAGCAGGTTGTTCAGGATAATGCGTCATTTACCGAGAGGGCCTCTGTACATGTCAGAGCTGCAGGCCTTGTAAAGCAGTCGTACTTTACCTGAAACCTGTTGAACAAAAACGAAACAACAATTTGACACAAACTGTAAAAACTAGCATGTGTCAGATGTCAGTGCACAAGTAGAACTGTGGTGTAGAGAAACTGATAAGTGGACTTTGTTGTGTTCACATACTGGGTTAACACGTTAACACGCCTCATTTGTCTGCAAAGTTTTACTTTATATCCGCGACACACTGCCCTCCTGTGGTCACACTGTTATGGGTGAGTGCCCTGCACACACAACAGGACTGGGTGTGTGCCTGTATTATGTACACGCCTTATATTCCGATATAGACAGACGAGGTTTCATTATTATTATTATTATTATTATTATTATTATTATTATTATTATTATTATTATTATTATTATTATTAGCTGTTAAGCTCAGTTTTAAAGTTTAAGACTAAGGAGAACTTCAGAGGAGTATGTATGTCGTCTAAACTGAGGTTTGTGTTGGTGCAGTTAAAGTTAGTGGCAGGATAAAGGTTTGGATTTGGTTCTAAATAATAAACAAAACAAACAAGGAAAAACTTTAAATGAATGGAACGAATGTTAGCTTCACAGAACGATTGCCAAACCAATATTTGCGCGTGTGCGCGCGCGTCCGACTCAAACGCGCGCAGACAGACAAGAGACACTGACGGCTCCAGTCGTCCTACATCTGTCTCCACACTCCCACAATCCCACATGGAGATGCAGACGAGAAGAGCGGGTGTCTCGTCTGGGTCCAACGGTGACCCACATCCCCCTGTTTTTTTGTTTTTTTCTCACCACACCCCCCTCGATATGTACTTACGTCAGACTGTCTAACCAAACGCTAGGTACACCAAATAGCCGGTCAGGGATTTGTATTTTCACTTTAAACGTTGCCTGAGCGTCAAATACGTTGGAACTTCCAGTGAATTCCGAAATTCCATCATTATTACTCCAACGGCGCTGACTGAGGCAGCGTCTCGTCGAGGCGGAGTCCATTTTACATTGCGGGGCGGGAGGGGGGCGGTGCTTAGTTAGTCTCGCTTGCTAGTCGAGATTTAAATACCTTCTCCGACGTGTTATGGTTGCCATGGTATTTTTTTTTTTTGCATAGTCACGCCTGTAACTCACACGAAGTTCGGCGCACAGGCGCATCTTTGTGGATTTTTCCAGCCATTTTTTTCTCTTCACGTCCACCCCTACGTGAATGGTACGGCCCACTCCCCCCTGCCGCTCGCCGTTGTTGTACCCTGCGCTACCCGAACAGACAGAGACCCGAAGGGGGGAAGGCTGCTAGCTTACACACCGGCTGTAAAGCGATATATGTATTTATGAAAAAGATGCTTCTTCACGGGATGGACATTATAAAAGAGAACCAGACACTTCTCAGAAAACTTTGCCAAACTGTGGCCAAACTCTGATAGAGCGGCTCTTCTTTCAAATCACTTCTCCCCCCTCCTCTACTCGTTCCGAGTGTGTTAGCTTTGTTTTATCCCAACACTACTACTACAACAACTGGACTCGGGTTTCTTTTCTTCTTCTTCTTCTTCTCCTCCTCCTCCCACTCCCACTCCTTCTTCTTCCCGTTGGCCGTCTCGTAGAAAAGAAGAAGCCCAGTCTGATGAATTCGCCGAAAAAAGACGGAGACGATGATGTGCCCGTTAAAGACCCGATAAAATACGGAGAGCTGGTCATCCTGGGGTAAGTCGCTTCACTTAATAACCTCATCCGCTAGCAGCAGCGGCGGCGGCGCCGCGTAGGAACGGAACCGAACGGACGCTTCGGTCGTGAAATCAAACGGTCGCTATCCGCCGTTCGCATGTTAAACTCGACGTGATGCTGGACGTCCACAGCCACGGAGGATGCCCACTTTTACGTGATTTTTCTGTCGGGAAATGCCGCCGTAGTAACACGTCCGTGCTCCCTTTTCTTTTTTTCCACGGTACAACGCGTTCACACCGCTGCTGCTCCAAAACTAAGTTTGCGCTCCGGATGCCATCCCGTATTCTTTTGTGTCTGCATCGGTGGCGGCATCCCGTCAAAGTGTTCATTTCATTTTTTATTTTTTACAAAGAGGGGAGTGGGGGTGGGTTGGGATGCTCTATACCGCGGAGCCCCGCACACTGGCTGGGCTACTACTACGGATGTGGCCGCTTATTCATCAATGGTTGTAAGCAGGCGTAGGAGATTGCTCAGACTGAAAATCCCAATGATGTCATCATATACCCCTGGCTGGCACCGAGATTTCCTAAAGTGGGGCTGATGGTGATATCACTGTCTGGTAGGGGGTAATAAAAGATGCGTTTCGAATTGTTTTTGTGTTTTTTTTTTTTTTTTCCCCCCTTAGTATTGACATTGATATTGTTGAGTCGTGCTGCTTGTTTTATCAGCCAGCAACCTGCTCGCCGCCGTGGCTGGTGATCAATGATGTCAGCGAGGAAGAAGAAGCGTGAGAAAAGCCCCCCTCCTCTTCCCTTCTCGTCTGCTCTTCGTCGCACACACCAAGCGCCCAGTGTGGGCAGGATGTGCAGCTGACGGCCGGCAGCTTTCACAGCATTTCCACCCCTTGCAGCTCCACCACCACCATCATGCTGTGCAGGCAGGCAGGGGTCGGTTGGTCGGTCTGCAGGGACCGGAAATGCCACAATCGCGCGGTGATATCCAAGGCTTTGCACACAGGCCTCTCCCACCCTCCAGCCGTGCTGAGAGCTTCCTGTGTATGCCAAAGATAACTGACCCAATGGCCTATCTCTCCCCCCCCCCACCACCACCACTGCCGGCCCAGCCGGCCGGCTGAGCGAGGAGGCTGCGAGTCCGTCTGAATGTTAACTAGTTGAGCCGCCTCCTCGGTCTGACTTTGAACCGAGCCGGGATGGGAGGCCCCCCACGACCTCTTGAAGGATGAGATGGCTTCACGTCGGATGTCTGACGTTTCGCTTGGCCGTGTGACGGAAACACGCGAGTCAGCTCTGCAATGTGCTGCGCAATGCACGGTCAGACGAATTAAAGGTGCCGTTTGTATTCGCTGGCAAACTGCAGCGGTGCAGGTGTGCGTTTGTCTTTCTTTCCGCAAGCTGTGATGCTGTAATGCTGCCATCTGCGTGGTGTTTTAACAAGCGTCGGGTCAAACGGAAAGACCGACCTCCATCTCTGCTGTCATTTTGACGCCTAAGTTAATTCAGTTGGACGATATTAAACTTTTTCTTTCAAGGCCAGCTATTTAAGACTCAGCAGCATCTTGTGGTACGAGATCATATAGCAAGCAAATGAGTACATTCCATCACATACAGCGTGCCACCCCGCAGTCGTGTTGTCACTTTGGATTCTGCCATCAAACAGATAAATTGCTCTCAGGCTGGTTGGCTGCAAGAAAGCGTGTGGCTGCAGTGTGACTGTGCAAACATCTGGGCTCTGGGAGAAGGCCGCCTCGATGTCAACGCCGGTGTTTTTCTGACGTTCCACTTGATCTCACGTCTTTCTCCTAGCCAGGTGTGACGTCAGAGTAAAGTCACAACAGCAGCAGCAGCAGCAGGAGCCCTGAATTCTAAAACACAGTGGTGCAATATGTGTATAATTAAAAGTGGAACTGTTTTGTGTGTAAATAAGAATACTTACAAATGAAAACCCTGAAGTATTTTAGTGAGTTTATGCAATAAATCGCTTACATATTTGTATAGAGTGTCTCCCTGCAAATGTGACTATTTTTTTTAACATCATTCACTGCATTTTGATCACCCCTAGAATTACGCAAGACCTAAATATCAATTAAAAAAAGAACTGCTGATGGAAACACCTAAACTTGGAAAAGCCTCTCAAATGTCACTAAAAGGTCTTGATGCTCTCATGAGGTGGTTTTTCAGACATAAGAGGTGTATCGCAAAAAGCGTCATGGAAACACTTTTTTTCCCATTTACACGTCACTGGATGTGACGTCCGGGGTCACATGACCAGTTCACTCCAAGTGAAAATGTTGCGTTATGTTTGGACGGAGGAGGAGACGGAATATTTTTTTTTACAAGTAATCAAAGAGAAAAAAATAACAAACCATTCTTGACAGCAAACAAATGTAAACAAACAAAGTCAAACGTAATTCATAAATACGGCTTATGCGCTTCACACCATTCAATGGAAACACCTGCAAATCGCAATCGTGCTTAACTCACTGACTCAATTTCTTTTTTTTTTTTTTTTTTTTTTGCAAAAAACTGTAATGGAAACGCAGATACTAGAGTCATTTTCTCTGTGTCGCATTCCCGAACTCAACAGTCCCCAGACGTGTAGCAGGTTGCCCCCTCTGACGGCAGATATCCGGTGTAAGAACAGCCTGTTCCCTCTGCCGCTTCCTGCCCCGTATCGCATTTGCCGCGCCTGTGTTGTCCGAGCGGTGAGGGTCAGCGTGGCGTCACATGGCCCCTGTGTGGTCGATGGCTGCCCCACTGGCAGGCGATGTGATCTCTCGCCGTGGCTGCCTGCCACATCTGATCGCCTCGGTCCGTGCCCACCCCTTGTACGGCTCGGACCCCCCCCCTCCTGCTGTGTTTATCTCTCCCACACCTTTTTTTCCCGCTTCCAGGGCGTCCTGGTAACCCTCTTTCAACACCGCCGCCGTCGCATTCCTCCGTCTATCGCCCGGACCCCCTTTGCCAACTGGCCTCCCAGTGTTTTTTTTGCTGAGCGGCTGGTTTTGGCCGAGGCGGCGTCTCTTCGGTGGCCTCTGCCTCTACAAAAATAAACCCGGTGTCGGGGGCAAGAAGGAGTGAATATTTTATGCCGCGCTCGGTGACGTGCGCAGCTGCGTGTTGCCGACCAGAGATGCTCTCGACAGATCGTACGCCGTCAACTGGCCTTTTCCCCCTCGGCTGCCTTCCAACTGCCCTCGCAGTGTTTTTCCCCTGCAGTCCACAGGCGACCTGCCCTTTTTTTTTGTGTACTTTATTTCCTCCCCTTGTGCTTGATTTCCTCTCCAGAGTGCTGACGGTGGCTGATGACTTCTCCCCGTCTCTCAGTGCGCTACCTTTTCTCTTTCAATAAGCTGATTTCCTCGCCCGTGCCTTTTTTTTTTTAATCTTTGGCCCCCGCTTCACATCTTCTGCCTTTGCTCCACGCCGAGAAAAATGTCAAAAGTAAAACGCGCCCCGTTGGAAATGGCAAGAGCCGCCCTTCTGTCACTCTTCAAAACATCGCCCAGGGCCAGCGTGTTGACCTCCAGACCTTAACCTGACTCAACATCTATTGGGTTGCATTGAAGAAGCACAGTGATCAGCTCCTGGCCGGTGGCCTGCGTGTCCGCTGCAGTGTTCTGGTGCCAGAAACGACAAGAGTAGCAATAAATAATTGTCGATAAATAATCATGAAGCCGGCTATACTAGCATTTAGTCCTGGCATGGGCAAACTACAGCCGGGTGGACCATGTGCGGCCCATTAAGCTTATTAATCCGGCCCGCCTAACTTGAAGTAATTATATTCATAGAAAATTAGCCATAAAATTGTTGTATTTCATCAATTTTCTCAGTGTTTTAAAATTGCTAAATACCGATGGCTTCAAAGACAAAGATTTTTAATGCTTTTTTTGTCATTGTCAATTACATCCTATTCTATATTTTTTTTCCTCCTATGAGGTGGGTCACCAAAACACCTCATCCATCTGCACCTGCTCCAGCCCCTCTGTCAAATCTTAGAACCGATTGTGGCCTCACCAGTCAAAAAGTTTGCCCACCCCTGGTTCAGTATGACGAATGGCATCCGTCTATTATGGTATTTTGGATTTATTTTCTTCGGGTTAAGACAAGAAAATAATTTTTGGAATGATTACAAGGAGAATGCAGTTTGTAATGGACAATTTGCAGGTCATTTTAGAACCATTCTCTGCTGCTGGAATAAAACAATGAGCCAAATCTCTAAATACGACGCAGTGAGTGACTGAAATCAAGCAGTAGTTTCCTTTCCAGTGAAGTGCTGCACTTCAGTCTGAACCAACACGTGGCTTCTCTCGCTCAGTTCAGTGCATCTGCAGAGACACGTGCAGTTTCACACCTTTAATTGCTGCCGCTTCACTCAGTGCCTTTGACGCATTATTTATGGCGCCGTAATCCACCCCCCCCTTTCCCCCAACAAATGGCAGCGGGGAATCATCATCATCACAAATCGACGCGTTTGAACGGATCCGGATCACTCCGACCCAGTCCGGCCCGCTTGTGTTTCGTCTTTTTAATTCATCCGCGTTTGCGCTCTTCCTGCAGCTACAATGGCTCCCTTCCAAGCGGAGACCGCGGGCGGCGAAAGAGCCGCTTCGCCCTGTACCGACGGGCCAAGGCCAACGGCGTCAAACCCAGCGCCGTGCACATCCTCAACACGCCACAGGACAGCAAAGTACGTGTGTGTGTGTGTGTGTGTGTGTGTTCGTGGAGTGTCTGTTCCATTTGTGCGTAATCTCCGTTTCCTTCCTGTGACCCTCCTGTTTGTCTTTTATTACAAAAGCCAGAGGATGTATGACTAACGTAATGACTGTTGCGTCTCTACTGCGTGTGTGTGTGTTCGTATGTTCTTCTGTGTGCTCGCAACTATGCATAATCGAATGAAGACAAATTACATTTCTGGAAAATTCCATTTCAATAGCACTAATATGATGTTAGATCCACTCCATTGTCTAATCTTGAAGTCACATCTTCCCTCGTATGGAGCTGCAGCACTGATGGTTTTTAAGATGTTGTGAAAATAAAGGACTTCCCCCCCAGAATGTGCAACGCTTCAACTTGCCTTGCTGCCGTTGCAGGCCGTCCACAGCAGGGGGCAGCACAGCATCTCCTTCACTTTGTCCCGCAACCAGACGGTGGTGGTGGAGTACTGCCATGACAACAACACAGACATGTTCCAGGTATCGTTTTTTTTTTTTTTTGTGAACTCAAAGGCTTCACGCGGTCGTCTCCACTTATCTGCCTGAAGTCGACGTCTGTTTAACGGCAGCAAAATCCCTGGCAGGCCTCCCAAAATATGTTCTTACGTAACGCCATGAAAGAATCCTGTACAGAATAAATTATTCTGGTTCCCAAAGTGAAACGTTAAAAGGCGGCGGAAGGGACATGCGCGGGGAAAAATTGCAAGCTGAGACTATTTTTAACCGCACGGTTCTGCTCTTATAATAGAATAATAGATTTATTTGCTGTCAGACGAGCGGTGACCCAGATCTCCAACAACAACAACAAAGAGCAGGAAAGATTGAGCTTGTAGAAAACTACATTGACAGACAGTATCTACTGTACTGTAAACTGAAATAAAAATACATGTGTATTTTATCGGGATAAACTGATACCGCTTTTACCAGATCAAGTCAAGTACGAGTACTTGCATTTCAGTGCTCGCCAACACTGACACCAAGTACTTAATAAGGCCATTACACATTATAGAATTACAGTGATTTTTTTTCTTCCCCCCACAGATGTTCTGTT
Organism: Nelusetta ayraudi; assembly: GCF_046127955.1. Lineage (NCBI taxonomy): Eukaryota > Metazoa > Chordata > Actinopteri > Tetraodontiformes > Monacanthidae > Nelusetta > Nelusetta ayraudi. Next base: position 2,166,005 of record NW_027466132.1, on the reverse strand, counting down.
ATTTGAACAACATTCCTCAGCATGTTTTTCTCAAACAAGTTTCACTGCAGTACAAACACAAATGTAACAAGATGGCCATAAACCTACATAAACAACTGGTATCGGCGTCACGTATTTTACGAGTATGAGTAGAGTACTAAACCCCGCTATCGGTACCGATACTGATATTTGCATCCATAATATTTTAGCAACCAAAAATGGCAGTGACAGTGATGTTGTTACACGCTTGTTATTATTGTATATGTTATTACTGTATAATTATTGTTCTTATAGAGTAATAACAAGCATTAATATTTTGCTGAGTGTGGAACCACCTCGGTTCTACTGGAGCTGCTCGTGATGGTACAAACGCTAGACGTGATGAAGAAACACAAGCTCATTGGCTCCTGTCTGTGCCGTGTCCGCAGATCGGCCGCTCCACCGAGAGCCCCATCGACTTTGTGGTGACGGACACCTCCGGAGGCGGCAAGGAGGGCGAGGACCCCTCCATCGCCCCCAGCACCATCTCGCGCTTCGCCTGCAGGGTGGTGTGCGAGCGCCACCCGCCCTACACCGCCCGCATCTACGCCGCCGGCTTCGACTCCTCCAAGAACATCTTCCTGGGGGTGAGTCGCCTGACGCAGTTATAGATGAGTGTTTTTAAGAACGATGTCTTTGAACCGTTTGAACGCACGCCGAGTCCCGTTTTTTGTTCTTTTTTTTCACACCATCTCGTCTGTGCTCAGGAGAAAGCAACCAAATGGAAAAACCCCGACGGGCACATGGATGGCCTGACCACCAACGGGGTGCTGGTGATGCACCCACAAGGCTTCCCGGAGGACCCCAAGCAGGGTCTGTGGAGGGAGATCTCAGTGTGCGGAGACGTGTACGCCCTGCGGGAGACGCGCTCGGGTCCCAGCAGAGGGAAACTGGTGAGCCGACGAGCCCCTCGCGCTTCCTCTGTCTTCCATTTTTTGAGTCTGATTTCTTCAGCCTCTTGTCTTGTCATCTCACGCAGGCGGAAGGCGAGAGCAGCGCCCTGCGCGACGGCTCCCTAGTGGACCTCTGCGGCGCCACCCTGCTGTGGCGGACGGGCGAGGGCTTGATGCGCGCTCCCACTCTGCGCCACCTGGAGGCGCTGCGCCAAGAGCTGAATGCCTCCAGGCCTCAGTGTCCCGTCGGCCTCAGCACGCTGGCCTTCCCCAGCCTGCCACGCAGCCACAGGTGGGTAAAATGGAAGCAGTTAAAGCCAGGGTTCAAGGAAAACATGGAAAAGTTATGGAATTTTGTAAAAATAACTGAAGGTTTTCGAAAAGTCGTGAAATTTTACAGTGCCTCTTACAAACTTTCAGAATTTATTTGTTGTTCGACCCTAATTTGGCTATGTGTCAGCCATGCATCTCATGTTTTCAACAATGAACAGAATTAACAGAATTAGCTATTTATTTTAGTCTCATTAATTACCTGTGGATTTAACCAGTTACCTTTATTTTAGACCAGAAATATGAGAAAATTTTTCTTTTTTCAGTGTTAATGCCGTGTGTGTTGGGGTCTCGTCTCATGAGTTCGTTTTGATCTGCGTGCTAATGTGTCTAGTGTCGCAGATGAGTTCCGGCCTTATTGATAAAATTGTTTTTTTTTTTTTTTTTTTTTTTTATTTGTTTTTTTTCAAATGTTTTAATTGCGTCTTTTTTCGTGTCCTGTCGTTCAGCCTTGAAGAGCGCCAGCCCTGGGTCTACCTCACTTGCGGCCACGTGCACGGGCGCCACGACTGGGGCCAGCGGTCCGAGGTGGGTGGTGGTGGCGGCGGCGGTGGCGGTGGCGGTGGTGGTGGCGGCGGCGGTGGCGGTGGCGGTGGGGAGGAGGAGCCCGGCGAGGGCGACGGCTCCACGGTGCGGCGCGAGTGCCCCCTGTGCCGCAGCGTGGGCCCCTACGTGCCCCTGTGGCTGGGCTGCGAGCCCGCCGTCTACGTGGACGCCGGCGCCCCCACCCACAGCTTCGTGCCGTGCGGCCACGTGTGCTCGGAGAGGACAGCCAGGTACTGGGCGGAGACGCCGCTCCCGCACGGGACGCACGCCTTCCGGCCCATCTGCCCCTTCTGCTCCGCTGCCCTCAGCACGCCCGGCTGGACGCGGCTCATCTTCCAGGGGCCCATCGACTAACCCACCAGCCCACTAAGCCCACTAGCCGCCCTCAGTAACACAGAAAACCCACTGTCACACCAACGGGACGACGCCCCGAAGCTCCGTTCACAGCGCCAGTGTTGAATCGTGTCCAGTGGGAAACTGGGTGAGTCGGCCGCTCGGCTCACAGCGAGGCTGCGCTCACACCAAAAACTGTCAGACGTGGTTGGTGAATACAGGTTGAGGTCAAAGGTTCCCCTTGTTTGTCCTTGGATGCAGGTTCATGTACCGTTCTCGGTCAGCTGACCAGTCCTGTGGCTGCAGGCCCCATTAGCTTCAAGGCTAACGTGGCTCCAGCTTTGAGGCCTCTGACTGCGTGCGCCGGTGCAGTTCTTTTCTTTTCTTTTGTTTTATTCTATTTTTTGCAGTTACACTACCGGTCAAAAGTTTGGACGCACATTCTCATGCAATTCAACTTTCTTCACTGCAGATAGATACTGAAGACATCAAATATATGAGCAAGACACTTTCAATTATGCAGCATAGAAAAACGTGTTAAATAACTCCAAATATGCTTCTTATGAAAGGTTTCCATGCGTGTTCATACGTAGTTTTGACGCCTTCAGTGAGAAGCTGCAATGTCAATAGTCCGGGGAATGAAAGCCAAGACATTAAATTCACAGGGTGTGTCCAAACTTTTAGCTAGCAGTGTATTTCATTCCAGCCGGATTTTCTTTCTTTGCACGTGCGGTGCCAGGTCAACAATCCCAAAAACAAACAGATGACGACGCGCGGCGTCCCGTCTGTTCTCCAGTATCCAGGTATGGAAATAGCCGGTCGTATTTTTTGCACTTGAGTAAAAAAAGGAATGGCCTTTTGATTTTCGCAGGACCGCCGCGGCGTCCTGGCGCGCTTACCTCGGTGAAATGCCACCTCCTTGCACTTCCCAACCTGATATCCTCACTGCTTCTCCGCTCCGACGACGACGCGTTACTGTAACCGTGAAATGCTGCAGCTCAACCACTAACACTTGCACTCGTACTTCTATTTTTTTCAATCGTTTTCCTTCTGCCGTAGCGTGTGGTAGCACTTCTCATTTATTCAGCCGTTCCATCCGTCTGGCCTCAGGTCTCGCAAACCTTCTGATATAAGCAGAGCCAAGCAGGCAGGTGGATCCACGGCGCTGCCGCCGGGTTTATAGTTTCATCGCAAAACTTTTTCAGTTCCAAGGGAGTAATAAAGCATTTTTTATATATGCAATTAGTGTATTTTATTCTTATATATTCTTCTAGTCGGGAGTCTATGCATAGAGGAGCCCATGACTGAGACCTCTCGTGTGGTAAAAGGCTGGGATGAAATCTGCAAAGGTGAAACGAGAGCTGCACCTCGGCATCGGGAGTCCCGGTTTTTCCGAGCATCCGAGGGCAAACAAGGGGCCGGGAATCTCATCGGGTGAAGGCTTCACTCCACAACTCTCAGCAGCAATAACAGCACTCCTCCACTCTTCCACTCTTACTCCCTCAGATAAGCTAGATGCCGCACTGCGTTCATCCCAGTGTCGCCCCCCGCCCCCCACGGGTGGCAGAAACTGAGGTTCAAGGGCTCGAAACCGGAGGTGCGTTCAACGTCGTGGGCTTTTTTTTTTTTTTTTTTTTTGACATTTCCAGTTGCCGTGATGGTGATGTGCGTGCGTGCGTGTGTGTGCGTGCGTGTGTGTCGTTACCAAAGCATAAAGATGAGTAACAGGATGTTGAGTGTGAGAACCTTTTGCTTGTATTTACGCTGCAGGATCCAGAGGCCCAATTCTGATTTGTCTTTCATTCATTCATCTATCTTTGAGTGACTCTCCCACTGACAGCTGCTGTGTCAAGATTTGCAAGCTCTTTAAATGACCTGCTTGACCACAAAGTTGTGGGTGTGGCTAGAGAAATTTTTTATTTGATCAGCAAGCAAACGTCTTCTAAGTTCAAACTTCCTCGTTTGTTTTTGTCTTTTATCACGAAACAAAATTTCGGATGGAAGGTTACGTAAGCTATGTTATGTAATGCGACTCCATCTCTGTATAAAAAAACTGTGGGGAAAACTCTCAGTGCCAGGTAATACCTGACCTGTCCACTCACACCGGAGGCCTATTGACAGATAAAAGATTCATATCCGATCTATTTCCACATACGAATGAATCTGATCTTGACGGCGGGCGGGTTTTTTTTCCGCCTGCTTGTGCTTTGATGTTTCACATTCAGCTCGTGTCTCAAAATCTGAATTTGGGTCACTGGCACCCTGTCGTGTAAATCCAGCAGGATTTAGCAGAAGGAAGGAACACTGCAGCCATGTTGACGCAGCTCACTGACGTTACCCTGAACGCACCTCCGGTTGGCCGAGTCCTGCGGGGGAAAAAACAGGGTCCACGTTTGATGGAGTGTCAAAAAACAAAAAACAAAGTGTCGTTTTGTTAAAGAAAATTATTTTGTTAAGAAGCGGGGGAGGGGTTGGGAATAGGGGGGTGGAGGGGAGGGTGGGCGTGTTTTAAATGTTCAGTGTTGAATTAAAACAGCTATTTTTCTAACTGGTTTGAGTTAACCGATGTTACTCTGGTGTAAGCAAGTTGTGTGTGTTTCTGAGCATTATCGTGCGGTAGACTAGGAGAGCTTGTGAGTGAGAAAACATTGCCAACACTGTGTCTAACGAAAAAAGGGAAAGGAAAAAAAACAAAACACTGCTACCGTAAAGATATTTAAAAAAACAACAACAAAACAAAAAAACAAAAAAAACAAATGTTGCCCAGACAATGAATGTAGCCAAATACTCGGGCTATGTTTAGCCTTCCGTGGTGCTCATATTGAATGGTCTATATTGTGATACTATTTTTGTAGCCCAACATTACGGCGTAGCTCGGTGAACATAGCAGAGTCGGATCATTTTGAAACACTAGCCTCAAGTGTGGGAGACGTATAACTGATGTGGCCTCCCCGACCCTTGGGGGGCGCCACCCATCTAGCTTGCATGTGCTGAACGTACACGTAAACACGGTGTGAACACGACTACCCGCACTCGGAGTTAAAAAAAAAAAAAAACACACACAAAAAAAACTACTTTGCACGGCTCGGCGACGGAGGCCCGAGATGTCTCCTGAAGCAGCGGACTCTCGGACCCTGAGGCGTTCGTCTCTGTGGAGAGAGGAATTGGGAACGAGACGCTATCCTCATACTTGACGCGTGACATGTTGTGAATTCAATCCACTTTGTACAACTATGCCAACATCTTCCACCAAAACGGGACACCTGCATAAAAGTGTGCGCACGCGCGCACGCACGCACTCACACACACACACACACACAGACACACACACACACACTACGCTTTCGCATCGAGTCTGACTCGTGGGAAATTTTAAAGGTCTCATATTATGGAAGCCAGCCTTATGTGATGTCACTAAGGGCGTCAATAATACCTCAGCCAGGATTGTTCCCTCACAAACAAGTGCAAGGTCCAACAAAGAATCTAAATGAACAGGAAGTCAAAACCTTTTTTCTTTTCTTTTTTGCTGGAAGCTGTAAACAGAGGGCTAATATGCTGTTTTCTGAATCTCTGTTTATTTTCTTTCTTGGATAATTCATCACCCAAGGGGAGAAAAGAAACACAGATCTGACAACGATTATAATATGGGACCTTTAATGTTTTGAGCGCCACCGTGTGCAGGATGAATGAATGAATGGTGTTGTGTTGATAACTGCTGTAGCTCAGGATTAGTGACCTCACACACTCACCGCTGGAACGGCCTCCAGGGCAGTCTGAAGGTGTCGGAGGTCGTGATTTGATACACTGGGCCCACTAGGAGCCCCACGTGCAGGCTTTAGCCACAGAGAGTCTTGAGAGAGCGCCACCTACAGGTTCTGAAAACGTCTTGATCCGCTGGCCTTTTACTCAGCACGCTAAAGAACCCAGTCAAACTGTACTGCTTCCGAAGAAAATACATTCAGCGATGGATGCACCAATATTGGCATGTGGTTGCGAGTTGCAGCACCCACAGTGAGTTTTCACCACTACTATTATTATTATTATTATTATTATTATTATTATTATTATTATTATTATTATTATTGTTTTAGTTACTGAGCTGAGTTTTATGCCGTTCTACTCCTACTTTTCATTTTAACCACTCCTGGAGTTCATATGCAATTTTTCTTTGCCTATTTCTCAAGTTTTTTTGTTTCTGTAAATCTTCCTAGTGCTTTCCTCTTTTAGCGTAACAACAGTTTGTTTCACTTTTGCTCCATTTTTTAAAATCAGATTGCTCTTCAGTCGACGCTCGTGTCACATGACCAAACCTCAGTCCATAAGCTTGTCCCACCGCAGGTGAGATGCCTATTGTACAACAGTATTAAACCTCACAGTTAACAATGCATTCCTTTAAAAAAAAAAAAAACTAAATAAATAAACCTGTGTCATGTACAGCTGTTTTGCATTACTTTAATATCATAACCTGTAATTGTTTGGTGCACAGACAATCGCTATACACATGTCAATAAAACTGTCAAAAAGTTGAATTTCTGCTTTTTATTTTTGTCTTTAGCCCTTTTTGTAGATTTGATTATGTAATTCTGTAAAATCTACACTTTTCCCCAAAGGAGGCAAATTGTCACTGTGGTAATTTATTTTTAAGTTATAAGAAATAACTCAAGGAAAAGCGTTAAAAAGCTGTTTTCAGGGTTCTGACAGCAGAGGGCGCTGTTTACCCGCGCTGCGGTTTGAGAGCGGGACACACATTCATGCGATGTTGCCGACAGTTGCATCAGCTCTTTAAAAATAATCGCACCGTTTAAGTGAGCCGCGCTGGCAGTCGCGCTCGTGTGATAAGGCGCCGCAAAAAATGTCTGCAAAATCACACAAGGCTCCACTCAAAAGGAGGAACATAAAGGAGTCGGCGGTGCAGATTGTCTGCTTAAAGAGCAGCTCAGAGTTGGGAAGTTTTTTTTTCCAGAAAATTAGTTCAACTCTCAGATCAAGAGTTGGAGGCGAGAGGAAGGATTACCAAGTCTTGTTTCAGGACCGTTTCACTGTCACACTGCGTTAAGTGTCTAAAAGCAAGAATTGGAAGCCCGCCTCAGACATTATGGGGCAGATGTGCTGCAATTTCTCTTTTGATTTTTTTTTTTCAGCTTATTTGATGTCTCCATGTCACTTGAGGAACACGGTTGAGATCACAGGTTTTATGAAACGCGGCCTTCAGTTCTGCTCAGACACTTGGGATGTTCGGTTCATGCGCAAAATATGTAAGAGTTTTATGCCTTGGCTGTTCTGAAATGGGGCGACACGGTGGCGCAGTGGTTAGCGCTGTCGCCTCATAGCAAGAAGGTCGTGGGTTCGATTCCTGGGCCTGGGACTTTTCTGTGTGGAGTTTGCATGTTCTCTCTGTGTCTGCGTGGGTTCTCTCCGGGTTCTCTGGCTTCCTCCCACACTCCAAAAACATGCATGTGAGGTCAATTGAACACTCAAAATTTTCCGTAGGTGTGCATGTGAGTGTGAATGGTTGTTTGTTTCTATGTGGCCCTGCGATGAACTGGCGACTTGTCCAGGGTGTCACCCTGCCTTCGTCCCTAAGACAGCTGGGAGAGGCTCCAGCAGACCCCCGTGACCCTGAGCTTGGGACCAAGCGGGTATGGAAAATGAATGATGAATGAATGTTCTGAAATGTGGATATCAAACACTATGGTTTTTGGATTGGTGTTCATATTAAGAGATCACAACCCTCCACTAGTTAACCACCAAGTAAGTGATTGATTATAGACAGATAGACAATTCTTAAATCAGTTGATGGGAAGTATTTTGGACCTGCAGCCTTGCAAGGGCGCAAATAGTGGCTCTTCCCAACCTTGGTTTGTTTAGGCCCTCAGTGTGTGTGTGTGTGTGTGTGTGTGTGTGTGTGTTAATGTGTGTGTCAAGGGAGCCAGCATCGTTGATGGCAGAAGGGTTTAATAACTCAGTTCATTTCTGAGTAGGGCGGATTTAAAGGTTTTGATCCGGGCTAATTAATGTGAAACCCTCAATGGGAAGTAACAGGAATCTGAGACGAGCGTGCGCGTGTGTGTGATACGACACGTATTTCCGAGTATGGCAGCGGCCGTTTCTATGCGTGTGTGTGTACAAGTGAGCGTGTGAAGGCATCTGAGGTGGTGTGTGTGTGTTAATCAGAGACTCCCTGTGGAGCCTCCCTGGGTGCAGCAGGGGGAGTTCAAGTTCATTGTTTCATCAATCCAGCTATTAACTACAAACACTGGCAAACTTTAATTAAACAGGGCCCACAGACGATTAATTAACTTTAAGACTTCAGCTTCCCCCACCCTTCTTTTTTTTCCCCTCCTTTTGCCTTCTAAACATTCCCACTAAGACGCCGCACCGTGGAAAGTGTTAATTCAGCCACATCATTTACAAATCCAATTAAAGCCAATATTAAGGAATCACAAGCTGCTGCCCTGTGTTCTCCGCCGGCATAAGAAGATTCTCTTTTGTGACTGTAAAATGTGGCAGTGAATGCAGACGCAACATAAGCTGAGCCGAACGCAGCTCCTAAGCAGGGGTTAAGAGTTGTAATAAGTTAGGATTTTTTTTTTTCACATGGAGTTTAGTATGCTGCGTGATCCTGTTAGGGGCGGGGATGTTGCGCCGGTGGTCTCCCACTGTCATCACACGTCGCTGTGCCTGAGGTGGAGGCCCCAACCAGATGAGCCGTGGATCCCGTTCCAACACCTGTCATGTACAAAGCTCACGTAAGCCTTTTGGGAAGACACACACACACACACACACACACACACACACACACACACACACACACACACACACGAAGGAAGTCAAGCCTTCATGAGCGGCGATGCAGCAGTGGAGAAGGCAGCATGACAGCCTTCTGGCTGGAAGGCGGCTGTTAAAGGTTCCACATGATGCAACATTCACTTCACCAACATTGTTCGTAAATTACTGTGTCTCAATAAAGTCATGACTGCCTTTTTTGTGTGTTTTTTCAAACATGTAAACAGTTCAGCAAAGAATTAGTTTTAGAAGGAAGCCAGAACTGTGTTGTTGTTGCTGCTGCTGCTGTTGTTGTTGTTGTTGTTGTTTCTTATATGAGGCTGTAAACAGAGAGCTTAACATGCAGCCTCCACCCTCTCCCACAACCCACATTAGAAAAAGATTTAAATCTACATCTTCTCTATCTTCTCAAAAGAATTCCATAGGTGTATAAATAATGTTGTTTACCCAGTTTACCCAGTTTACCCATATTAAGTATGTTTAATTCAATAGAAATTATTTCATTTAGGTTTAAAAACAACAACATGACAATAAAATATACCTGGGGTCAAACGTCAGTGGACACGTCATTAAAATTGGACGTGGGACTGCTTTTTTCTTTTTCTTTTTAAGCAGTATTTGCATTTATCAGTTCGCTTTGTATAAAATAAATATAAGAAATACTTAAATAAATATTACAAAATATGGTAGAAAAAGCAGCCAAAGTTTCAGTTTTTGTTTTAAATCCTACTAGCGCTTCTTTTTTTCTTTTTTTTTTTAAACAAAGCTGAACGACCGAACGACTCACCGTAAACTCCGCCCAACGCGGTAAGTTTTCCTCGCTCGAACCTGACGTTGCTCTACACAAATACTTTCAAACCTTTATGTCGACATGTCATCATTGACGGTATAAAAACGTTAACATCTGGTACATTGTGCCGCTTCTGCCCCTAAACCAGTTCATTTTAGTCAGCGTCTAACAACTGCAGCTAGCTTAAATAAGCTGATCGTATGATGACGTGCTAACGCTGGTAGGTTGCGGTACTCTTCGAAGTGTTTGCACTTTCCGTATATACAGTATACTGTATATTTCAATATATTCTTGACTTTGGAATCTTGCTATCTCTCTTTCTCGGAACAGTCAAGCTCCATTGTTTCTCTTTAAATGGAACGTGTTGATTCCGTGTTATTTACGACGCTGAAGTTGGCACCACAGTCGCCACGGTGTTAGGTTTCGATTCCACCTTTAAAACAACAACAACAACAACAACAACAACAACAACAACAAAGAAAATCCGCAATTTGACCGCTAGATGGCTGTGCTTATCCCAACACTTTTCAACATATAAAATTCAGCGAATCGTTTTGTCTATGTTGAAGGTGGATTTTTGACTAAATTATACAGTAGAAATGGACACGTAAGGTATCATTGTAAAGCATTTTTGGCCTTTTGGGGGGACTCCAAAGTTGACCACTTTACCATTGACATCACAGTATTTTTCAGTGAAATTTTGAGTTTTCTGCTTCTCTACATTTCGTAGATACTCGATACCCGCCTAGATCTTCTATCTGTGCATGTCGAGCAAATGATGGTGCTAGAAGCCCCAAATTTGGCGTGGCTGTGTCTTGAGGGCTCCCGATGAAAAAGCAAGTGACCCCATGTCTCTAGGACAAAGTTGACTTTTGACCCCCATAGACTTGCATGGCATTAAGGTTAGTGATAAGGCTGGAATTAGGGTTAGGGTTAGGGTTACTGCTGGAGTTTCGGGGTTCCTCATGCGCTAGAACCCCCAAATTTGACGTGGGTGTTTCTTGGGGGTTCCTGATGAAAAAGCAAGTGGCCCCATGTCTCTAGGATAAAGTTGACCTCTGACCCCCATAGACTTGCATGGTGGTCAAACAACTTTGACAACTTTACCATTGACATCATGGTGTTTTTCAGTTTTTCAGGTGGATTATTTCCAAAATTATACAGTAGAAATGGAATGTGGGGGACTCCAAAGTTGTCAACTTTGGAGTCCCCCCAAAAGGCCAAAAATGATTTCCCCTGAAATATGTCAACTGATTGTTATAGTAGAACTTCCAGGCTTCACAATGATACCTCACATGCCCATTTCTACTGTATAGTTTAGTCAAACATCCACCTCAACATAGACATAATGATTCGCTGAATTTTATATGTTAAACAGTGTTGGGATAAGCGCAGCCATCAAGCGGTCAAATTGCATAATTTCTTTTTAAGGTGGAATCGAAACTGAAGACGCACTGCGGCGAATGTGTTGCCAACTTCAGCGTTGTGTGTAATTTTATCCGCGATATAAACCTCAGCCTCTCTGTCAGTTTAAGGAGGTTTGGACATAACATCTAAATGAACGCATGTGTAAAATACTAATTAAGTCACACATTAACTAGTCACATCACAGACGTGTATTATGAGTTGGGCTGTGCCAGGCCATAATAATTAATAGTCATGATAGCAGTGTTTTACGGCATTATTTTTGGCATTTCCAATTCAGTCTACATATCTGATTGTGTAGTATGATATGACTATAAAATACGCTCAATCTGTAAATTACAGCAAACTGGTATCCGACTCAAACCTCACAACTAGAGCGGTGATCAGTGTTTTTTTTAAAGCTGTTATCTGTCAGGGGTTTTAATGTTGCAGCTGATTCTCAGCTTGTTGTGTATGTGTTCGCTGTCACAATGCGCTGAGAACAGTGACTGCTACTGCTGCCGCTGCAGCTTCGCTCCTTCTGCAGTGAGACATGAATGTAGGCCAACCACTGCTCTGGTCCCACATCTTCAAGTTTGCTGCTTTTCCCTGCTCCTGATGCTGCACCGTGACCAATTAGAGCCCCGAGGAGGCATTGTTGTAATTCCCCGTAAATTACGGCTAATGAAGACGGTACATCCCCCCCTCATTACTTTGTGTGTTTGAGGCAGTTTGTGTGCTGTGTCACTTTTATGTTGCCCTCTGCAGTGCATCAAAAAAGACACCATCCTTAGTATTGTGTTTTCTCTTTTCTTCTTCTTCTTCTTCTTCCTCTTCAGCTCCAGCAGGCTGGGACGAGCGCTCTCCTCTCGTGGTTTCGTATCAAGTGCCCTCTCAATTAGCGTCGCATGGTAGGTGAGAGTCAATTCTGAAAGGTTTCTCATTACACCTTATCGCCGGGGTACAGAGGGAGGGGGGGGGGGTTGCCGGGGAGTGGGAGGGGAGTGGCGACATGAAGCAAATTATAAAGGGAGTGAATGAGAGAATGAGAGCAGAAGAAGATGGCATTCCGCGCTGGAGACATCAAAGTGTTGGCTCCTCTTTAAATAGGGGGGGGGGGGGGGGGGGATCTTATGCGAAAGACCCCCGCTACATAAAGATTAACCCCATCCTCCACTCACACACACTGGGATTTATATGTCAAGGGTTAATAACTGCGAATATGAGGACACTGGTGGGAGGAGCGGGGCTCTCAAAAGTGTACATGTGGCAATGCTTTTGTGTGTGATGGAAGAGAACGTAGCAGCTGCGCTTTCATTACAGATTTGCAAAAAAAAAAAAAAAGTCATCATTGTTTTGTGAAATGTCGACGGACACATTTGGAGAAAAAAGAAGAGCGACGGTTATGTAAGAAAAAGTGTGATTTCTCTTCTGGCGGTAAATCGTCTGAAGAAGCAGAAGTGTTGCCAGGTTTGTTTTTCCCGCTGTAACAACAGCACTCAAACACCCCCCACCCCCACCCCCGGGGATTCGCAGTTTATTTTTTTTATTTCCATCAGATTTTGCTGTTGGACCACTTGCCTTGCGGGAGGCCCTGCCCCTCGTCTCTATTTTAGTGGCATTCCTTTCAATTTGGCATCGCTGCCTCACAGTGAACCGCGTCTGTTTCTGTTCGGTGGCCTTCACGTACGACTGTGATTCTCTGTTCAGTCTAATATTGCCGTTACTTTTTTATATAATACACTACCAGTCATAAGTTTGGACACGCCCTGTGAATTCATATCTAATACCACTCAAAATATCCATATCTGCATACCGCTCCCTGTCGTGAGACTCTGACATCATGTGACCTGCGAGTTGGAAAGAAAAAAAAATAAACGGGTGTTGCAAATACTTTATTTCGATATCTGACGTTGCCTCTATTCAGCGCATTCCCTACGTGTAGATTTCTTTGCGTCCGGCAAGGTTAACCGAGTCGTACCGAGTGAGTGAGCGCACTCCAGCACAGCAGCATAGTGGAGACTCCAAGAGAGAGGCTCCGTTTCAAGGCACGGCGACAGGCTGACACGCTGCAAAGCTGAGCAGCGGCAGCGCTAAACGGACCTGCCAAGAGACGCTCACATACACACACACTGTGTGTGCGTGTGTGTGTGTGTAGGTATCTCTCTCCGTTTGGCCCCGTTGTCTTGTGCAAATGAAAAGAGTGCGCGTCCCCCTCCTCCCCCGGAACGCTTCAAGTTGTCTTTCACTTTTGTGTGTTTGCGTGCGTCTGCTCAATCCCGCTCCATGGATTAGTGACGTCGGCGGAACTCACCCTCTTCCCTTTGATAAGGGGCACGCACACGAGCCGCCGCCGCCGCTGCCGTCTTTCCCAGCTCTCTGCTCTCCCCGCGCTCAATTTCAGATAGCGCTAATGGAATCTGTCCTGCACGATTGTAATGCGAGTGAGACTCATTCTCCACGGAGCTCGGAGCTGTCAGCTTGGCAGGGCTGTCGGGACGTTTCGGCAGGAAGCAGCAGCAGCAGCAGGAGGAGGAGGAGGAGGAGGAGGGGGAGGAAGAGGGAGAAGAAGAGGGAGGGGGAGAGAGAGGGCTGATGAGAGGATGAGGAGGAAAAGGCGGCTGGTGGTGATGAAGCTGCGAGAGAGTGAAGCTGCTGTGTGTGTGTGTGTGTGTGTGTGCGTGCGTGCGTGCCTGACATTATCCCTGACAGGACTCCTCCCTCCTGTCGGAGAGCTGCAGCTTCCCACACACTGGCCGTCATGGTGCACGCACACACACACACGCGCGCACGAAAACACATCACCTGGTCCACTTTACACAGTCAGCATGTGTTTTCCCAAAAGCCGGGGTTTGCACTGCGGCGGCTTTTTTTTCGGGAGGGAATCTCACGTTTTTTTTTTTACTCGCTCCGCACGACTCGGTTGTTTGCGACGGTGTGTTGGCGTGCAAGGTCCTGAAAGGGGGTGGGTCCTCCTGGCGACCGTCGACAAATATTTATTTTGAAGGCTTCAAGGCTCACCGGACACTTTATAAGGTACACTTTGGTCGTCCCTGGGTATCTAATGGAGTCGCTGGTGCCAGAAACTGCAAGGTTTTTTGGCGGCTTCCCCTTTCTGACCTTTGACCCCTGGTATTTTCCTCCACTGATCTGCCGCTCACTGGGTATTTCCTCCTTTTTGGGACCAGCAGATGGTTGTGATGTTGCAATTTAAAAGAAAAGCGCAAACCGCTTTTTCAATGAAATTAAATCAAATATCAGGCCACAAACAGGCCAATGCAACATTAACATTGGTGTTGAACAAGAGGCCCTACTGCCAATGTGAGCTCTGGTTGTAGTCCTGTTCACTTAAAATGCACCAACGCTGTGGATTTAATACTTGTACTGATGTTACATGCAGTGGCTCGGGCCTGATGGAACTTATTTCAAACTGGCAGAAACTTCCCTCCGCCTTGAACGGCTATTTCCAAAGCCACCCATAGGTGGCAGTGTTCACACGGTGAACGGCGGAGGGGCTTTCGCACCGACCGCTTGGAGCGGTTCACCTCTCTGTAAACTTAATGTCTGTTCTTGCCTTGCTGCTTGTCCGATGGCCACCATTTTTTTAAAAAAAAAATTATTTATCCTTTACTCATCCTGATCAAACTTTAATGAATAATATTTAACGATCCGGGGTTGCAATTTAAAACGATAGTTTACCGATTCACTGATCGAGTATTTTTTTTTTTTCCCAGTCACTCGGTGCCAGCAAATTCCTGAAACCACTCGGTATTAATGATTATGAGCAGCTGAAATCCAGGCCAGTTGACTCGAGCGGGAGGCCCAGAGAGTTCAGTCGGGTCGCCGTGTGAAGCCTGCTCTCTCTTCCTGTGCCTGAGCCCTTTTGCAGTTTAAGGGCAACGAGAAGGAAATACCAATTTGGCAGTGTTGCAGGGATTACAGAGGTAGTGGGTATTTTTTTTTTCTTCCTTAATCTGGGACAGACTGTGGCATTTGTCTGCACTTAAAGCTGTCATCAGCGCTGCCCCTGTCTACTAGGCTGTCACCATGTCCCGTCCACACACACACACACACACACACACACACACACACACACATGCACAAACACACCGAGCGAGAACACTGCTGGAGGTGATTAGAGTCGACAAAATAAATAAATAAAATAAACTGCATCCTAAATCTCACAGCCGGGGGTTTATGCAGCCTGAGCCCCCATTACTGGCGCCGCACCCCCCGGGAAGAGTTTAGTGTCAACAGACCCTCCTTCTGTAGGGGCGGCAGAGGCTCCATCATTGATTTAAAGGGGGGTAAAAATTGAAATTTCACCCATTTTCCGCTCGCCAGTGCGTCAGCTCGGGCGACTCTGGCGACATCCAACTGATCCACCCGAGCGCTCTGGAGCAAAACCACTCCACAGCGGAAGCCTGTGCAGTGTAGCCGCAAAGCTCCAGGACTGTTAAAGGAAAGAAAGAAGGAGGAGCGCTGCAAGGGTCTGTAAAATAAAATTAGTCTAAAAACAGGTGCTTTGGTTGGGGTGTATTCATAGAAGCTGGCAGATTCGATCTGTTCATTGACTGTTTTACCCTGAAGAAGGCAAAACGCTGAAACGCGTAGGTCCAGTCATTTTTAATTTGTGTAGCCAGGCGAAAATAAAGGCAGAGTTGCCTTGGATTTTTCAGTCTATCATCAGTCTATCAAGGATTTAACTGAACCTGCCGGCTCCAGAACTGTTACTTGCAGCGTGAAAACGTGCAAACTGTTCCTTTAAGTGGCATCTCAAGTATTTTAATGTGAACAAACAATTTGTAAAGAGACGTTTCCGAGCTTTGCAGCATCGCAAACAAGCACAACTTCCGGAGTATAGTCGCTAACACACACAAACACAGACACGCACGCGCGCACACACACACACACACACATGCAAAAAGAGCATATGCTTAATCACCACTGGAGTTTCCCAGGAAATAAATAAATAGATAAATAAATAAAGCCTGTGTGGATTAAGGCCTCGGAGTGGAACATTAGAGAAGTGCAGAGTTCAGCTCTTACAGAGGAGGGGAAGCAAAAAAAAGAAAGAAAAGGCAAATCATTATCTTGCCGAGTGAGAGCGGAAGAATCGGAGGTGGCGGGGCGACGATAGCGGTGGGTTTGGGGTGAGGGTGTGGGGGGTAGGGGGGGTGGAAAGGCGTCACGTCGCGAGGACGACAGACTGATAAAAAGAGCGAAAGCCATCGGCGGAGGAAGAGCGAACGGGCCCCCGCAAAAAATTGGCAAAGGGAAGTCGGGGTCTCTCTCCCTTTCTCTCTCCCGCTTTGCATTTCATTTACATGGCTGGCCGTATCGACCAATCGGATTGGGAGCGGGGCCCGTGGCTTAGGGAGGCGAATAAAGACTCCAAATGCCTTCACTGCTCTCATCCCTCCGCCTCGTAATACCCCCCCCCCCCCCCGTCTGTCCTTCTTTTCTTTCCTCGCCGCTCCCTCTCTCCTTTCTTCCACGGTAATACCCTTTTTCTCCTCTCTCCCCTGCCATTCTCCGCCGCCTGGCGCCGCGCTATAAGCAGACCCTGTCCGATGTGATAGCGGCGGGGATGAGGACGGAGGGAGAAGGTGAGGCATGGCGCCGCACGGGGACGACCGCCGCCTGCCACCCACCGCAAAAAAGGAACGGAGGCGGGATTTTTTTTTTTTCCCCGCGTCGCCACTTTGCATCTGAAGTGCATTGTTTGTGTGCTATATTTGGGCCCGGCGCAAGCGGAGGGAGCCGTTATCCAGAGGAGGAGGCGGCGGCGGTGGTTGTTGTTGTTGTCTGGAGAAGAAGGGATGACTGTAGTTCTCTTCTAAAGAAAGGGAGGGAAATCAAAGTGTTTGCAAACCTGGCAGGTTCATTGGCCCCCAGAGGTCGTTGAAGAAGGCCTAACAAAAGACATAATGCTGCACACTTCAAATGCCCACTCTATAGAAACTTTAAAGGCCCACTTTAAAGACCAGGCATGGGCAAACTACGGCTTGGGGACCATATGCGGGCTATTAAAAGCTGTTTAATCCGGCCCGCCAAACTTGAAGAAATTATATAAAAAGTAAGTTAGTCATAAAATAGCTGCAGTTCATCCATTTTTTTTTAGTGTGTTGAGACAAAAAAATGTGTCCACCCCAGTGCTAGACACTGTCAAAGCTCCCTCTCTAGAAAGTAAAAGCCCCACCTTATAGACACTTAATGGCCCACTTTATAGGGGCTTGTATAGATTCATTAGGGATGCACCGATACCATCAGTTTCGGCACCGATACCGGGGTTGAGTGCCCTACTCCTACTCGTTAAATGCGTGCCCGTACCACGACACCGATACCAGTTGTAACACGTTTTGCTGCATTTGAGTTTGTACTGCACTGAAACGTATGCCAGTCACCCCATGTTCTACAAAGACCTGCTGAGGAATGTTGTTCACACAACGGAAAATTAAAAATATATATAATGTGTGATGGCCTCATCAAGTACTGCGAGTACTGAAATGCAAGTACTCTGTACTCTACTGAAAATTGGTATCGGTGCGCCTCTATTAAAATAGCGTTCACAAGAGCATTCGAGCTGCGCTGCCCCCAGTGGAATGAAATAAAAACACAGTTGGAGACTGGAATTGACATGGAGGAGACTCTCTGGCTGATGAGGGAACGTGACAGACGTAATGTCAATAGTTTGTGTGTGTTTTCAGCCCGGTTTCCCTTCTCACCACTCGGTGCTAGTTTTGCTTTGTGTGGTTTGGATAATCGATGGTGGTGTAATTATATAGGTGAATTAACCACCAGCCACTCACACACACACACACACACACACACACACACACACAGTGACCCCCTTGAAGTGCTTTGAATAATGGCATAAAAAGACACATCATAAAAAGCCATGAAGGGCCGTCGGCGTTTCTCACATTACACATGCAACCACTTAATGCATGAGCACAAACACTCTCTCTCTCACACACACACACACACACACACACACACACACACACACACACACACAGGAGCCTCGGGCGCCTCATTTTTTGCCATATTACAAATGGAATAGTTTTCCTCCCAACCTATGTGTGAGAGGTGTCAGTCTGCAGACCAGAAATCTGGGGGGGAAAGAAGGAGAAGGACTTTAGTCACGGATAATAACTTCATCCACCGCAAATCCAGCACATTAGTGCAGCTTATTTATATGTTTAGTGCAGTCGTGGCAGTGTGAGAGGTCGACTGAGTCTCAGTAACTCAACTCCAGTTTAGATGATCCACTCTGGAAACTCTTTGTCACGATCGCGGAGTGAACGAGATTAGTATCAAAAGGGATAAAAAAAGGGACCGGAAGAATGCAGAGGATGGTTGTTGCAGAGGGATTGTACGAGTGCTGATGTACACTTGGACTGCAGACCAACAGACTTTTCACTTTCTTCATAAGTCTCACAATCAAGTCAAACCTCTCAACCGTTTTCAAACTTGTTCCAAGTGAGTCGGACGTCGTTCTGCGGCCACCAAAAAGCCCGTCGCGTTGGAAGTCGATGCTTGAGTTAATCTGATAGATGACCTCGCTAATGTCATTATTTATCACCTACACCCTCCTCATCCTCTTACACTGAGCCCCAACACACACTCACACACACACACAGACACACTGAGTGGCCCCTCATTGCCGTTAATGATCAATAACAATGGCTTATTTGTCAAGGAGGAGTCTTTACAATGGGATGCCGTCACCCCACCCCGCCCCACGCCCTCCCACCCCCCCACCAGCCCCACCCCCGGCGTGCAGGCCCCACCCTCTGCACCGCGGGGTGTCAGTGTGCCACCAATTACCGAGCGCAAATTGAATGAGGTCATAGCGGGATGGGGTCATTAGCAAAACAAACCTGTCGAGCCAGAAGGGGGTTGGGGGGGCGGGGGGGGAGAGACAATGAGTCAATTTAGCAACAGGCCTCGCCAGCCTGAGGCCGCCCGCACGTCCAACAAGTGTGGTCGGAGAGACACTCATACCAAGAACACACAGCACGGCGTCTCACCTTGTCTTTTATTTTTTTAATTAAAAAATTGTCTTGACATCCTTTTGCATCACCTTGATGTCGTCTCTGTGATTTCGGTTTAGCGCAAAAACCGGCCTTGAAAACGTCTCTCAATGACCCCGAGGTGTTTGAATTGCATCACGACGCGCAAAAAGCCAAGTGTCACACGGATGACAGCGAGATTCCACTTCAGCCAGCTGACGGCTGCACTCTGACAAGTCCAAGGGACTTTTTTTTATTTTTTTTTCAATTTAAATCTTGCTTCACTGGTGTTTCATCATCAGTGTCTCTTTCAGTGAATTCCCAGTCTGACATTTGACTAAAAATCCAAAACGGTTGTACTATTACCATTCTGAATTGATTATAAAACATGTTTTTTTTTTGTTGTTTTTTTAAATTAAGCTTATTTCAGAAATTACTTTTTTCAGGGAAAAATGGTCTTGAACTACTTAAAGCCTTTTTTGTTTACCATCTATCTGTCTGTCAGTTTGTTAGTCTATCCATCTATCCATCTATCTCTCTGTCTGAGGTTACCAGGTCTTAAAAATATATCATTTTTTTCTTGCCCCTAAATGTAAATTTTTGTCAGGAACTGGGTCAAACCGGACCAGTTGGTTACATAACATCACTGTTTTGTGAAACTATAAATATTGGTGCGTTATCAGTGCAGCTGTTGTTGAGGGTTGTGGATGATGTTTTTGCGTAGCGATGCCGGTGTCGATCAGCTGTGTGTGTGTGTGTGTGTGTGTGTGTGTGTGTGTGTGTGTGTGTGTGTGTGTGTGTGTGTGTGTGTGTGTGTGTGACCACATGCCCACCACAACACACTCCTTTGCTGACGTCACAGTGTTTTCAGAGTTGAAAAGTAGGGCAGCAGATCGGTTGTGGGTCACAGGGTTGCAGGCCTCTCGAACGAACACCCCCCCCCTCCTCCCCACCACCCACCACACTCGCACACATTCCCAAGACACACGCATGCACGCACACACATTAAAACCCTCAACTCGTTCAACTTGTGACTGATGCACACACACACACACTCCACATCTTGAACTCTGTGGGCTGCACCTGTGAACCAACAGTCAACACAACATAAATATAATCTGCCACGTTTGGCCTCCTTGAGTCACTACTCTCAAAAGTATGAAAATATCGACGATGCTAAAAGCGATTATTCCTACGGCTTTACAGTTGTGTGTTTGTGCGTCTGCCTGCCTGCCTGCATGTCTGTGTGTGTGTGTGTGTGTGTGTGTGTCCTTTGTTGGCCAAGGGCATATTTGTGTTTGTATCTCCATTGTGACGCGTGTAATCCGCATGCTCTCTAATCCCGGAGCAGGTGGCCAGGCGTGTGGCGACTGTGTGGGGGTGCAAACAGGGCACACTCCTGCTTACTCCCCTAAACACACACACACACGCACGCACACATGTACACACGCTGACACAGTAACACACACTCATGATTGATCCATAAACCCATAAACACGCCGGCGCCCATTCAGACGCACACCTGCACTTAATCTGGCACGATGACCAAATGCCCGTAACACACACACACACACACACACACACGCACTCACACAAACACAATACTTAAAACGGGATGTACTAGTAGCTGCGTTTCCATTACACTTTTTCGCAAAAAAAAAAGGCGATATTTCTAAAACTTCGACAAAGTGCAGTTGCGATTTGCAGGCGTTTCCATTGAATGGTGGGAAGCGCATAAACTGTAATTTTCGTAAAATTTCGTCCCTCAGTCCCCAAAACATTTTGCCATAAATCTGCGTTTCGATGTTGTTTGCTTTCATTAATGGTTGTTATATTTTTCTCTTTGATTACTTGTAAAAAAAATGTTCCGTCTCCTCCTCCTTTGCAAAATTGTATGGATAATGGAGAAACGCAGCTAGCGTTTCCCCTCCCGTCCGGCCCCGCTCACCTCCACAACAGACGCACTGGTTTCCAGCAGCTCCACTGGTGACCATTAACAGGTGGGGCGGGACCAGCAGGGCATCTGTCAACAGGCCTCCCGCGACGTCTTACCTCTCCATCTGCCCCGAGAGTCGCACGGGGGCAGACGGCCAAGATTAATAACAGAGCGATAATCACCGTGTCTCCTCTCCCGCCTGCTCACCTATAGCTCGTCCCGCCCATGCGCAACCAGCATTAAAGGTCCCGAATTTTGTCGTAGCCGATGACAGTTTTTTTATGACCCACACTGGAATCCAGTGGAGCGGCCTCACACAGCTAATCATTAAAAAAAAAAAAAGAGTCAAAGATCACCAGAAACTCCATGTTTAGCGGATCAAGCTTCCAAAAACTGCCACCACAACAACAACAACACAAATTTTAACCAGAGGGAGTTTTATTGTACTGAATATCATCAGTGGTGTCAAATATCATAAGA
The DNA here is from genome assembly GCF_046127955.1 of Nelusetta ayraudi. Classification (NCBI taxonomy): domain Eukaryota; kingdom Metazoa; phylum Chordata; class Actinopteri; order Tetraodontiformes; family Monacanthidae; genus Nelusetta; species Nelusetta ayraudi. Next base: position 2,144,471 of record NW_027466132.1, on the reverse strand, counting down.
ACACAACATAGTGCGGGGTGTTTTTCTTCTGTTGTTTCTTCAGTCCATGTCCACCAGTGAGTGGAATTACGTCCCTCTGTGAAACTCCTCTTGCATGGATTAGAAAATATCAGCATAGACACAGTTGTGGGGTTAAAACAAACACAAAAAATACCATAAATTAAAGGGTGAAATTTCAGTTTCTCTTTCTCTATCCCTTCAAAAGAAATTCCAGTTCGGCAATTTATTCGAAAAACTCCAGCATGTGAATAATCTTTAACCTTACATCGGTAATACAGCCGGCGCGCTGCCCTGCCGTGTCGTCATCCTATGGCTTCTTCCACTCAGTCGTGTGTTTGCGTCAAAATGCTTTTAGCGGCCGGCTTATCGATGTAAATTTGGCTATTAAATGCATGTAAGCTGTTATCGCAACATCTCCCATTTGCTCTTTTAAGGAGATTTATCTATATCTCTTTTTTTCCCCCTGCTAATGGTTTGTTCTCATATGAGAAGCGAGTGCTTTGTTGGCTGAGTGTCCACCGTCGTGGTAATCCGGGGTTGAAAGGTCCCGAAGCTAAATGGATGCTGAAAAAAAAAAAAAAAAATAGAAACATTAACTAGGCTCTGACTTTGTGCGAAGCACCAGTTGCGTGTATTATTATTGTGATTTTTACATATGCTGGATTGTCTGTAAACCTGTAATCAGCTTTCTGTGTTGTGCTTGTGTGCGTCTGTGTGTGTTGTTGAGTGAACGAATGTGTCTGTGCAGCGATTATTTCCTCAAACGATAATTTCCAAGCATAATGGCTTTTTTTTTTTTTTGGCCCATTTCTAACTCGCAGCCATATGGTGACGATGTAAACTTCTCACATGCTTCGTATTTAAATGCTTTTTTTTCAGCAGTTAATCCCAAGTATATTTAGATGTAATGGGATTTTATAAATGTACAGATTAAAGTATAAAAGACATAATTTAAAGGTATAGCGTAATCCCCCAGTGATTTTGCTTACTCAAAATAGTTGCTTTAAGAAAAAAATTGAAGTTTACATAATTAAGCCCATTTTCACAATCTTATGCCGGACTCCAATGCAGCTGCAGTGCATCATTATTTATTAAGAAAAAAAAAACAAATAGAACAACGCAATAGATCCCAGAGGAAAACCAGAGTTTTGCCCTCTGTTTAAAGCCCACTGCAGGGTTTTAGCTTCTCAAGCCGACCATCGTTTGTTGTTCGCCGTCGTTTCAGGGTCTCAAATAAATAACTGGTTGGGTTCTCACTAACCTGGGTTACTGTAGTGTAGTGGTTCTCAAACTTTCTCTGTCACGCCCCACCTTGGAGGAAAACGTTTTTTTCATGCCCCCCCCAAAAAAAAGAATTTAGGGCTAGAAGCCCCAAATTTGACGTGGCTGTGTCTTGAGGGATCCCGATGAACCTGCAAGTGGTCCCATGTCTCTAGGACAAAGTTTACTTTTGACCCCATAGACTTGCATGGCATTAGGGTTAGCGATAAGGCTGGAATTAGGGTTAGGGTTAGGGTTAGCTGGAATTAGGGTTAGGGTTTCGGGGTTCCTCATGAGCTAGAAGCCCCAAATTTGACGTGGCTGTGTCTTGAGGGATCCCGATGAACCTGCAAGTGGTCCCATGTCTCTAGGACAAAGTTGACTTTTGACCCCATAGACTTGCATGGCATTAGGGTTAGCGATAAGGCTGGAATTAGGGTTAGGGTTAGGGTTAGCTGGAATTAGGGTTAGGGTTTCGGGGTTCCTCATGGGCTAGAAGCCCCAAATTTGACGTGGCTGTGTCTTGAGGGATCCCGATGAACCTGCAAGTGGTCCCATGTCTCTAGGACAAAGTTGACTTTTGACCCCATAGACTTGCATGGCCTTAGGGGCAGTGGTTCTCAAACTTTCTCTGTCACGCCCCACCTTGTCATGCCCCCCCCCACCCCCCCAAAAAAATAAAATAAAATAAAATAAAAAGGAGGTGGACCCCGCTTCAAGTCTGGCTGCGGAACGATTCTACAGCCAAAAGTGGCCAACAACAAAGACCACTGGCCACCGCCGGGACTCCTGAATTCTTCTTTTTGTCAAATATTTGTCCATCCTGTGTACCTGAGCAGCGTTTTTCTTAGCTACAACCTACTGAACACTTTTTGTTAATTGTTCCGCCGTGGAAAAAGTTCCGACGTGAAAACATTAGTTCCCCCGGGCGCCCCGTCTCCCTCCCGCCCGGTGTTTCGCGCCCCCCCCAGACGTGACTCTGCGCCTCCCAGGGGGGCGCGCCACCCACTTTGAGAAACACTGCTGTAGTGGTTCCCTTTGTGATGTCACTGAGAGTTAACTTCCAGATCTGCTTGTTTTAAACACCGGGTTTTTGAAAAGAGGGGCAAGTGAAAGAGGCAAAGGATGGACAGCTTGGAGATTGGCAGAAAACCTATACATAAAATCAATGTTTGCATTTTACTTCTATACATGAATTATATCTGTGTAAGATTATACAAAAATTGCTTTTGACCACAGAGGCAAAATTATTTGTATGATGATGAATATCTTATATGACTTCATCTTGAATTCTAGACTAAATGTATTTCCCAGTTACAACAAGATCCAGGACAGTTAGCCATGTTTGCATAACACCAAAATAGCATCAACAGAAAGAAAAGCAGCCGGTCTTATTATTAGAGCAGCACTCGGGAGGTCCTTTAAGCACCTTTTTCGCCCAGTAATTACCATCGTGAATTGGATAAGAGCCAGGAAAAAAAATAAACCTTCTAAAGCTACACATCCTGATTTTTCTCGCAATAATGCAAAAACTCTCCCGGGGCATCTGACAAAACCTGGCACAGTCAACAGCAGTTCCCTGTTGCTCCATTATGTCGGGCTCTTTTTTTCTTTTTTCTTTTTTTGGACAAGGAAAAATGTTTGATTCATTTGGACTCATGTCGGGTGACACAACGGGAATTTTCTTATTATTTCCTACTGATATGAAAACATTAGCGCAGTGTGCTGGACAAATCCTGAAGTCAAAATAAGGTCGTAATCTGCTACTATAAATGACTACTCTGTTCTGTGTAAGTGGCGTTTATTTAGGTTGGAAAAGTCACTTGGGTCTGACATATAAAAATTACCCTTAAAATTGCCACCGAACCAAATTCTGGAATTGGCGATGCAGTGGGATTAAGTTGCTACATAGGATTGCTGGAATATGCCTGAATTTGACTGATTCTGAGTAGTGGGACTGCTTCATGTAAGCTTCAAAGCTAAAATCAGGATTTGTTTTTGCTGTTTTTTGTTGCACTATTGAATGAGCTTGTGAATGCGGTACGATTGAGTAATGGGTTCGATGTAGAGCGCTTGCTTTGAGTGCCTAGAATAGTGCCATATAAATCCAATCCATTGTTATCATTATTATTATTACTACTGACATTTGGTTGGTTTTATTTTACATATATACATATACAGAATTAGTCGTGTGAGGCTGCTGGATGTGATTCCATAATACGGAACCTTTGAAAAGAAATCGGTTAGAAAAGGCCGACTTTATGTTTATTTTAGTGCGCAGATTTGTATGAAGGTGACATTGTTCAGGAGCAAAAGCTCAGAATCGCCATCCATTGATATCTCAGTTTAGAAGCAGGCCTCTCAGAATCATGAATTAAAAAATTAAAAAAAAAAAAATCCTATTGGTCAAAGTGATTTAAGAGAGATCATGCTTTTCATTTAAACTGTAATGCAAAGACTCGATAATGAGAGCGGATCAGATGTACCTCGTTGACCATTAACCCCCTTCGACGGAGCTTTAGGGTGCAACTCCCACGGAACGTTCGCCGCCACTCTAAGTCCCATTTAAACGCCGCGAAAATATTTAGCATGTGCATCTGATCGAATTGGGTTTAATCCCATCAAATTGTGTAATCCGTGCGATGAAATCATCACACCAAACACTGCGCGGCTTAACACAGATAGAGAGGGTCACCGCGGGTTAAGGCGCTGACGTTTCCTAAACCAGCGCCAACCGCCAGTCTGCGCGAGTACAGAAACGCCATTGTTTCATTCATTCAAATGAGATTCCACGACTGTTGTCGCCGCTGCATGAATTATGTATGCCTTTACTGTGCTGATATGTGATAGACATCGTCCCTGCGGGAATGTAGGACACACGTTTATGCATAACAATAGTTTTCGGTTGTATTCTCACCAACAAACTTGGCCGCTTATCTCTTTATATTCTTGTCCCCTTCATAAATAAAAAAAAAAAAGTGCGCCACACTTCAGCTGCGGCTTATTTTTTTTCGGGCAACCGTTGTCAGGAAATCAGGCCCCCGCGACTGGCTGGAGCGGAGCTGCTGCCCCGCTATACTTTCACTAATTCTCTTTAAGTCATATGCCTGTCAGTGACACGGCGCAGCTCATAATAGCATTATCCCGTTAGAACGAGAGGCTTGCTTTAAATGATCAATTGCTCGTCGCGTGTAATCATTTGTGTCAAGCCTTTTGTCTCTGCTGACTATAATTGATGTATTAGTTTTGCTCACAGCGGGGCCTGTTGAATTGCTCTGACTTTTAAGTTTTAAGAAAAAAGAAATTAACAAAAACAAAAGGAAACGCCGTGTTAAATCTGATCTGATTTGAGAACAGGAAACGGGAACGACAATAGGAAATATTGTCACGCCGGAGAATTAAAACCATGTGTGTTTATAGTCTCTGGTGTCGGCTTGCTGAAAAGCATTCATGATTGGATTGTGTAGAATACAAAAATGGTTGTCATTTATTTGTTCCATTCTGCTATTATGAATAAAAAAATAGATATTTAAAAAAAAAAAAAAGCTAGATGATGCAGTAAATTGATATTTGGAAAGCAAAATATTCTGCATACATGTTCCTTAAAAATTCTACACATTCAGCTGATTGTATTTCTATAAGTCGGTGTAATTTCACAGTAACATTGGAGTGGGTTTGGTGGGTTTTACGGGTAATGACGACCCCCTTCGGCCTTAACTTATACTCCAGAAACATTAATTGAGTACACATGGGTTGCGCCCATTTGTAAAGCCATACACCGTCCCATGACATCACCTGGGAGTCATCCCCCTCCCGACTGGGGCGTAAAAAGGGCTGCCCCGAGTATGAGGCCTCGCCTCCGGGGTCCGCGAAAACGTGCGCTTGCCTGTAATTCAAGAGAAGGCTTCCCCTTTATTGTTCAGCATCCTCAAAATGTGATGAGAGGATTAATAAAGCGTGTCTGCCGGACCCATATGTCCCACTTAGTGCCGCTCGGACTTAATTAAATCCAAATGGATACTTGGGACAAGGGGGGCGATCGGGTGCAGGGGGGGTCATGGGGTTGAGGGGTGGCATGGGGGGGGTGAGTGAGTGGTCTGCATAGCTGCTTCTGCAGATAAACTGTCGGTGAACTTGATCAGATTGAAATGACTCTGACTGGCTGAGGCTCTTACTGTGTGTAGCAGTGTTTTTAATATGAGTATTGGCTGTGTTACCCCACAATAATCAGTGGTGCTGTCCAGCTGAGATTTTTTACAACAATGTCGATGCAAGTTTATGGTCTCGCTGCCTATAAGGACAGTTCAGTCACTTATATATTTGGTACTGGCTGTTTTAAAAAAAAAATTGTTTGACCCAGAATGTGCCTGTCTGGTTTCAAAAAAGCTTTGATATATTAGCAAATTGCACATTCTAGCTAGCTTTAAAGCTGGTTTATTTCTTCAGAATAAATTTCCCTTTGTTATTTATTTATTTATTTTTTTGCTTTAGGGCCTATCCATTTTTTTATGTTTAAAATTAACTTCTTTTTTTTTCAAATTTAAATTTAAATCCTCCACTGTTATGCTTACATGCTGGGTTGTTAATTACAAACACACAGAGTCGCAGAGTCCAGACAAGAGTCAGTAGCCGCTTGCGTTTTAATTCGCTGCTAATTAGCGCAGGAGGGTCAAACGGACCCAAACTGCTGCACAAAAGTCACGCCAAAATTGGGCGCAGCCCTCTCTGACGTCACGCCACACCCTAATTAGACTGATAGCACGAGCCTCGTGGGCCACTTTAATCCGCGCACGAGTCGTTCGGACTTGATATAATGTCGCAGGTCCATATGTTCGATACAGCCTAAACCTCAACTATAATATAGACATAGATTATTTTTTTTTTCTTGACTCTTTCTGTTTGATCACTTTCGAGGTTTTTATGAATAAAATTGTAGTTTATATTTCATAAATTTCATTTTTGTGGATTTCCGGGTAATGCACTGGTCAGCAGTGCGCGCTAAAGCAAAGAGCAGCCGTCAATAGAAATGCTGGATTATCCTCGTTATGAGACGAGATTAACTCTGCCATAACTCAAATTCCTCTCCGTCCAATAAACAGTGTAATGTTACTACACGTTCAATTTGATTGGCCCCTTGTATAACCACTTGTGGGTGTATTTGTTTCCTTGTGCGTGCGTGTGTGTGTGTGTGTGTGGGTGTTGTATGTCACATTTCGTTGATAAATGAATAGAAAAAACGTCAAATTGTTGGGATTGGAGTGGATCTTTTTTATTGTCATATTTGTGGCCTCTGACCGTCACTTTACAGCTCGGCTGGACCTCACTAGCTGCTGGCTTGTTACCCTGTACAACCCTATTTCATTCAACTAATAACAACCTCATAATAATAATAATAATAATAATAATAATAATAATAATAATAATAATAATAATAATAATTTACCACTGAACAGTCGAGACATGGAAATAAATCTAATAAAACAAAGACAAAAGTTAAAAAAAAAAATACACCATGGGTTTGTTGCGTGAGCAAAGTTGTTTGGGAAGTACAAAGAATTACAATTTTAATAAAAACAAAATATAACAGAAATGAACACATACAGGAAACGTCGTTCAAAATCACGGGGGACACACGGCGACTGCGTGATTGTCTTGTAACTAGTATTAAAACAAATTTCTGATAAATTAATAGTGCATCCGGGTTTCACATCAGCGCTGCTTCTCTCTCTCTCTCACACACACACTCTCTCCCTCCCTCTCTCCCTCTCTCTCTCAATTATACACGCACTCAAACGCTCTATTCACGCACGCACGCACATCGCTTTGATCCAAGGGGCCCGTGGTGTGCCAACAAAATATTCGAGGAGATCGGCGTCCTTAAGGAGCTTAAAGGAGGGAGAACCTGACCTACTCCTCAAACTGGGCTCCGTCAGGCTTGGATCTCCTCGCCTCGCCTCTTTTGATCCTTTCTCCTTCTTGGTCAACACATTTGTTCCGTGTCCTTGATCAAAGTTGGAGAGAAGTCAGTGTGAATGTTCAATAAATTAACCCCAGCGAGTGAGACAATAAGCGGGCTGGCAGTTCCTGTTTCTTTCTCCTCTGCTGCGGACCGAGGTAGAAGTCGAGGTGCAGCCTCCAGTCTGCTTCTTGTCGTCGTCGTTGTTGTTGTTTTCTGTCTCTTTTTTTTTCGAAGAGTTTGCACTTTTCTCACAGTGTGTGTCCGTCACCCTCGCTTACAACACCTGGAACTTCCACGCCGATTGGTCCTTGTAATCCAAACAGTCGGCGTTGAAATTGAGCTTCCACGACGAGGCCGTCTGCTCCTTATAGTCCAGGCAGTCGGCGGCTCCGCCGAAGCCGAGTCCCGCCGCGCCGTAGGCCGACGTGGAGAGCGACGACGCCGGGCTCAGGTGGCTGGAGACGCCGTTGCCGCTCATGGGGCTCATGCCGGCGGCGGCCGACAGCTGGTGGTGCATGGGCGACAGGTAGGAGCCGCAGTCCATCCCCGTGAAGTAGGACGACGAGCCCGTGTAGCCCTGGTTGTAGGCCGACGCCTGGCTGTAGGTCATCGGGTAGGAGCGCTGCATGCAGGACGAGGAGGAGGCGGAGGAGGCGGCGGAGGTGGAGGAGGTAGACAGCGGGTCCGAGAGCGGCGAGATGGACGCCGGGCTCCAGATGGACACGGCCGCGGCGGCGTTGCTGCCGCTGCTCACGGCGGGCGGGAGGGAGGTGGCCGAGGGCGGCGTGAACTGGCCGCTGGCGCCGCTCTCCGAGCTGGCCTCCCGCACCGGGGAGGAGCCCTTCTTCTTCAGCGGCTTGCTGACGGCCTTGTTCTGCACGCCGCTCTGGGTCTGCTGGGCCTGCTGGCGGTGCTTGGCTCTCCGGTTTTTGAACCACACCTGAGTGGGGGAAAATATAGTATCGTTATTTTTCTGAAGTTAATATTCCAGGTTGTCAAAACGGATAGAGCGATGTAGACTTTTAATTCAGTTTATTTGAAATTTTAATTGCGTTATTAAATAAATAAATAGAAAATGTATGCGCTTTTAAACCATTGCCAAGCGCAAGAAACTTGACTTTGTGGCTACTTAAAATAATAATTCGATTCAACAATTACTTAGACCCCCCCCCCCCCCCCCCAAGCTAAAGGGACTTTCCTTTGTGCCATACAAATGAACCAACAAATCAACTTGAATCGGCTGTGAATACATGCTTGTTGAGAGGGCTCACCTGAACGCGAGATTCGGGGAGGTTGATCTTCAGGGCCACCTCCTCTCTCATAAAGATGTCCGGATACCGAGTCTTTCCGAACAAGTTCTCCAGCACGTCGAGCTGGGCCCGGGTGAACGTCGTCCTTTCTCTGCGCTGTTTGCGAGGGGCGCCTGAGGGGGGGGGAGAGAACGGACGAATGGTTACTTTCATTGCGTGATGCGTTTACATGACCGGGAATTTTAGCGCCAAACTTCCCCAACTTGGACCATCTAGTGCAATTCATTATTTATATGTGTATTTTAGAGGCGAACATCGTTGTTGATCAAAGTGGTTGGCCTTTAACGCGTTATTCTGCTTTGGCTATTTTCTTTATTCAAACGTAGGTGATTTTTATATATATAGATATTTATATAGGACTATTAAAAATATTCCTTAAACTGTAACACATTTATTGGACTAGTTTTTTTTCAATGGTAATGGTTGTAAATAATCCAAATCCATTCACTACTGTCACTACCGCCAAAGACAAAACAAAATAATATTTATATATATATATTTAAAAAAAAACAAAAAAAACAAAAAAAAAACAACAACAACAACAACAACAACAACACTTTGGCTTGGACCAGCTGTATTTACCTTGATATCCTACTGAAGGGTGCAGCAGGTCCACTCCTGAGGTAGTCAAACCCAGTCCGTTCATCGTGTACGGCGGCTGCTTTAAATAGGACATCATGTTGGCGGTCGGTCCGGGGGTGTTGAGGTTGCACCGATTCGTAAGTTGATCAAATATGAGGGATAAAAAAAATGTTTGTATTTTCTTTCAAAACGCCGTTTAATCCTCTTGGGTTCCCTCGTCGATATACCTGACAAAAACAAAAATGAAATAATATCAAGAATAAGTCAGGCCAAACGTGGCTGGGAAACGGTCCGCTGCTGCAGCCTTGTGTGCGCGCACTGCACCGCGGGGGGATTTGAAAGAAGTGGGCGTCCTCGGACGAGGACGGGCTCTTAAAAAGGGGGGAGTGGAGACCCCCAGCTGGCCCTGCTGCGGACTGACGAGGCTCTGTCTGGCTGACAGGGCGCTTACGCCATCACCGCACCCACCCACCCACACCCGTTACCCCCCCCCCTCCACCCCCCCCACAGCCACCGCCGCCATACTAACTGCTACTATAACCCCGCCCCCATTATCACTCCCCCCACCACCACCATCACCACCAACCAACTCCTCCAAACACTCCTACTGCTGGTACCGCCACCAAAACAACACATTGTCGTTAAAATGCGCACACTCGCTGCATGCAGGGGCCCCCATGCAGCCGAGTTCCCAAATCCATTAGCATATATACCCACAGGTTAGGCCAAGCTAAATAGACAGCCGATTGGGGGGCCATTTGCAGAAACAAAGCCCACTGTTGACTGATAAGTAATGCTGATAACAAAAGACTTCAGGAGGGGGAGAGAGGGAGAGGGAGATGGGGGAGCGCTCACAATAGAGCCCGCTCTGCAAACTGTGCGGGCATTCAGAACGCGGCCGAGCGTCTTCATGTATCTGCGCCTTTTGTTGCGCCATGCCACCAGAGCGCTTGTACATGAAAATGTAGCGACGTTAAAATACGCAGGAGAACTTTAACAGAAAAAAAAACAACGATTGACATCTCATTCAAACATCCTATAAACCCCTTGCCTGCAACCTAAAGTGAATTCTGACTTAAAGCCACACACCTCAGGCCGACCACCACCGCCCCACCCCTCCTTCTACGTCCCCTCCCCTCCCCTACTAATGAATTGCTCCCGGTAATTAGATTTGGAAGGTGAGACTATCTTTAAGTGTTGATTAGAAAGGAACACCTCATCAAAACAAACAAGGAGATGGCCCTTCAGAGTTTGTCCCCGGGTGTTTTTTGGGGGTTTATTTTAGGTGGAGAAGACAATTTAGCAGGTCAATGCCATCGGTTATTGAATTTACCGAGGCTGTCCATTTTGTTTTGTTTTGTTAAAAAAAAAAAAAGCCTCTATTAAGGTTTTTTAAAAATGACTCAATTAAAAACATGATTAAATTAGACGAATTCGTTCGCCTACAATCCAACCTGATCAGCTTTGTTTTATTATAATTACATAATGAGTCAAATGATTGTTACAGTTGGAGTATCGTGGCAATAGTATATTACGCTCTTACACGTACGTGTTAATTTTTTTTTTGTCGTGTTGAGTGAATTATTAAATCAACCATACACGTCTAATCATGGTTAATAAATTAAACCCATAACTAGGCCCAACGGGTTATTGAGTGCAGTAAAAATTAGTCAGCCTCCTGTTGCAGCAGTAGCTAATTAGTCTTTACCATATGCTGCTGTCTGAAGCGCTTCGTAACGTTTTTTTTAATGACACCTACCTGTCGACCCGAGTTCCCAGGACCCCGGGGTGCCGGACCCCTCGGCCAATAACGGCCGCTGCCACTCCCCAATCTGTCACTTTTTGCACCCGCGGCTACCGGTTGCTCCACATCCGTTCAATAATAATGATAAATAATAATAAATGCCCCCCCCACCGACCCCCATCATCCCCCATCATTAGCCCTGCGCGGCCATTAATTATTATTGGCTACAGGAGTGTGTGTGTGTGTGTGTGTGTGTGTGTGTGTGTGTGTGTGTGTGTGTGTGTTTCTCCCTCCTCTCTCTCTCTCTCTCTCTCTCTCTCTCTCTCCCTCCATCTCTTGTCATTCTCTCCGTAAGAAATTAACGAGATAATCCGGACGGCACGCGTTGGCCTGATTACAGGACGCCAGCCACGACTCCGCATTCGGGGCCTCCTTCATTTTCTGCGTCACGAAAATAAAACAAAGGCTGCCATTGTATTTATTGGACCAGCTGACTGCCAGACAGCCCCCCCTCCACCCCTCAAAACACACCCCAACAACCCCAACAACTCACTTTCCCAAACTGACAAATTGTAACATTATTATTAGTATTATTATTATTATCATTTTTATTATTATTATTATTATTATTACATATTTTAAATGGATTAATCTGGGTAAATAAGGTTGTCAATATATTTTTATGGGGGGGAAAAACATTAAAACACTTAAAAAAAAAAAAAAAATTCTTAATTATTTTCTTTCCCAATGCTGATACAGGCTCTCGAATTCACTGGATTTTCTAAATAGCCCGCTAACCTGACTTGAAGGTTCCCTGAATAAACTCCCAGTCTTTGCGCTCCCCCACTGGGGAGTGTATAATTTGGTGAAGTTTCGCACTGGCCGGTCGTCCAGTGATTAGTCGCTTGAGTGCGCCTTTACTTCCGAGGCTGCAGCCCGGAGAGAGAAGACGGAGACGGGGCGAAGTTTTTTTTTTCCGAGGCACGCCTCCTCAATTATCTCCCCTCTGGAGGCTGCATATGCGCTTTAGCGATCCCTTTAATGTGATTGCATTGCGGTTGTATTTGTAAAAATAAAAAAAAATAAAAAAAAAATAAAAAAATACAGTAGTATTCATCCTTCGAATAAATAGATATAAATAAATAAACCATCGCGGTCAAGCGTCTCATAGTAGATAAATAACTTACTTCAGCTCTCCTTGCCCCACTTGGCGGTGCAGCGCTGTGGATGTATCGAGCAGCTTTTGATTAGTTTCCTCACGGATTGGTTCGTTGGATGCGGATAAGAAATGCTCGCTATTTATAGAGGCGAAGGGGAGAGAGAGGAAGTGGAGCCGTTATGTGTGCGTGTGTGTGTGTGTGTGAAAGAGAGAGAGACAGAGAGAGAGAGAGAGAGAACGAAAGAAAGAAAGAAAAATACCTTGAGGAATTTTTAGCGACCAATGGAAATCAGACGGCATAAACTGGAATGTTGAATGTCTCCGTCATTTGAATAACAAGACGTGCATGTTAGGTGAGATGCCGAGGCAAGTGTGATGAAGGGACCAATGAGAGCGAAGCACCTGCATGGTGACATCAAATCACGTTCACTCTTTTTTTCCTTATTTCTTTAAATTCCTTCACCTCTTGTAATTGTTTTTTGTCACCTCATTTTTTAAATCCTTATTATTGTTTGATTATTTATTGTTAATAAATAGACTGACACTGTTATAATTTACAAATGTATTTTTTTTCTCACTTTAATTTCTTATAGGAGCCACATAAAACACAAGTTGGGGGGGGGGGGGCAGTAGATGTAATTGTCAAAATGAGCAGAGCAAGCGAAACCAAAGGAACTTTTTTTTTTTTTTATTGAGTGAGCGTTTGAAATAACCTCCCTGCGGATCCGTCATGCTTTGAGTCTGTGTAACCCTATAAAGGAGATTTAAAGAGGAAAAAATGTGGTCTGTAAAGAGACCCCCGCTCACACACACACACACACACACACACACACACACACACACAGACCTACACCACAGTGACTACTCCTTCTTGTTGATTAAATTAGAAAGGCTAACAAGCTTGATTGAAAGCAATTTTGATTGTCATGTCTGTGTGTTTGTGTTTCTAATTTCGAATTTTTGCTGTTTATTTCACCTCTTTCAGGTTTCAGAAAAATGAATAGAATTTTTTTTTTAAAGCAGATTTAATTTCCATGTGCTCTAAACTTTGGCCTTGGCATCCCCCCCGTGTGAAGGTTATATTGAAACTCCCAACCAAGCGGCGGGTTAGGAAACTAATTAGGAGAATACTTGCCAGATGAACAGACTGTGAAGCTTCTGGCCTCTCAGTCAGGACTAAAATCAATATAGCAGTAAAAAAAAAAAAAAAAATCATTCATAATGTTGATCCAATGGCTTTTTGTGTCTTTGTTGAGGAGGCAGTCCAGTCTCTCGAGAACAAAGTCAATTTATTGAGAGAAAAAAAAAAGATGAAAAATCCTGTTCTCTCGGTCATTATTGGAACAAAATGGTGAAATAAGAAAACATCATGTACAATTTTCCTGACGGAGTCCCCTCCCCCACCCCCACCATTCTCCCCCCACCTCCCCGAGCGATCACTGAAACAAACAGCCTTAAACGCTATCTGGTTGCCGCGCTGTCCCACAGCTGTATGTTTTTGGCTCACGCCGCCTCCTTTCATCTTTGGCTCTGATATATAATTCATCGAGGAAAAATATCTTAATAGCCCAGGGGAGCGCTTCAGCTAATGGGGGGGGGGGGTTGCGGTCTCTAGGCCAATCACCGCAGTCATGATGTGAGGGAGGAGGCGAATGGAAGGCTGAGAGTCGTGGGACTGAGGTACGTCTCACACGGAGTGACAGTAACCGGCTGGAGTGACACGCGTGAACGTGTCGTTCCTCCTCTAGCTGCTTTTTTTATCTCCATCCATTGGCGGAGGAGTTTATTACAGTCCAGTGGATAAAAAGCTACACAGGCCTTCTACTGTGACTCAAACTTGCTTAAATTAAATTCTATCTATCTATCTGTCTGGGCTCATCTAAGCAGAGTCAAAGTCAAATCAATGGCAACTTAACCCCATCTGTTTGACAAAACTGTATTAGTCATACGCAACTTCTTTGTGTGTGTGTGTGTGTGTGTGTGTGTGTTTTGTGGGAGGCCATCTGCACCTTGACACTCACACTGATAGATTTATTGATAGGCAGTGCGGACTAAGCAGTAGACGTATTGATAATCCTACAACAACAAACTTGAGTCCAGCGTCCATGCTTATTGAACTCGTGGGTTTACTACGGAGGCTACACAAGCCCCAGTTTGCAGGTGGGACTTTATTTCTCCCTTGCAAACATGCGGAAGGTCCAACAGTGCATCTCAATTTATTTTCTTTTTAAATTGATTTATTTATTGCGGGAGCCTGCAAATACAGAGCTAAGTATGCTGCTTTGCTCCAATGTTTTTCCAGCTCATCGTTGTTGGTAATCATCAACTGGAATCCATTATAATAAAAAAAAAATGAAGCTATAAAAATGGATGTAATTTGGGAAGTTTAACCTTTTTAATGTTGCTTTTTTGCTTTTATTTTGGAAAATCTTGCATTGAAGGAAGTTTGAATCAGACTTCCATTATGAGATGAGTCCAGGCAGATTGCAGCCATCAGCGCTCAACTTTTTGCAAGAGGAGTTGATACTTACACTAAAGCCCCCCATCCACCCCAACACCTTGTCCCTCTCCTGGTATCACCATTTAACCCTTACATTGGATGATATTCATGCCCTTCATTCAGATACATTCACCACTTGTGGTTTGCCCAAAGGGAGGATTTAATGTCTTTGCCCTGCTGGTACCTCGTTAACCTCCCACAGCCTGTGGCTAGTGTAAGCCAAACTGAGAGGCCTCATACCTGGGTATTGGTCAGCAGGGACCGCCCCGGGAGCCCTGGACCCCCCACCGGGTCAGGGGAGGGAGGCAGGCGGGACAGAGGAGGGCCAAACAAAAACACAACCTGGCATCCCCACGGCAAACAGCCCACCTACTGTCAGTCAGCATCTGGGGCCGCAGTACACGGCTCCTTTATTCCCATTCTGATGACAGCAAACTTTTGCAGACACACACACACACACACACACTGGTGCAATTTACCAGTCACAGCTTCACGTTACCCAGTGGTTCTCAAACGTTCTCGGTCATTTTTTTCATGCCCCCCCCTCCCCCCTCAAAAGAAAATTTGGGGCTATAAGCCCCAAATGTGACGTGGCTGTGTCTTGAGGGATCCCGATGAACCTGCCAGTGGTCCCATGTCTCTAGGACAAAGTTTACTTTTGACCCCATAGACTTGCATGGCATTAGGGTTAGCAATAAGGCTGGAATTAGGGTTAGGGTTAGGGTTAGGGTTAGTGGGAATTAGGATCAGGGTTTCGGGGTTCCTCATGGGCTAGAAGCCCCAAATTTGACGTGGCTGTGTCTTGAGGGATCCCGATGAACCTGCAAGTGGTCCCATGTCTCTAGGACAAAGTTGACTTTTGACCCCATAGACTTGCATGGCATTAGTACCCAACAAGCAATTTCATCCCGTACAAATCCACAAACAAAAGATACATTTTTCAGATTTTATTTTCTGTTTTTCTGGTCATGTAAAATAGATGAGAATATATTTTTTAAATAACTTTGAGATCCTAGTTTGATTTGGCTCTTTTAGTACTTTTGTTTTTGTTTTTTCACTGCATTTAGTTGTCCCTAAGTTTGGTCACTTTTTCAAGAAACCCAATTTACAGAATAACATTGATTTTACAATGCAAAAATCAATGTTATTCTGTAATGTGCAGCCCCTACGTGCACAGTTGCAGTCACACAAATACAGTAAGTAACCAAGTGAAAAAGCAATAAAATTGTATCTTGAATAATCAAATAAGATTGGAAATGTCAATGAGAAACAGCATCAAAATGCCAACATATACCAAACGTGGCCAGCAGGTTGCAGGAGTTTGCCTGCCACATTTGTAACATGATGTTGGCATTGGACCGGCTCACATGAGCTACAGTTGACTCATTTTTATTTACCCATAAATTTCCATGTTTCATCCCATAATAAATAAGCATCACACGTGCCCATGAAAAGTATTTGCAGTAATCAGGAAGCAGGATACTAACGAATACTAACATTTATCATGTAGGCTTATGAATGTCTAAGGTTGCACTGTGTGCACGTAAAATAAAAAACCCACAGTGACCCTAAAATGATCAAAACCAGGATAAGACTGGTAACCAGAGTACTGAAGTCTTTGTAACCGCACTCATTCTCTGCAGCTACTCTGCTAACACCCATTTTGCAAATGTGCAAGAGTTTGTCGACGCCCGATGACTAGTTAAAAAGTCCAAAAGCTTTGAAAGCGCTGTTTAACGTGAAAGTAAAGCTCGTGTGGAGAGCAAATTTCAAAAAAATTACAAAAGAGAAAGAATGACAGAAAGGGATTGCGGGAGAGAGAGAGAGTGACAGGGAGAAGCAGGGAGGAGGAGGAGGAGGAGTGTAAAGTTAATCCAGTCTGAATCGACGGGCCCGGCTGCAGGAGTGACACTGAAAACAGTTTTTCTTTTCTTTCTTTTCTCTGCAAATTTGCTCTCCCCTCTCCCTCTCTCTTTGCTTCCTCCCGTGCCTCTCACTATTTTTCTGCCTTCTTATCCTTTTTAATTAGAGGGACCATTCTGCCGCACAGAGGACCTTAATCCCCGCCTGACCAACAATGCAAAAAGCCAGCCTTTGAACAGCCGACCTGCGCCCCTCTCCATCCCCAAAGCCCCCCCAAACCAACCGCTACGCCAACCACCAATCACAGCGCTGCCCCAAAAACACTCCACTGTGCTCCCATCATTGGGAAAAACTAGACTCCCTTCTTTTTTTTTTTCTCGTTTCAGCCCCCCTCATTCTCCCCACACCCCAATCTTTTCCCAACATCTTGGACAAAGCGCTGGAGGGACGGCCGCCAAAGATATAGTGTCTGAGAGTGCATTTCAATATCCGCCCGCACTTCCCACAAGCTTTTTGGCTGCGGTACGAGGACAAGGCAGAGGTCAAATGGCAGGTGACTTTGAATGAATGGCGGGGGTGAGGAGAGAGGGGAAAAAGTGGCTAAAATAACCTGCTAACGTCAGATGTGTATGTAAAAAGAGATTAGGATTAGGAGTGGGAGGGAAGCTGGTTGCAACTTCCAGGTGAAAAGCAAAACCAGCGAATTACAGACTTTGATTTCAATTTGGCCCCGCCCTGCTTCCTGTATGGGAGTCGAACCTTAACAAATGAAAATAGACGTCTGAGTAATTGGTAAAGAGTTATATATATGTGTGTGTGTGTGTGTGTGCATATATATATATATATATGTGTATATATATATATATATATATATGTGTATATATATATATATATATATATATGTATATATATATATATATATATATATATATATATATATATATATATATATATATATATATGTATATGTATAGATAGATATATATATGTATATATATATATATTTATATATATATGTATACGTATATATATATATGTATATATGTATGTATATACATAGACATATATATGTGTGTGTATGTGTGTGTATATGTAAACCAATTTAATGTACAGCAATTTAAATATGAAAGCTGATAGTTTTAACTTTAGCATAGAATGGCTAGTTAGCCAGTCAATTTTCTCCATTGCTAACGAATACCAAATACCAAAACAGAAAAAAATTTCCAGAGCAGTTATGAATTTGGAAACGGAAAACTCTCACTGTTGGCTGAAAACTAAATGGAAAATGATGCATAACTCAGGCCGGTTCAAACTTGGCGCTCTGCATATTTCAAACTACGAAGGGGCCCGAAAATAATTGGACGCGCGGCCACGTCAACGCTGATGGCTGCAGTGCTCCGAACTCTCCTCCCAGAAGCGAGCGACAACTCATTTTGCCGTAATTTTGTTCGGGCGGACTTTCCATCAGCATTCCCGCCGTCGACGTTTTGCACTCTGACAAATTGCCACTGGAGCACAATGACAGTCCTCACACTTTCAACCCCTGGCTGTCTCGTTGCGTGAATGACAGAAAAATGATTTTTTTTTTCCTCCTGCAGTTTCCCACCCTCCCTCCCTCCCCACTGTTTTTTTTGCTGCTGCTGCTGGCTCGACGCTCTCTCGCGTAGATGGGCCAGCCAAACCCCTCCGCCTGGCTAATCACAGGCCCAATATTTTCCAGAGTAGGCAATTAGCATCCCGCTTTCATGTGTGAAAATGGCTGAGGCGAGGGAAGGAGCCGAGTGGAGCGAGAGAGGCACAGTAAATACAGAGGGAGAATAAAAGAGCAATTAAGATGTTGGGTGAGCGGAGGACAGAGACAGGCGGTCTGCTGCCGTGTGATTTGAGGCTTGCCGGCCCGGTAATTAGCCCTTCATTGTGAGATAATGGACTTGGCTGGTCTTCCCGGGTTCCCCGAGCTGCCCAGCCCGCGTCGACCCGCGGAAGGTCAGAGGGCACAATGTGCGGTTTGCCTTCCGCCGCGCGCCTCCCCGCGCACGCGCGACTCCGAAACCCACCTCTCCAGAAAATTTCAGGAAGTCGGGGGAAGGAAAAATAAAAAGTGAGCAAAGTGGCTCTTTTCCGGACTTTTCCGGGGTCGGCCCCTCTAGACTAGCCGGACTTCCGCCCTCTTCCCTCTGAGGCGTCGAGCCCTTCCTTGGCCCCCCGACGGCTCCCGTGTTCGGGGGAGCGCTAATCTGCGAACCCTGAATCATAAGCTTTTGGGTAAATCTATGTAATACGGGTAATTCGATGAAGCAGTATTTTCCTGGTGAGAGGCAAAATCCTGTTGACTATTCAGAGGGGCTGAATCATCCAGCAGTAATGCCATTAGACCAGTGCCACGGATCTCCCCGCAAAACGCTGTTTAATTGCCAGTAGCCGGCCATTGTTTGGTGACGGGTAAACACTAGCGCGAGTTTGGCGATGGGTGCGTGGGGGGTGGAGGGCTCTTCTTTTTTTTCTTCTTCTTCTTCTTTTCTTTTCTCTTTTTTTTTTGCCGTGTGAAAATGATGGCCCCCTTCTTCGGGCTTCAGCCAATCGCCATTGAGAGTGGGATTTACTCTGTGGCGGTGGTGGTGGTGGTAGGTGGGAAGGTGGGGGTGCGGGGGCGCTCGGCGAAAGCCCGCGCTGCAAAAGTGGCGGAGGCACACTGGCTTAACTAAAGTCTTCAGGAGTATAAACGCAGAGTAACTCTTCCCCCTTTTATTGCGGGATTTGCTCGACAATGCGATTTGGTTCAGGGGGGTGTCTATTCAGGATGGACATTTTTCTCTCTTTCTCCCTTTCTCTTTTCGTCGAGTGGCGAGGTTTTTTTTTTTTTCTTCCTCCTCTTCTCCTTCTCCTTCTCGCGCGAGGATCAGGCCTTATTGCGCGTGTTTATTAGCGCGGCTCGGGGGCGATTGTTCAAAGTTGTAATCGTCGAGCAGTTTATCCGTGTTTGTGTTTGGCTTTGCGTTTGTGCTGCCCTGACACTAAGTCCCCATTCTTTCGCACCTGCATTGAAATATCTTTAAGAACAATGGCGAACCTACACACGGCCGTTTATCCTAAGCCACACTTATGTCGGCTTACGGCCACAATAAAAAAAAAAAAAATCCCGATATTAGCCGTCCATATCAACGTGAAGTGATCTAAAGCTACTTTCATTTTCACTTTTACTAGTTAATCCAATTCTAGACACACTAAGATAGTTTTTTCTTTTTTTTGCCCCCCCCCTCCTCGGAAGAATTTAAACCTTTTGCGGGTCATTGTTGTCCCCCCGCATGCGGCCCCCTGGCTCTCAGGACCGTCCCGGAGGATGCAGATTTGAAGTGAGAGGTGTGGCGGCGCTGCCCTCGCCTCCATTGTGAGCCGGTGCCTGGGAGACGAGCCGCGCTGCCGGGCCAGACACTGATTGGGTTTGACACTGCGTCCAGGAGGCAAGAAGGAGCTTTTCTCTTGCTCTTTTTTTCCCCCTTCCCTCCTCTTTCATAAGTAAAAGAGCCTCCTTTATTGTATGAAAAGGCCCCTCCTCTGCTCTCCATCCGACTCCCCCTGGTTCTGATGTGCTTTTTTTTTTTCGTTTTTCTTTCACTCCTCAATCCACGTTCCTATATTGACTCCCTCATTTTATTTTTTTTTCTCGCTTCCTTATACTGAGATTCAAACCCGTTGGACTTGTGTCTCCTTTGTCTTCGTCTTTTATCGTCCCTCTCACTTTGGATGCTGACCAGTAAAATTTGATGCTAGGAATCCACACATCAATAAAAAAACAAACAAAACTCAAGAAAATGAAGTCCTGCCGTCTGTTGTGGGTATGAAACAATAGCTGTTACAGTGGCGACACTGGGGGAAGGTCTCCGTCTTTAAGCCTGCCACTTACTGAGCCTTCTAGTTCGTCCATGGGTGGACACTTTGCAACATAGGGTTCCTTAATCACCTTCCCTCAGGCTATGATCGCGTAATGCCTAAACGCTGGGCCTCCACTCGGATTTGTCTTGCAGCTTCCTGTCTCTTGCAGGCGACTTTTTAATCACTCGGTGCCACTGATATATTTTGGAAATAGTTTCTGCCAAAATTGAAGCTCCTAGTTGAGCAAAAAGCCTGAATTACCATGGAATTGTGTGATTTTTATGCTGAGGTGAGCGTTTTGTTTTCACTCAGTTTTTTTGTTTCTTTTTTTTTTTGGAGTTGTTATTCAGGAGTTTTTTGAGGGAAATTCTTTATGGCAAGCAAAGAAAATGCAAAGTCGTGGTTGGGTTCTGTTCACCCTACGTTGTATTTCCGACAGCAGTCTCACTAATGAATGGCAAAAATAATATTACATGTCATATGTACACGTGTCTAAACTTCTGTTTTCCAGTTGATGTGTGTTTGAATGGCAGTAGTTGATATTCCATACGTCCTTGTTTTGTTCTTTATGTTGCGGCCTGGCTCAGTGTGCAGCATTGAATTGGATCTACTGACTCGAAATGGAATTGAAATTACATGCGCATGTTTTAGTTTTTGAAGTTGGTGTTTTTAATTCAACGAATTAAAAAAAAAAAAAAAAAAGAAAACATTAACATTGACATAAGGAGCAGGTCTGGTGAGCCCGGGAGGGGGTGGCGACCATGTTGTGTCACAGTCGCTCAGAATGTTTTACCATGACATCACAGCGGCTACATTAGATCAAGCAGGACGTCACAAAACCGTGATTTGATTGAAATAAACATCACGTACGATGTGTTTTCTTACCAATAGATGCTACTAAAAAATTACAGAAGGTTTTATTGTCATTTATGCACACTGAGGCACAGATGGATGGACGGCGAGCGCTATGTGAGCCTGCTGAGGCAGACTGTCGTTTGTTTCTGGGCTGCATGCATAAACTCTAAAAAAAATTTGGAGTCCCCCCCCCTGAGGATTGTGGGTAAGCGATCTTAAATATCAAGCCGCCGCTGCCGCGCAGCGTTGCGCCTATTGATTAACCTTCGGCACCGATCGCCAAAGCGGCTCGCGGCCCTCCGGATCCGTTTAATGGAGCCTCTAATGACGAGCCCCATTAGTTTAATATGTGCTTTTATCGCTCTGCCCTTAGATGACTGTAGTGTTTCATTAGACATGTCTGCCTCATATCTCACTTTGCACCCAGAGGGAAATATGAAGGGATTAATTTTATGACGGACCCCCTGCCGCCTCCTCCTCCTCCTCCATCTTCTCGCTCCTTCCCTCCCCTCCTCTCCTCCTCCTCCTCTCCTCCGCTCAGCTCCGAGCCGCAGCCACACGGGGACTCGGGGAGGGATAGTGTCTTTGTCGTCCTACCGTTTTTTTTCTTTTTTTTTTTTTTTTTGGTCGGGAGTTGTGGAACAAGAGGAGTTTAATCCTCATTGTCCACGAGACTGCAGAGGGTGAGGGGGGTCCGCCGGCTGTAAAATGATCCAACTGGCCTCGACTAATCCCCTTCTAACCCCCCCCAACTCCCGGGCCCTGACCCCCTCCTACCCAGCCCTGAATGCACGATGGGCCCTGCGCTGCCTGCCGTAAACAAAACAAAAAAAAGTGGTGCCGGGATCCAATGTGTATCCTGGAAGATGCGAAAATCAAGTAAATGTGGAGTGAAAAAAATGAGCAACGATGGCTGACGTGTTATCGGACAAACCGACATGGAGCGTATGTGGTGCAATAAAGTGGCAAAGGTGTGTGTGTGTGTAGAGGGGTGTGTGTGTGTGTGTGGGGGAGGGGGGGTGTTAAGTAGGATTTAACTTAATCATCTACACATTGGCTAAATCAACCAGTAAGTCATCTCGACTCTGGGGAAGCTCAATAGCAGCAGAGGTGTCTAAGAAACTGAGATGCCCACTCTCTCCTTCTCTCTCTCTCTCCCCCTCCGTCTCTCTCTTGCTCACACACACACACACACACACACACACACACACACACACACACACGCACACACAAGAATTCTAAGAAGGAGGAGAAAAGCCTGATTTCTAAACGCTGACAAGTGCAAGCGCGCGCAAAGTGACAGAAAATGAACAACAAACCGCCTCGTGTCACCGCTGGAGTGATTCTGAGTGATGTTGCGTGCGCTTGAGTGTTTGCCCGGTTAGTATGTCCGTGTGTGTGTGTGTGTGTGTGTGCTCTGAAAAAAAAAATGGAACTATTAAATAAACTCTTTTTCATTGTTTTCATTAGCGCAGAGAGGGATTATTTTGATCCTCCGGCGCCGGACGTCTCTGTTGACGTTAAGTCCTCCTGTAATAAGACGGACAAATCTCCTTCCTTTCCTCTCTGGATTCTCCCCTACCTCTGTGCGGACCCCTCCCTTCCTCCCTCCTTCCACCGCTCCCACCCCTTCCTTCCCTCCATCCCTCCACCTCTCTCTCTCTCTCTCCTGTCCTGTCTTTATTTCTCCCCTGTTCTCCTCTCCTCTCCTCTCCTCTCCCCTCCTCTCCTCTCCTTTCTGCGCTCCTCCCTGAGTGACAGCTCAATGCCCGGCTCTCCCAGGCTTATCTAGCCTCAGCAGATGGTTGACTTGGATCACTGTTCATACGCCACGATCTGGGCCCGTGATAAAGACTGCTAAGAGAGGGAATGCGCGCTATCGCTCTGCGGCTCGCTCCTTCTTCTCCTCTTTTCTTTTTTTTTTTGTTCACTCCTCCCCTCACCTCTTCTTGATCCGCACTGTCATCTCTCTCTACCTCTCCGTTCATCTCCTTTCATCTCCCCCTCTTTTCTTTCTTTCTTTTTTTAATTCGGCAGCCCCACCTGAACCCGTCTCCTTGTCACGTCCTCCACCTTTTTCTCCGCCACGCTCTTTTGTCCCGCTGCCACTCCTCCCTCCCTCCCTCCTTCCCTCCCTTCCTCTCCTCTCCGTCCTCCCCTCTGTGTCCCCCTCGCTGCCGTCCATCCCTCCATCTCCATGCGTTGAATCTGGTGCTGCGTGATTGTCTCTGCCTCCCCGCTGGGTTGGCGCCTGTCTAAAGGGCCGCAGGACCCTCGCACACTGAGGGTCTCCAGCCATGCCAGAGATGCCCGCTCCCTCTCCCTCTCCTCTCCTCCTCCTCCTCCTCATCTATTCCCCTCTTGCTCCTATCGCTTCATCTGCTCCCTCTCTTCATCTTCGCCGTACGACGTAAAGGTCACGCCTCCCGCATCCCCTCGTTCAATTTTTCCTTTACAATCAAAATGCACATTTTGCACGGAGCCGTATGAAATTTTAAAACTGAACACATGGAATTTGTCAAAAGCACAATAAGCGCGAAAAAAAAAAGAAGAACCAGGCTTTCCTCAAAGTGCCTTACACTCGCGTGAGTTTGTTTCATTTACGCGATCACTGCATTTCAACGCAACTGATGTTCACTTCACAGGCCGGAGTTGGTCATTTCATGTGCACTTCACTTGTCCTGCTCGGCCGTTTGATGTGTTTTGTCGTAGTAAAACCAAAGGAGAGAGTATAGCCGCCTCTCGCATCAATGAAAGCAAGAGAGCGCGAGTGCTGGGAGTGATACGGCTGGATGAACGTACACAGCGTCTGGCAACCTGAGAGCCGACTCCGACTGGCAAAGACGTAACTCGCCTGCAACCGTACGTTTAAGTCGGCTGTGTGCGACGCTCGCCAGGGGGAAATCTTAGAGTTGGTGGGGGTGGAAAGGTGAGTCGAACCGACGATGGATTCACGTGGAAAGAGCCACAACAAAGAGCCGCTGAGGTGCCTCCAATAATGAGGCGCTACGCTGCCAGCATGAGGGTATAAGGAGCTGCCATCCCATATGTGGTGGAAACCCCCACACTCCAACCCCACCCCTCATGTGATCCACTCATGGCTCGCGTCCTGCACCAATACCAGAGACAGTTTTTTTTTTCCTCCACCCCACTCGAAGCCCCAGTCATCTTAATCTGAACGCTGGAATCTGGCAGCAGCGCCGGAGCACCTGCATCCGTCCAGCCCGACCCGCTTTTGTTCTGTTTTTTTCGACCCCCCAACTTTAGCCCCCTAATTAACCCAACAGAAACTAATTAAATACAGCTCTGAGTGGACCAGACGCCAGACAGGGCAAAAAAAAAAAAAAAAATCCTAATAAACGACATGAGCCCAAAGTGACGGCGGTCAGTGGGAGAGTAGAGGAGATCCAAAGGTTGGCCTTCGGCCCCTGGGAGGAGGATGACGAGAAGGGGAGTGGTCAAGTTTTGGTGTCGTTGTTCATCCCGGCAGAGTCCCACACTGACCCTCTGTTCCTTTACATTCTGCATTTCTACCATTTTTTTCCAATGGTATTTTTGGGCTCCTATACTGGCAGACGTGGCGTGGCTGCCAATTTTCCCGTAATCACAAGCGCACCAGTCACATGACGCAACCGACGCCCCGGAGTTATTTGGAAAGGGTAAACGCAGGATGAGGAGAGTCACAGAGAGATGAGTGTGTGTGTGTGTGTGTGTGTTTTGGGATGGGGGTGGAGGTGTACAGGACGGGGTGTTGGGAAGCTACACAAAAAGACGCGCGGGATCAAACCAGCCAAGTGTCTTTGGCAAGACGGCGGCGCTCCTCGTCGCAGGCGCGGTTCGCTAAAGTGATGGAGAGAGGAGTAATTAAGAGGAGGCCTGTTCAAGCAGATAGGCCTGTGAAGGAGATGCGAAGAGGGGGAACTGATTGTGCATGTCTGATTCCGGGCTCTTAAGAGAGTTCTCAGCCCCCAAGGCTCGGCTTTCAATAGACCATCGCTCACCCGGTCTATCTTGGTCCCTCAGTTTTCGATGGCATGCAAACAACAAATGCGCACAACAAAAACCCGACGGCCTTTATTCGGCGTCGCGGGCACGCTTCTTCTGGTTGGTGGCCGTTGAATGTGGAGGACAGATTGGAAGGTGTCACCTGTAGCATCTCCACGACACGACATCACCAGACTGCTTCTCGCGGCCCTCATTGTGTCTCCTCCAATTATTCATTTACGTCCGAATATGTGGATGACAGAGAAGTGGTGCCACCTAGTACTTTGGGACCGTTAATTAGCCTTAACTAGAAAACTTAAAAACCATGGCCTCAATCTTTTTGCACATTCCCACTTTGTTTTGCCCTGTGTTAAATGATTATTAATATGCTGACTCTAAGTGGGACTTTTTGCCCTTTCCATTTAATTTTTGAGTGTTAATGTTTTGTCTTACACAGGGACACAGTAAAGATACTGAAAATACGATAGATTAATTTTTCTACAACTCAACAATCAAACCTCCCCATAATTTAATCGATCTTGTGCCGTATATCAACGTAAACGACTTCAGTAAGAATAACTGCATAACACTTTATGACGAAGTCTGGATGGAGAACGTAACGGGGAAACTAGGTGGTACACTATCGACATCTACCGGAGCATGTCAGTACTGTAGTTTCAAACTGAAGTAAACGTCTCGAATCCAAATCTTCACGTTGTCGACCCCTGCTGGTGTGTAGAAGTCATGAGCGAAAGCGTAACTATATCGTATAAAATAATTTGAAAACGTATTTAATGTATACTTTTAATTTAATGTATGCGTTGCATAGATATGATCATAAATACAATTATTTACTAATGTCAATTCTTATTTGAACGTCCACTCCTAAATCGTGTTGTGAATGATGTCAGAGTAGTTATGTTACGAATGTTTCAGTTTAGCTAATCTGTTGTTGGAATTTTGAGTGTCGTGCAAATCGACGAGTTACTAAACTGGCCCTCAGATAAAAGCCAACTTGCACCACCGCCGTACTTGGGCTCCGGTATCTGTCAAAAACCGCAGCTGTCATGCGTTACACCGCTGTCGTAAAACGTTTGTGACTGCCGTCGCAATGGCGTTTGCTGCGACAGCACTTTGCGGCAGCAAGGAAATCGAGGAGAAAGCAGCGACAAACGTCGCCAGCGGATACATTACCGCCCCAGAAATACCTCGGATTTATGCGATATTCGGCGACCGTGTTCGCTCACGTTTTGTCTAATCCCTCGTTTCGTGGATGATATTGTCTTCGACCTTCTCCAAGCGCGAATCTCCACCTTAAATGCGGTGGGATGGCCACTGTGCCGCCAGGGCCTAGTAGCGCACTGCCCTCATCCCCGGCTGAAATTCTCCCCTTCCCCGGTGCAGGGAGCACGGAGCCGGCGGCGGGAGACGGAAAGCCGGCCTGCCACGGCGAGGACTGCCCCGGCGTCGACAAGGCGGGCAAGTCGCAGGCGGTGAGCGAAGTTAAAGCGTCGCTGAAGAGCAAGCAGAAAGGCATGCTAGCACGGGCTAGTCCGGCGGCGCTGCACCTTAAAATGCCAGCCCGAGAGCAGCAGCAGCAGAACGGCTTGGCCAGCCCCTCGGAGGACGGCGGCGACGGCGGCCACAAGCAGCAGCAGCACGCAGCGAACCGGCCTGACAATCCTAGACCGTCCGTGGACAACTGTGACAGCGGCACCGGCGGCTGCAACGACGAGGCTCCCGCGGTCAGAAACAATAGTGAGCGTTGCCAGCGCGAAGGCCACGGCCCCTTCGCCAAAAACGGCAGCCACTCGCCGCTGGTCAACAATAGCATGAACGGGGTGCCGGGTTTCATAAGAACTGAGGCGAGCCGCGACCAAGGGCCACACGGGGATTGCGAGCATCCCAAGCCGCCCAGACCGCCCAGCGTTGGTGGGCCGCCGGACGCCGCGGGCCCCGGCGAAGAGGAGGAGGAGAGCCAGCCTGACCAGCCGCCGCCGACCGCCGAGCTGGCCCGGCTCGACCTGAGCGGGTCCCCATGCCGGGCGGAAGAGGATAGCCACGGCATCCGCTACGTCCGCTACGAGTCGGAGCTCCAGATGCCGTGGATTATGAGACTGATCACCAAGGACTTGTCTGAGCCTTATTCCATTTATACGTACAGGTACTTTATCCACAACTGGCCGCAGCTCTGCTTTCTGGTGAGTACACAATCATCGCTTTTATTTTGCTGTGACGAAATGTGTTCCGAGTGTTTCGTGGGTCCCGAGTTGTGTCACTGACAGCGACACACTGTTGCAGTGCTGGATTCCACTGCTTGTTGTTTATAGCCCCCACCTGTCAGTGTGTGTCAGAGGCCACCATATAGACTCTTAGCATGTCTTTATGTAGAGATATAGTGAAAACTCAACATGAAAGAACTTATACGCTTGGGAAATGTATGATTAACCTCAAATAAACTCATGAAAGTGTGTTATACAGCTTTAAACATGTCCTCAAAAATATGGGTGTAGCATTTTAACTTTCTGTACTAAGTGAGTCAATCACACTAAGCATTGCATAGGTTGCTTTTCAAACACTGTCCTTTCTTTGTTTATCTTTGGAGCCTGGAAGGTCGTAAACCTCCACTTCCAGTTTATCTGGAATGTCGCATGTGACTTAAGGGGAAGTGTCGTGAAACACTGGTCAAAGGTCAGCCAGCCAAACTGGCAGGATCACTCCAGCGCAGCCTCTCGGCAGAGCTGACCATCTATGTGTGTGTGTGTGTGTGTGTGTGTGTGCGCGTGTTCCGCAGGCCATGGTGGAGCAGGAGTGCGTCGGGGCCATCGTGTGCAAGCTTGACATGCACAAGAAGATGTTCCGCCGAGGCTACATTGCCATGCTGGCCGTGGACTCCAAACACAGAAGGAAAAGCATCGGTGAGAACCCCCGGCTGTGCAAGACAAACCGATGTCCGACTCGTACATCGGTGTGGTCGTTGTGCAACGGAATCTTTGAAAAACCGATCGCTGCACAAACTAGATAAGCGAAACCCTTTGCGTGGCTGTGCACCAGCCTCATGGTCTCATTGGTGTTAAAAAAATAAATAAATAAAAAATAAATAGATCAGTGTTCCTAACCTTAATGTCAGCTTGCCAAGTTTTTACTTTGCACTGGCAACTACTCCTTTTATTTTGGATTTGTGACCCCTCTTTGTTTCATATTTTTATCGCAGTCGTATTGTGGCACAAATATGATAAGATATGATGTGATGCCAACAAAAGGAGTGCAGTTTATGTGCCCCAGCCACACACTCAATTCACATTTTTCTCTTATCTTTTTATATTTCTATCTTTCAAAAAGACTTGCTTCACATTTGAGATGAAAATCAGGCTGTTTTTTTTTTTTTGGTTTTTTTACCCTTTGAATTTTTCTCTGATCTCAAACATCAAGCCAGAGGCGTAAAAGATGAGTCTTGTTTTTCTATGGCATCGCATACTTGACTCACTCTGCGTCTTCTCCGTCAGGTACTAACCTGGTCAAGAAGGCCATCTACGCCATGGTGGAGGGAGACTGTGACGAGGTGAGAGACACACAGAGCTGCGGGAGGAAACTATCAGTGCGCTGTGATGCGTCTTCCTTCTTTTTATTATAATTATTAACGTCCACATCCGTTTCGGAGAACATCAAAAGTGGAAGGAAGAACCAGAAATACGCGCGCGGGCTTTGGTGCCAGCACGCTGGGCCGGTGCGCCTGACGCCGGCTCACATCCGGAAGCATTGAGTCAGCGCATTCACTCGCTCTGTCGATGCAGCCAAAATAGAGTGCAGGATTGGTTCCGCGTCTATCAAATCACGTATTGCACGGGGAGAAATCCTCCCAACGTGAAGTCACGATGCTGCTGTTTTCAGTGCGAGTGTCGACTCAAAGGGCCCCGGGATGCGTTTGTGTTTGGACGCCCGGCTCTCCCCTCCGCAGTCTTTCACTCGCTGCACTGCGTTGGCAACCTTGGTTTTTTCATTGCCAGTCTTCTTTTCAAAGCCATTCAGCATCCTTTCTCCACTGCAGGCTTTTCGCTGGGTCTTGCCCCGCCCTCCACACAAAACAGATTTTGGATTTTCAAATAATTTGTCGCCTGCGGTTGTTCGCACTGGAGGCCAGATTTTGTATTTCTCCAACCACACTGAATATATACAGTGTAAAGGTCCCATTTTGACATTTTTCTTCTCCCATTGAAGGCTTTACTGAGGCGGCTTTGCACGATTAATGATCTTGAAAGAGAAACATATTGGCCCTCTGTTTACAGCCTCCCACTAAAATGCTTTGAGACAGAGGCGTTTGATGCCTGTAAAGTCACTGCTGCATGATATGGGACATTTAAACTGCGAAACATTTATCCTCGAGGGTGAAATTCTCGGTGGGTCAGTGATGCATCGGACCACCAATGCATCACTTCACAAACAATTCAGGCATTTTATAGCAACCTGAATGATTTGGAGGAGGCAAAGTTGGCAAACAAAACAACTAAAACGCCCATTAGTGATCCCAAACTAGGGGTGGGAAAACTATCGCACGGGGGCCATATGCAGCCCGTTCAGCCGCATATGACCATGCCATTTAACAACAAAAAAAAAAAAACGGTGTTAAAATCTTTTTTAACAAATGACAAATACTTGCGACTAATTTGATTTAATCGATTATATTCTTAATCGACAATTAATCGATAATCGATTAATTGTTAACATCCTTGGTTCTGTGTGTGTAAAAGTTGTCTTGACTTTGGATTGGAGCAGGATTGAGGCTCTTCAAAGAGCCACAGAAAGCCTCTCTTGCTCCACGACACAGTGACAACTGATCCCTGTCGTGTCCCCCAACAGGTCGTGCTGGAGACCGAAATCACCAACAAGTCGGCCCTGAATCTGTACGAGAACTTGGGTTTTGTCAGAGACAAACGACTGTTCAGATACTACCTGAACGGAGTGGACGCGCTGCGGCTCAAACTGTGGCTCCGCTAGACGGGAGGACGGCTAAAGACGGCGAGGGGAGAGACGGGACGACAGGTGCTGTTCACCTCGCGACACTTATCAGCTCGACGGCCTCGACTCCGCCCCCTCTGGTCATTTCACACACACACACACACACACACACACACACACACACACACACACACACACACACACCCTCACACACACACACACACACAAGGAGTATGCATGTAAAGTATGCATAGACCCTCTTTCATGTCCTCAAACCTCCGAGTGACTGCGTTTTTGGCAACAAACAGGCACCGGAGTTTTCCCCCCCTGTGAAGGGGCCCCCTGTTGTACCCTCTGTGACCAGAGGGGGGCGCACATGCGAGGCGTGTGAGGACTAGGACTGATCCCGGTGACAAACCTGGGACAAAAGAACCATTTAAAGGAGAATGAACAAAAGAAACACACGATACAAGAAAGCAGAGGGTGGCGCTGTTCAAACAAACAAGAACTGGGGAGAAGATACTTGTGAAGTTTATTTTTCTGCTTTTTTTTTTTTTTTCTTTTAACCTGCAACCGTTTGGACAGTTAATAGACGAAGCTCTCGCGTGATTGTGTGTTTTTTTTTGTTTTCCGGCCTCTTTGTTCATTTTTCCTCCTCGTTGTTCTTTCGGGGGATCGGGGAGGGCGTTTTTTGTATGGTGGCCGGTGGAGTTGTGCTGCGGTGTCGTTCTTATACACACACACACCCACACCCACACCCACCACCTCCCCTCCCCCACACCCATGACCCCACCACCCCGGCCCTGGTGCTGCTGGTCCCACCGTCACCTGCCTCAGTCTGCAGCGCGGCTGCCGCCTGTATAAAGATATGCATGCGTGTTTGTAACTGACTGACTGATTGGATGCTTGTCGACTAACCCCAGGCTGAGGCCGACACACAGACACACAGACACACACACACACACACACACACACACACACCAACCACAGAATCTCTCCATGTATTTGAAATCAAATCCATCAATCACTCCATTGGCACCTCAGATTTCCGACTGCGCCCCCCACTTTTACCTTTCCGGCTCCAGCGTCCAATCAGATGGCGTCGTGTGACTGACAGTCGGTAGCATGAGGACTCGCTCACTTCCATTTTTGTCTTTTCTTTTCTCTTTCCTGAATGCACTGCCAGCCTTTCTGCCCGAAAACGAGGGGGCGGAGCCTCCTGAACGAGTCTCCTGGTCAATGACGTTTCTCCTCCTCCTCCTCCTCCTCCTTCCCCTCCTCCTCTTCCTCCGTCACGAGCTGCACATGCAAATCGTTCCACATGCTGGATTCCTCTTTTTTTT
The DNA here is from genome assembly GCF_046127955.1 of Nelusetta ayraudi. NCBI lineage: Eukaryota > Metazoa > Chordata > Actinopteri > Tetraodontiformes > Monacanthidae > Nelusetta > Nelusetta ayraudi. The sequence goes on along the minus strand of NW_027466132.1, from coordinate 2,113,083 downwards.
TTTTCTGCTGTGTGTGCTTCTCTTAATAAAAAAAAAAAAGAAAGGAAAAAAAACAGATATGTATTTTGGGCAAATTATATTTTGTTTACCTTTTCATCTTGACTTTTAACATCCTGCTGCTGCTGCTGCTGCTGCTGGGAAAGGAAAAGAAATTCCCCCGCGATGCACCTTCCCAGGTTTGCCGAGCTGATCCACAGAACCAAGTTGAAAGTTCTCCAGTTTGGAGACGCCGCTCCCACCTCTCTCTCTCCCCCCCCCCCCCAAAATACGTCCTCCCTTAATACGATAAAGAAACGACCTCCAGCTCCTCATAAAGCTCGAGGGAGGAGGAGAAGGAGGAGGAGGAGAAAACCATTCGGAGATGCACCTCTCTGGAACTTGCTGCAGCATGCTTGCGAGCGCGTGTGAATGAGTCACGTTACACTTTTGACGTCGACGGTCCCGACCCTTCTGTAAGACTTTAATCCACCCCCCACCACCACTCCTAGGGTGCATTGCACAGGAAGAGCAGCCCTCTCTCGCCGCCCACTACTTCCTGAAAAATGGATGCCGGAAAGAAACGAGTCGCATCCAGAGTCGCTTTTTTTTTTTTCTTCTCTCTCTCTCTCTTTCTCTTCTGTTTAGCGTAGCTCCACTCTGTGCCGACAGAAGTTTGCCTGTGGGATCAAAATGAATGCAATCTTAAAGGGACAGTTCACCCAAAATTGTCATTTTGCCCGTTTTCTCCTCGCTACTACTTCTACAATTGGATTGTGGTGATTACAAACAGAACTCGGCTTCGGGTTTTTTTGGGGCGAACTCTGCCTTTAAGCCACCGTTTGACTTTGGCATATATGCAAAGGGGAGGTAGGGAAGTTGTGTGAGTCACTGCCCTGTGGTTAAACAGCGCAGGTTCTGAAGGGAAGAGGTGATTGGAGGACAGAGTTAGAGAAATGATCTGATGGTTCTGGCCTCGTTTTTTTTTTTGTTTTTTTTTTGCCGTGTGTTGCTTGTTTAACTCTCAGCCTGACGATCCCACAGATTGAAGCCCACAATGTTGAAGGGAGCCGAGCATGTTTACAGTATTTCCACTCACACCGCCGCCCGCCTACACCTACACACTTTTGCATCTGTGCATCGGAAGCAAAAGATCTCCTGTGATGTTTCCTTTTTCTTTTCTGTTCCATATTTTGTATAACAGTGTTATTCTGTTTGTCTGATAATGTATACGGGGAGCATGTGGTGAAAATGGAGAAAACGTGGGGGACGGTTCGGGGTTGATTTGTCTTTTTTTTCTTTTTAAGTTCTATTAAAAAAAAATTTTTCACCCTGGACTTTGGCGCCGCAGCACAGCGAGCCTCAGCCATCCCCTGGAAACACTTTATTTTGGACTCTTGAGGTCGTCGGGACGTCTGACTGACTGCGGGGCGGTGTTGTCACCAGTTTGGGTCGTGACATCACAAAGGGCTGATTTTTGACCAGAATTGTGTGTTTTAGCACACTGGAGCAGGTAAAAAGGACGATGGGATGAGACTTTTCTCCTCATTTCTGGGGACTTTCACCGGCAGGATGGAGCATCCGCACAGGACCTTTGACCTCCTGCACTTCCACAGATTTTTTTTATTTTTATTTTTATTTCAGCCAATCCAGATTCAGAGCCTCAATTTTTTTTTTTTTTTTTTCAGAGCTCATCTCGTAGCTGTGTTTCTATTGCCATCGACCACAGTTCTCCTCTGGAGGTGCAGTGTCTTGATTCGCTTTCCGTAAGTCTCAAACCTTCGCCGTCTGCCTTCTTCTCCTCAGCGGGTCAAAGGTCAGGAAAGGGTGTCGCAGGCTCCGCCTCCCGTACTTGTAAATCCCAGGAGTGAGTTTTTTTCTTGGTTTTTTAAAAAAACAAAACAAAAAAAGAGCCGAGAAGCGATCGCAGCGTTCCCGTCACTCCCTGAAAGTTCTCTGGGCATTACAGCCGGTTCAGACTGAAGGGCTTCGTCAACACCAGGATTGCTGGTGTTCCAGCCCCGCCCCTCCCCCCCACCCTAACCCTCCGCCTCAACTTCCACCACCCCCCATCCCCCACAAACTCCAACCAAAGTGTTTGGTCCACGAAAGTTCCGTCGGAGGAGGTTTCTGTTTGCTCGCTTGGTTGGATGTCATCCTGCGGACGTCCTGCTGGGGGCGCCACCCTGCTGCCCAAGGTGCTTATTCCAACAACCCGAGACCCTCCCCACCCTCCCGCCACTCCTCACTTCTGCCAATCTGATGTTTTTAGCGTCACAATTTCAAAAGTGCCCCCTCCACCACCTCCTCCATGAAACCATATTAATCAGACAGGGGTTTTTATTTTGTTTTTGGTTTGTTTTTGGGGTTTTGTTGTTGTTGTTGGCTGTATTAAAGCTGTGCTTGTTGAAAAACCCAACCAGCCGGCCAGAAAGCCAGCCAGCCAGCCAGTCACAGGAGCTTCCTGCTGACCAGCACCGCCGTCTGCAAAGTGTGCAAAAAAGCTTTTCTTTTCTTTCTTTTGTCACTTTAGTTCTTTTTTTTCCGTTTGCATGTCTCATTTCTGCCCCGCCCCACCCCCCCATCACTCCCCACCCCACTTCTTCTCTGTCCCCTCCATTGATTTGATCTGGAAATGTCCAATAGCTTTTATTTAATGTGGAAAAAAAAGAACACAGAAATAAATTATTTGGATTTTTTTTTTTATGCTGTAAACTGGGTTGTCTTGTCTGACGTCTGTTACCCCCCCCCCCCTTTTAGAAAATGAACACAGAGGAGCTGGGATATGTAAGAACTGTTTATTTTCGGTTTTCACATTCCATTTCATATCTACATGAAGAGACAAAGTGTCCACAGGTTGTTGTTTTTTTTGTTTTTTTTACGTACACTTCAGACCTATAACGGCGTTATTGCGCACAGACAGGCAGTTGTACATGAAGCATATCAGATGGGTCGAGACGTTGCAGAAAATATATTTGGTACACAAAAAAGACGAGGCTTTATTTTTCATCTCACCGACACACAGACAGAACAGTTAGCCTGGAGATACCGACGACGCCCTCGTCCATCCAGCGAAGCTACAGTTGACTGCGTGTCAGCAGTGTTTAATCGGAGACACCCTCACACACCCAGAATGAACTAAGCAGGACTGCAACGACGCACAAAGGTATTGCATTAGAAAGTATTGTTGAATAAAGTCTTAAAAAAGAAAAATTTGATCTATACCAAAGCCTCCTCTGTGCTTGGAAAAAACAAAAATCACAAAAACCTGCAGTATCCGTGTGAATTTGGAATCAACTTGACATGACTCAGGACTCTTATGTGTTATTATATATATTTTACAAATAATATAATAAAATCAATACAGATAATAATGATAATAGACAAATATTGTGTATATACTGTATGTGACTTTGCTGTCATAAATGAAGTTGCTCTGTCAAGGTGGGGAAAAAATGGAAATACAGTTCAGTTGACACAACTGCACTGAACCAAAGCAACTAAACGAAAAAAATAACTCAAACCCGACCTGATTTACAGAAATGAAACGATCCACTCCGACACAGCCGACTATCGGTTTATCCCTGTTCATAATTGTTTTAGTCCGCAAGACATAAAACGCACAAAATGGCAAAATAATTGATTTACGCAAAGAAGTGAAGAGTTGATATATTTCTGTATGCATCATTAGCTCTGAGAAACCTAAACAGTGATTTTACATTTTTATTGAAACGTTTGTTAAAATGAACCATGTATTGACTTTTAAAAGAAGTGGTTTGTTGAGGATCCTGACAGCCAGAAGATGAGCACGACTCTTATGAGACTCGCAATGAAAATGCAGCCCGTTTCCCTCAGTCTAAAAGATAACTTGCAACTCCTGAGCCCATTTGTCAACAGCGGTGATGAGTTCATACTAAGTCAGGCTAAAAGCCCTTTAGCAAGTTAGCTCTGTTCCAAATTGCATACTTCTGCTTGTACACCTCAGTGCAGTTCACTTGTTGTGTGGTGCACAAATCTTGACATTTGTCGTTTTTACTCCAACGGGTTTCTAATGTCAAATTGCAAACGGAGATTAATAATGTCAATTGTTGGCATTGAAAACAGGTGCACACATTTGCTAGCTGGTGGATATTATCCTTAGCTGGCATGGTAATGCAATTTTGCCAATTTTGATAAATCACCAAAATGACATTTTGCTAAAGTTGTGACGTAACAGTAGTTGCACACGCAACTTTGAAGTGCGTTGAAGAGCACGCTGCATTTTCAAATACCACTCAATGTGAACACACTGGGCACAGTTAAACATATACTGAAACAGATTAGGTATTTAGTGCAGAAGTCAATGATTTGGAACGCGCCAGCTGAATTCCCTTTTAAAATTTCCAAGTGATCTTTGATGAGTCCTAAAAAATGGAATGCTTTTTACACCACCGAGACGCTCCCCGCGTCGGCTACATACAGAACAACTATTTACACCGTTTCGCAGGGTAACAATATCTCTCCAGCCCTTTTTCCTTTATTACGAGACAGAAAAAACCTGTGCATCCTCATCTCATCTCCACAGCAACGTCTCGTCCCTGCAACTGGATTCATTCTTCTCAGCAACAAACGTCATTATTATTATTTATTTTTCAATGGCAGTGCGTCTCGCTGGCCCTGTAAAAACCGTCGTAGAGTCGATCAATCGGGGGGGAAAAGTGCTCACGTTTGGTACTTTGAACAGGAGGGTTTGGGGGGGAGAAGAAGGGGCAGAGCTGACCTCTGTGCAAATTGTGCCCTAAACGCTGCGTTGTATTCTGTGGCGTCGCAGTGAAACGTCGCGGCCGGCCGCCCCGGCTCTTCAGAACTCGTCTTCGGAGCTGTCGGCCAGCAGCATGGCCTGGTCCTGACGGCTCATCCCCGGCTCTCGAGGTTGCTGGGAGGGGTGAAGAGAGATGGCAGGTTGACACCGGAACAAGGTAGGAGACAAACACGTGGCGATGACTAATGACGGATGGACGGCGACTGACCTCGGGCTGTCGGACCTTCCTCTTCTGGTGCTTGAAGCTATTCCTCCTTTTACGGTGGATCATCCTGATGCTGTAGAGGACGCCGACGATGAGCAGCGCCCCCATTATGCCGATTCCCACCGGGGCCAACATCCCGGACACGTAACCTGCCTGCCAGGGGTGGAGGAGGAAACACAGGGGTGAACGTGACCAGGTTTTGATAATGGCTCAATATATCATGTGTTTTTATTTATTTGAAAGATGAACGTTCAGTATTGTCCATTTGGTTTTCAAAATCAGCCGGTGAAAAGTCTGGAAATGAGAAAAGTTCACCCTTCACTTCTTTTGAATGTCCAAAGCCTCGTTTTGCCCTTTGTGATGTCACAGAGGGCAATGGCCTCTCTTTCAGATCACAGACATCAAACCCGAAAAGGTCATGGCCACTTTGATTTCCTCCCCCTCCAAACAGAATACACTCAACTTTATCTATCACAAAGGGAATTTATACATATATTTATATATGCATATAAATGTATCTGTATGTGTGTATGTATATATACAGTATGTATACATGTATATGTATGTATATATGTGTGTGTGTATATATAAGTGTGTATATATATACACATTTATACATATGTATATGTCTGGAGAAATAATACATCCATCTACAATGAGAAAATATCTGTCAAATATGGGGCCGTTGAAAAAAAAAAATCTTTTTTTAAAGCAAATATTTCTAAATGAGCAGCAGGGGGCAGTGTTACCTTTTCTCTAATCAGCTCTACCCAACTCCGCACTGAGGGAAAGAAAAAAAAAAACACGTACCAAGCATTAGACAAATTCAGCCTCCGGTGCTACAACAGTCACATCCTTGTTGATAAGGAGCTTTTGTGTCGTGGTTCTCTTACTCAGCCCCTGGTCGTGTTGCACCCAGACCGGCGGCGGAGGGATGAGGCTGTACGGCGGCTGCGTGGGGGAAGTTCTCGGCGTGTCGGTCAGATCCTCTTCGCTCTCATCCTCCACCGACTCCTCCGAGTTCTCCTCGTCCTCGTCCTCGTCCTCGTCCGACTCCTCTGCACAGAGAACCAGAGCAAAAAAAAAAAAAAAAATCCTCACTGGCAGGACATGATGGTGCGTGATTCACCTGCGTACACACAGAAAACCACCTGTTTAATGTGCAAACACGACACTCGTGTCTTTGTCCCCTTTTGCGTCATCTCTTGCCTGCAACGCCCATCTCCTTAGCAACAGCATGTGAGCGTCAGGCAGAATTGAACACCAGCTGAAAACCTGGTAAATATGCCTGCACATGGTTACTTGCTACTTTACTGAGGATGGGAGGCATCAAGCAGCGTCGTTATCTCTTGACAGCCTCATTATGGTCTTGGGTGTGGACAAGATTACTTTATAACAGTGGTTCTCAGCTGGTGGAGTCTCAGGACCCACATCAGTTTCCTCATCATGAAGTCGCGACCCAAATTTATTCCACAAAAATAAAAACGCTAGCCCCGATTTCTATCATGCTTTAAAATACAGTTTATGTTTGTTGGTGTTGTTGTATTTCAACCTGAAGCTGATTACCTTTTTTCAAAAATGAAATAAAACAAAATTTAAAAAATGAAATAAAAAATACCCACAAGCATGCGGCTGAGACGTCCAATGGTCCCCGGTGATCATGTTTCCAAGACATGGGCACCTTTGATAAAGTTTCCAATTGCATCATCTCCAGCATGCTCTCCTCCTCTTTGAGATGTGCACTCACACTGTGATGCAGCAGCAGCAGCAGTGACCTTATTTCTTTCAAAGACATTTCAAAGCAAGGAGAAACCTAATGTTTTATGTAATCCCTGGACTTAAAGGCCCCCATATTCCACCGTCGTCTGATCTTTTTTTCTTTTCTTTTTTCATGCCGTAATCCAGTGGCGGCGCTGCTGCTGCCGCTGGGAGTTAATTAACTCTCAAGCCTGTCGGTCTGCAGAATACGGCAAATTTAACCCTCTGTTTCCAGCCTGCAGTTTTAGCCTCCTGCTCGAGCTGATGCTTTGTTTTTATATCCTAGACCAGGCATGGGCAAACTATGGCCCCGGGGCCCCATATGTGGCCTGTTAAGCTTTTTAAAACGGCCCGCCAAACTTGAAGAAATTATATTAACAAGAAGTAAGTCATAAAATAGCTGTGTTTTATCCATTTCTTTTCAATGTTTTAAGAGTCACTGCATTAAGAGCTAAATACTGTTGGGCATAGGTGTTGTCCTACAAATCCCAGAATGCTCTGGTGGTATTTATGGTGTGTCAAACAGGGCAGGACATTCATTTTAGGATATCATTATTATTATTACTTAATTAGTTTATTATTATTATTATGTATTATTAGCCTGTGAAGAAGGCATCTACATTTTTATTCACATTTATTTAGAGTTTTTTTTTTTTTTAATTTTAAATTCGATTTTACATGTGTGCAATATGAAGTTACTTATTGTACAGTATTAAGCTTTGCTTGTTTCATGCTCAGGTTAAAGCGAAACTTGTTTGGATCCATTCAAAAAGGTTCACTGTTCTATCTGGAGGAAGATTTTTTTCAATAAATGTCACTGTTGGCCTGCGACTTTGTCCAAGTTTTTTACATTTTTTGGGCTGAATTCCAGAGGTGTGTGCAGTGTGAAGGGTGGACCAAGCGACAGAAGTAAACAATGGACGGGTCTGTTGACTGTGATGATGTCATATTTTGTTGCAAAGTTTGTAAAGTCACTCAGTTTTTTTCTCACCCTCCGACTCCATCTCCTCCAATCCAGACCTGGACTTGTGCACTGGCGGGTGGGTGGTCGTCCTTGTCCTCGCCGTCACCGCCGGCTGGGCGGGCGAGGAGGAGGAGGAGGTGGCGGCGGTGGTGGCGAGCAGCTCCTCCTCCTCCGCACCTGGACAAGACAGAATTAAATATTTGCAGAAATACGAGGGGTGAACTCGTAACCCCATGGCACAGTGGTTGAAAAACACCAGTTTAGGGGATGTAATCAAGGTTTTCCGAAAAGAGGCAAATGGATCTTTGGCTTTGCAAGCAAAAAAAAAAAATCTGAAAATATTTGCATTAAAATTTCTTTTGAAGGTCAGCGGCGGTGCCCTAGTACCATGTGACTGGTCTCACCTGGGTCAGGCTGCTGCTCAGTATGCGGTGTAACGGCGAGCGCTGAAGGTGCGACTGTCTCCGGCGACGTCCAGCCCGGCGGCGGTGCGTTCGAGGGCCCCTCGCCGTCTGTCTCTGCCGCATCCAGCTGCTCCGGGTCCACCTCTGCCCGGGGGCTGGCAGCGGGTGGTCCGACGCCGCCTGGCAGCAGGGGCGCCTGGCCCGCGACCGCCGTCTGAGCCGGAGCCGCTTCTGATGTGACGTCCTCCAAGGGGTCGAAGATGAGGGGGAACGCCTCAGACGACATGGTGCCCTCGGTGGCCTCGTCCTGGGACGGCGGGACGGCCGCGTCCACTGTGATCCATGCGCCGGGGACATAAAGGTCAGGACACGCAGAAGGGCAGCGCCGTCACTGAGATTAAAAACACTCGGACAGACTCGACTTCGTACGACCTTAAAGTCGATCTGCTCAGTCTGTTCGCAGGAAATTGAATTGTTTGAAGACGAAATACAATTTTGCTTCTGTTTGCCAATAATAAGCATTAATATTCTAGGGAAAACTAATGTGGCAGAATTGATGTATTGCTCAGGATTTGTAGGGTTGAATCTGTTTGCAATACGCCTTCTTACCAGTAGATGCTGCTAAATCTCCCACATGAAGCCTTTAAAAATCAGACACTCAGAAATGAGAAAAATCCACCCTTTACTGTTCTTTTATGCGCTCCTTTATTTATTTATTTATTTATTTTTGCTCGCTCTCCTCGCACATTCCCCCCTTACCAGCTAAAAATGTACAAAAGCCGCTGACATCAGCAATGCGAGCTCAATTCCTCTCTGAACCGCGGCACAGCTGAGAGAAAACAGAGCCGTTTCTGCTCCTCGCCGCTCGACTCTGAGGCAGGCACAGCTGCTCTCCGAAGGCCTGGAAACGTTTGCATAATGCAGCTCTGGGAACAATTTTCCTTTTTTTTTTTTTTTTTCTTAACCAACATGCTTCTGCTGAGAAGAAGCTTCGTCAAACAGACAAGTCCCAAATGGATGGAGGGGGACATATATTGGCTCTGACACGCTCCATTTTACCACTCGGGCCTCGGCGGAGAGACTCTCCAGATATCAGCCTGCTTCAGTTGGAACATTATGATTGAGAGAGCTTTCCTGTAGTCTTATATAGCAATGGAAAGCAAGGGGACGGGTTGAAGCATCGGCCAACTACTTCTAGCCTGTCCCACTTGTGTTTCTCTGATCATTATTATTTTACATCCAGAGTGCAGCAGAATAAAAAGTAATTAAAGCGCTTCGGGTGCCAGCTGCGGCTCAAAGTGGAGTGATGGGGGTGGAAAAAAAGCAGGTGCCATCAAAAGCAACTGCTTTTTTTCATGATGATAGTAATTAGGATTAGGATGGATTTCAAATCTTTTTGTGCTACTTACTCCCGCTGGGCCTGGTGGCCTCGGTCCACAGGCACTCCGGTACCTCCTCTCTGGGCATCAGGTTGGCTCCCATGTCGGGCAGCAGCGGCTCCTGAATGGAGGGGGTCGGGGGGCCCTCGTGGCCCCACGCGGACAGAGGCGTGGAGGTCTGGATGGAGACGAAGACCATGGGAGGGACGGGGCTGCGAGGAGGAGAGGGAGAGGGTGTTTGGACCTCCTCCTCTGTGGTGGGTGCAGACTTGGGTCCAGGTTCTTTATCCTGCAAAGGTGCTCCTGGTTGCTCCACCCAGCTGCTGCTGCTGCTGCTGCTGCTGCTGCTCTGTGGCGCTGCCGTGATGGAGGCTGGATCTCCACCAGGAGGCGACCTCGCTGGAGCCTCCTCTCCGCTTCCTATCTTCCGTTCCCCGTCCCCGCCCACCAGACTTGGCCCAGTTCCTGCGTCAGCGCTGCCCCTGTTTGCAGTCTGCGGCGGCCAACTCGTACCCCCAGGCGGCACACGTGGGTTGGCCACTCTTCCTCCTCCTCCTCCTCCTCCACCTCCACCTCTTCCTTCTCTATCTGCGCCTGCTTTCCATTCCTGGACACTCGAGGTGTTCGGCGGCGGGCCGGTGCACGGCCCATAACAGTCGCCGTCTCGCTCCAGCTCGATGTCCGGCAGACGGACGGGGTTCCCGTAAACGCAGATCCAGCTCCCCACCAGGAGGAGGCGCTGGAGGATCTCGGACGGGAGCATTTCTTCTGTCCTCTTTCAAAGCCTTTGGAGAAAGACACAAATGGTCCCAATATAAACATGGAACAGTCTTGCACGATCACTTATTCAAAAAAAACTCCATCGTAATCCAGAAAAAGGCATATTTAGCCCTCTGTTTACAGCCTCCCACCAAACAGCTCAGTTTAACTTCTTGCTTTAGCATGTTTTGAACGGTGTAAAAAACAAAAACAAAGTGGTCTTAGTGGTGCAAACCTATTGCCGGGTAGGCATGTGGTCGACCTAGGTGTCAGTGCCCTTGATTACATCATAAAGGGCCAGTCAGCTGAACTGAAAGGCAGAGCAGGCACACAAAGCAGTGGCTAGACTTTTCTCACCGACAAGCTAAAGCTCTTCACTGAAACATTTCGGTACGCGGATTTTGCACGATACGGGTCCTTTAAAAGAATAATGCCATGGTGAAAGGTCACCGAGGTGGCAACTGTGAGCGAAGAGAAGTTCAAGTGAGGGAAGCAAATGTCCTCAAAAAGAAAAATGGGATTTATTCCACAGAGAGGCAGGATTAGCCGATCGGCCCCGCTGTCGCTCTCACCGGGTTTTTGCTTTTAAAATTCTGCTGCAGTTTTGAATAATTTGGATGAAAATTCCTCCGCAGGCTCTTCAGGTTTGAGCCTCGTGTGGAGAGAGGAAAATATGTGGCGCCGTGTGCACACACACACACATGCTGAGAGCGAGAGAACGAGGAGGAGGAGGAGAATCTGACACAGCAATCCTAAGCACCCCCTCAGTACTTCGCCTATAAATAGCAGCAGGTTGTTCCATCCTCAAGGCTCCGCTACCCAAACACCCACCAACCACCGTTACATTTTCCACAACGAATGCATCCTTAAAAAAAATAAAATAAAATAAAATGTTTTTTCTGAAGGGTGCATGCACACCATCTAAACATGGGGTTCAATATATGTGTTTAAATGCATGCAAATTGCTCATGACGCACGTGTAGACACCAACTATCCTCGTTAAAATAAAAAATACAAAATTGAGGGTGATGAGAACCAGAGGCTTTTGCAGTTGTTGACACTTTGTTTTCATGCTGGGCGACAACAGGTCTGAGGAATCATCATCTTCATCATCACCACCACCATCATCACCATCTTCATGTACATCATCACAATCACCTCCATCGTGACCATGTTCATGTACATCATCACCACCACCATCACCACCATCACCATCATCATCATCATCATCCTCATCATCACCACCATCACCACCATGTTCATGTACATCATCATCATCATCATCATCATCATCATCCTCATCATCACCACCATCACCACCATGTTCATGTACATCATCATCATCATCATCATCATCATCATCATCATCATCATCATCACCACCATCATCACCACCATCACCACCACCATCACCACCATCACCACCATCATCATCACCACCACCACCACCATCATCACCACCATCACCACCATGTTCATGTACATCATCATCCTCATCATCATCACCACCATCACTACCACCATCACCACCATCATCACCATCATCATCACCACCACCACCACCATCATCATCACCATCATCACCATTATCACCATCATTATCGTCACCTTCACCATCACCATCACCACCACCACCACCATCATCATCGTCATCATCATCATCACCAACAAAACCATCACCATCATCATCATGTAAATCCTCACCATCACCCCTATCATCATCATCATCATCATCATCATCATCATCCAGCTCCTGTGCTGGGCTGATGCTTAACAACCCAACATATTCATAACACAATAGCCCCCCACCATCACCCGACACACACACACCACCCAGTCCACGCGCTCGTTGCAGCCCCGCCACCTGACAGCGCGAGCCTGTAAACACACTGCGGTGTTTGATCACCGCGTTCACAGCCAGTCTGAGCATCTTCTTCCTCCTCCTCCTCCCGATAAATCACAAGTAGCAGGAAATTTAAAAAAAACAACAACAACAACAAAAAAAAAACAACAACATTACCTGTGAGAGCCGATGATGGCCGACTGGCTGGAGCTCCACCTGAGAGACGAGCAGCTCCTCTCGCGTACGGTGCCGCGAGTCCACAGGAAAAGAGCAGCGCGCGGAGACGAGCTCAAAGCTTAAAGATGGGAGACAGGGAGGGCGGGGGGAGAAAGGGGAGGGGGGGCTTGTTGTCATGCGGCTCAGCGTCACACACTGTCTCCCCTCTCGACAGTCTGACACACACACACACACACACACACACACACACACACACACACACACACACACACACCCTCCTCCGTGTGCGTGTGTCCGCCAGTTCCGACGACTGCTGCCGCCTGATGCTTTTAAAATCTGAGTTGTTTGATTACATATACGTTTCTCGCTTTTAGTTGATGTTTTGATGGATCTTGGTAGCCAGAAATCCCCCTTAAAAGTTACGCTCACAACGTAGCGAATATTACACAGTCATGACAGACAAAAACAGACAGCATCTATTTTTTTTCTTTATTAAAACATTTTGAATTTCCATGTTCCAGTGATATCAATTACAATTGTGAGAAAATACCAACATTTCCCAAATACCTACAGTATTTTTTCCCAGTGTTCAAAATGTTTTTACGCTACGGCTGTGCAGGTTCTTCGCATCGTCCATTTTTCAATTATAAATTCGGTTTTATTGCAGATAAAAATAGATAAGTGGGCAACTTTGTTTAATAAATATATGTTTGATAAATAAACGTTTAAAATAATAATAATAATAATAATAATAATAATAATAATAATAATAATAATAATAATAATAATAATAATAATAATAATAAAAATAAATAAATAAATAAATAAATAAATCCATGTTCATAATATATCAAGAGTAAGAATCTCCTGCATGTATATTCCCTCGAATGTAAAACGTTTTTAACGTCGAAAGATATTAAATGGTAAGCATTTTATATTCACAAACCTATATGCATCATTGCATTTAGCGTCCACATCGGCTTCCGGCGTATAGGGGAAATGACGTCACCAGGAAGTAGGCGGACTTAGCCTCAAGCATCCAAGTCTGTTCTGACCAGATACGATGCTCTTTTGTGACAGCCACTCCCAAAGATTGACATAATTCGCACTCAAGGATTAAACAATAAATACAATGCCCTTGTTCGATGGGTTGGTAAGTGGAGGAGAGAAGACCGCCATCGTCATTGACCTGGGAGCAGCTTTTACAAAGTAAGTCTCAGCGGTTCAGCAGCATCTCCTGCCAACACTCGGCCGATTAGCCTTCAGTGCTAAGCTAAACCTTGGTTGTTGTTGTTGTTCAGTGAAATTGCTTCCAGAGGTCTCGCATTTTAGTGTCGTTCGCGACGTTTTAAGGTCACAAATACACACGGCATACAGACGGTTATTCCTCATTGCTGTTCAGAGGCTAGGCTAGCTAGCTAGCTAGCTGGACCTGACAATACTCAAGTAGCTGTTTAGCAACAGACTGTCAGTGTATAGAGTCAAAATTCAGATATACACTACTAGTCAAAAGCTTGGACACACCCTGTGAATTTAAAGTCTTTTCTTTGATTCTCGTGATTATTGACATTGCAGTTTCTCACTGAATGCATCAAAACTACGTATGAACACACACGGAATTATATAGGTAACAATGAAAGTGTAAAATAACTCAAACACGTTACACGAATATTAAGATCTATACAGGATCATCAAAGAGCTGATTTCTGTGTTTATGTTTTAGCTGTAAAGAAAGTGAAGTGTGATCGGGTAACGTCTCCGTTGTACCATAACTAATTGTAATAGTTTAAAAAAAAAAAATAAATAAATAAAGTGAGAGCAATGCATGGCAGCTTATGAACTGGCCGGAGGCACTCAGTCATATGAACACCAGCAGAGCAGACTCTTTTTTTTTTCTTTTTAAATGAGGCCTTTGTTAAGAGCAGCTCTCCCATTTTTCACGCCAAAGGAAGCTCATTTAATTGTATTATCATAAACTGTAACAGTGTAACTTCTTGACAGACTTTTGCCATTTTATTTTATAAATGTAAAACCAAAGCGTTAAAACCAACAATTTCTTTTTCTTTTTCAAAACCATTATTAAAATTTCTACATATGTTGTGACTGACAACTCCCCCCCACCCCCGCCATGTAGATGCGGCTTTGCAGGGGAAACGGGGCCCAGGTTCATAATTCCGAGCGAGATCCGGAAACCAGGACAGCAGCATGTGAGACACAACTTGGCGCCACAGCTTGTTGTATTTCTTTGTTTGGCTTTTGCGAAATCTTTTGAACGTTCCATATGGTGTTTCCCTTTTTTCTAGGCAACCAAAGTGGTTCAGTACAATATCAACACAGAAGAGCTCTATGTCATCCTCAAAGAGTTTATCCATTTACTGTACTTCAGGTGAGTCTGCTGATGTGTTGATGTGGGTTAATGTGTGTCAGAGCATCCATTGCATTTAGTTTAAACATTAGCAGCAGTGGCGCCGCCGGCATGAACGCATCCCTCTTTTCCTCCCTTGTCATCAGACACCTGCTGGTGAATCCACGCGACAGAAGAGTGGTCATCATCGAGTCCATCCTCTGCCCGTCTCACTTCAGGGAGACGCTCACCAAGGTTTTCTTCAAACAGTTTGAGGTAACCAAACCAGACTGGTCGGCGTCGTATTGAATCCACACAACCTGTTGAACTGAAGTGTTGAGTCTGTTTAGATACTGCATGTTGTTGAAACTGGGCTCATGGTACATCAATTATGTCTCCATCTGTTGGCAGTCCAAGCAATTACACAAAAAGTGGGCGCATACTCTGACCTACTTCTTAATACTGCAGTCTGAGTCTAAGAATATTTAATTTCCTGCCGTTCCCTGTTTCCTAAGTTGTATTGATAAAACACTGCAGTGACCAGTTCGCTGATGTATCACTGCCTGCGGCCACAGTCTGTGTCTGTTTCTCTGTGTTCTAACAAAGTAATGTGACATTTGCCAGGTGCCCTCTGTGCTGTTCGCCCCGAGTCACCTCATGGCCATTATGACTCTGGGCATCAACTCTGCACTGGTGATGGACTGTGGCTACACAGAGACTCTGGCCCTGCCTGTATCCTTCCATTGACATCAAGTGATTCTATTTTCTTTTTTTAAATAATTTCTCTGAAAGCGAAAAGAAAACCCCTTTGTTGCAAGCGTTGAATTTAGCTTAACTGCAGGGAACCAGGTGTACGAGTGCACTCCCATTCTGCCCGCATGGGAAGCCCTGCCTTTGGGAGGCAAGGCCATCCATAAGTAAGTAGCTCTTTATGGCCTCTAAGCGTGTCGGCGCGCTATAAAAAGAATCACTCCGCAGTCGCCCATTGTCCCGGCTTGATTAACCGCGGCGCGTTTGTGTGTTTCTCTCGCAGGGAGTTGGACGGACTCCTGGTGGAACAGTGCACTGTGGACACCGACACCACCACTGGCCAGAGTGTACCAGCTGCCATTGGTAAGTCCAGAAAATATTAGTCCAGAGGTGACTTGACGAAGAGTCTGCGACTTTTTAACTCCACGCCCTCCCACCCAGAATGCAGAGAAATGCACTAAAAAAACCTGACCTGTTGTGCATTATTTATCAGGAGAACTTGTTTCTGTGTGGCCCCTTCCCTCTCTGTCTGTGAATTATACATACAATATGCACACACAGTCTATTTTAGACTTCCCTCACCACACTTTTGTTTTATTGAGAAAGCCAAGCGTGTGTTGAGTTCAGGAAAAAAGTACAACTTTAATGGAGACACACAATCACATGTCAGTATTGAGACGGACTGAAAGGACCGAGGAAGCAATTTAGGCAAGAAAACAGAAAGAGGGCAAAATCCACACAGGAGTTAAATTGCCCCACAAAAACACTTTGCGACCCAAATGGCTTTCGGCTTTGTTCAAAACGTGCAAGTCATTTGTTGCGGCAACAGTGGATAATGCAGCCTAACAACGAATCCACACTGCAGTGATGGAGTCCAACTGATTTGTGGTCTAGAAAACATTTTTTTGTGTCTTTCTTTTATTTACAGGCAACATTCCAGAGGACATTGTGGAAGATATTAAAGGTGGGTTTGATTGACTTTTGTCACATTGATTGTTTTCACCTTTCCACAGTTGGCTTGTATTGGGGAAACTGCTATAATTCCCCTAAACAACAGAAAAAAACTGTTGTTTTCATTCTGAAATATTTTCATGTAGGTCCTCAGAGAATTAAGTTATTAACTTTTAACTCCATCAACTTTGCAAATTAAAACCAGGTGATGTTGATGCAAATAAAACTCTTTTTAGACAGTTAAATGGTTTAAAATCTATCTTTAAATATTGTGGCGGAATTGACTGTCAAAGAAAACGGCCACTGACCTCTATCATGCAGCTGCCAGTAACACTGACTTCACTTTCGAACGATATTTGAGACGCTGCCTCTTGCATCTTTGGCTCAATGTGTGGTTTTTGTTGTTTCTGCAGTCAGAACATGTTTTGTCAGCGACCTGCAGAGAGGCCAGAAGATCCAGGAGGCCAAGTTTAACCTGGATGGCACCGCCGAGGTAAATCAAAGCGTCCTCCTTTACCGTCCAGCTCGTTTCCCTTCGGTAAAAACTTTGCTGTTGGTTTGTTTTCACGTCCTTCCTCTGCCTCTTGTAGCGGCCGGCCTCGCCCCCAGATGTGGACTTCCCTCTAGACGGTCAGAAAATATTGCACATCAAAGGGTCAATCAGGTAACCAAAAGCCTCATGTTCTTACCGAAGTCATTCACTTTAAAGTAAAGGTCCCAAAATGTGCAAAATTCATCTCATTCTAGTGTTTTATAATGTTGTTATTTCTCCAAATCCTTCAGGGACTCTGTGATGGAGATCCTGTTTGAGCAGGACAATGAAGAAAAGAGTGTCGCCTCCCTCATTCTTGACGCTCTGGTGAAGGTACGGCACCATTATTCTATTTTGGAAATAATATTCAGACTTTTAAAATGTAGCTCAGAGAAAAACCTCCTATGAATGTTTGCTTTATAAAGTGTTTTACCTCTGCCACACCTCCGAAAACACAACTTTGCTCTGACTGTACAGTAAGCATCACAGGAACTTGTGTCCCTCTTATAGAGCCCCCTAGTGGAGATGAAATGCAGCCTTTTAGAAAAAAATTACTTCAAACCAAAGCCCTTTTCCTTGAAGGGTAAAAAGTGAAATCGAATAAAATAAATGATATAATATACATTTTGAATGATAAAAATACGAAAAATCATTTAAGTATAAATAAAATAATATTGAAATACACAATAACAAGAAACTAGTCAAAGTTTGTGCGTCTGTCAGTCTGCCGTCTCTTTTGTCCAACTGCATCCCTCTGCAAACCCTCACCACCTTCAGCAGCACGAGGCCTGCAGCAGCAGCAGCAGCAGTCTGTTTCATTTTCTATCGATGCCCTCTAGAATTTAGAGTAGCGGTCTGACGCACTGTGGTTGCCGTGGCAACGCTTGGCCACCGAGATGCGTGTGTGACGCAGCTCGGAGGAGTTTCATTGCTCCACGACGGCCTTATTAATCTCAGCGTGCAGCAGCAAGCAGCACTTATGAAGCAATTAAAGCGTCCAGTCTGTGCTGCACTCGACTTCCAGTGCACTGACATAAATATCCACAGAGGGCGCTGTTGTCACACCTGTTCTAGAGATGTTTCAGTAGACCTGTTCTAGAGTCTATTCATTTTTGTCAGCTGTCGGTCATTTTCTAATAATAAATGAAGTTGGTGGTTGTTGATTATTGTTTATTTTATCCTTCAACATTGGTTGCAAATAATAACAGTCCCATTATACATCCCTCAGAGTCGCAAATCAGCTTTGCGGTCGCAGACGTCCTTCTGCCGTGGTTGATTTTCCAACAAACTCGATGTTCTCTCTGCCGACTGCGTTTCCCCGCAGTGCCCCATCGATGCCCGGAAGGTTCTGTCCGAGAACGTGGTGGTGATCGGAGGCACGGCCATGCTGCCCGGTTTCCTGCACCGGCTGCTGGCTGAGATACGCCTCCTGGTGGAGAAGCCCAAGTACAGCGGCGTCCTGGCCAGCAAGAGCTTCCGCATCCACGCGCCGCCCGCCAAGCCCAACTGCACCGCCTGGCTCGGAGGTCAGAGGGGTGGGGGTGTTCAATATCAATATCACCCACCTACCATTTCATTTTCTAATACACACATTGTTCTGGAATGAAGCCCAGTGGCAGTAAAGTCGAGCTTGTCGTTTGAGAGCTTACAGGGTTGAAACCACATTAGACTGTTGACTGTGTAGGATTCTCCCTCTCTGTGGAACCCCAGAGTGCGGACGCGCATTGCATTGCATTCACCGGATACAATTCCTTTTTTTGGCACATTATCTCGTAATTAGGAGATCAGGATCTCGGAATTATGAAATAAAATAAAGAAAAAGCAAACGTCTGTAAATAAGGTGAGATGAGACGAGCTGCCAATTTTATTTTTTTTTACCCAGTGAATGCAATGCGCTTCCGCACCAGCGGTGGTTATGCGGACGAGCCTCTGTTCCGCTAACAGTACCCCAGCAGTGACGCTGCCTCTCTGCCGTGCAGGTGCCATCTTCGGGGCGCTGCAGGACATCCTGGGCAGCAGGTCGGTGTCGCGGGACTACTACAACCAGACGGGACGCATCCCCGACTGGTGCTGCCTGAGCTCCCCTCCTCCCGAGTCCCTGTACGAGGCGGGGAAGACCCCTCCCCCACTCATGAAGAGGGCCTTCTCCACAGAGAAGTAGAATCTGCGCCACTTGAAACCAATGTATTGCTGTGTACAGTTCGGTCAAAGCAACGCTCTGCTAACTGGCGGTCCACGCCGACGGCTGTCCATCTTTGTCTTGATATCACGCGGGCCCGGTCTGTGAGAGCTGATGGACAGCCGGTCTGGTTTAATAGTTTTGGATCCTGTCTGGAGACGCGGAGATCAGGATTTTAGAACCGTGACGTGACGTGAACATTTTAACCAGAACCACAGTGTTAGATCTCTTTGGTGTCCCACTCATGCCGTCGTTCTTCACTCTAAAGTCAGAGATTCTCGCTGTACTTGCAGTTAAAATCAAAACAATGTTTTTTCTGTCCATGTTGCGTTGAGTTATGTAATGTTTGACTGTCAATTACGGAATTGGCATTCTTAAAGAAAGGAAAAAAAACTATTTATTTTGACCTAATTCCTGATACCTGCTGTTCTCCGACAGCGCTTTTGCTGGTAATCCAGCGGATTATAGTTGTTTTTTTGTGCTAATGCGATGGAAGTTTCCCCAGGAGGTTTGATGAAGTTGCTGAACTTCTCAAATATTCCACTACAAACGCTGTTTTTATTTTCCATTCAACAGGTGTTTGTAGAAATCTCCTCTTTGTCCTGTCAAGTGTTGCTCTTGACAGGCTTTCTGTTTGCTGAACTGGCTGAAAATAAATCCACGCGTTGTTGCCCTGTAATCTTTTCAACTTCCACAGTAAAATAATAAACTCTCATCATCTAATTAGGTGTGTGTGTGTGTCAAATGATGCTCTTTCAATTTTATTTTTAAGAAAACGCACATAATCTATAATCCTTTACTCCTTCCATACACTGACAAATAGAAACTCTTGGGATCTTAATTTTATTGTGACCTCCAGTGTTTTCCCATGTTGACTGTGTGTGTGTGTGCGTATGTGTGTGGGTGCGTCTAAGAATGGAGCTGCATCTGTTTGGCCTTTTGGGTCGCATTCATCATGCGGCGCTGCTCTGTCCGTGAGCTTGGGAACCAGTAGCATTACCCACAATGCACCTGCTGTTTAAGGCCGGTGGAAGTGTGGGAATTTGAAAAGGGGGGTGGAGAGGGGTGCGTGTGTGTGTGTTGGGGATTTTGGGGGTGGGGGACGTTCAAGACGAAGAGAAACTGATCTCGGATGCCAAGACTCAAAAGAAGTGAAGACCTCCTCCAGCTCTGGATGAAGGTAACCATGGCAACCGACAGGTTTATTTACTCTATTCATCCAGGTGTTGCATTTAACGGAGAGCAAATGAACGCAATGTAGTAACATCCTGCTTGTTGTCGGTGCTCAGGGACCCACACAATAGCTGACGTTTGAGATGCAAGTTGAACGTGTCTGTAGGTGCAATTACATTTTTCTAATGTTGTGCGGTAGTCAAGACCGCACCAACCGAGACCAAGACAATATCAAGGATAGAGTATCGGGTTCGAGACCAAGATAAGACCAAGATTTTATATATCAAAGAAAAATAACAACAAAACAGAAGAAAAAAAAAGACCAGTATCTTTTTTGCTTCTAAATTGAACAGGAACACCTGTTTTCAGCAAGGTATCTTTTCACAATTTTCTTTAACATTTTGCTGATTTGCTATTTTGAACCACTTTCAAAAATTTGAAAAAACTTTGCTTCGTGTTGGCTGAGTCTTGATAATTAAAAAAAAATCCCGAGTCCGAGACCCTTAAAAAGTGGTCTTGAGACCAAGACATATCCCGAGTACTACAACACTTCATTTGACAGCCGCAGGCCCCGCCCACATGCTCCCACCTGCTGCTCCAGCTGAGGGGGAAGCCCGTCCGTCCTCCCCTGAGGGGGGACCGGTGGGGCTGTGGGACTGGGCCGCGTGGTTCCCAGCACACAAGCAGCTGTCCGTCTGACCTCCCTCCGGCCATCAGGAAGAGAAACCACGCACCCGCCCACCTCCACAAACCCCGAAAGTGGCAACGTCACTCCATCTCGCTCGCGCTCGCGCGCGCGCGCGCGCCACCCGGGTTCCGTCCACAGATTTGTTTCACTTCTCACCGACAGACTGACCGACCGACCAGCTGGTGAAAGACGAGGAGAGGAGAGACGTCAGCCGCTGATTGATTGTCGGCTCCACCATGCAGCTCTCCGCCGGACTGTCGCCGCGTCTCTTATTGGCTCTGCTGCTGCAGCTCACACCTGCGCAGGTAAGTCGGCGCCTTCAAAATAAAACACCGCTTTCAGTCCTTCCACCCTTGATGGAGTGGATATGTCAGAAGCTTGCTGTATGTATTAATTTATTTCTTACATATGTTTATGTATTTATTTAAGTCATCCTCACGGACTCCAATTGAAGTCATCGTTAATCTAAAGACAACAGCTCTAGATCTAGCCCTATGTTTGCTGCCTCCTGTAGATTAAAAAAAAAAAAAAAAAAATCAAACCAAAAAGTGATTTTAGTTTCTAAAAACATGGTGAGGAGGTGGGGTCAGAGGTTTCAACTTACACCTGGCAGAGGTATCAGTGCCCTTTGTGCCTTCACAGAGGGCAAAAAAAAAAAAAAAGTTCTTTAGCAAATACTTTCTTAAAAGTGGGTTAAAAAAAAAAGCAAAGGATGGGTTCCTTCTTCCCTGGGCAAGAGGCACATATTTGTATGAAAGCATTGCTAAAATGAATTCTGCATTTGGGCCTTTAAAATCATAATTTATGGCTAGCTTTGAATCTAATAGGTTCTTCAGGCTTTTTATGTCATGCCATTTTTTTTTTCAATGACAGCAACAGCAACAAAAATCCTTTCTCATTTCAAACCAACAATAGCCGCTTCATGACATGGTGCACCTGGCTCATTGCTGAGGGATGAAGCAGATCAAGCCTCTTCTATGTAAAAACTCTGTAAATTGAAAAAAAACAAAACAAAACAAAACCTCAGCAGATCGACCCGCTGTGGTCCAACAAAGATCCGGCTGTGTGCGATATTCAGGAGGCCGAGTTCCCAACACGGTTCCCAGAGTGAGGTGGAGGCAGCAGAGCAGTGAGGAGTCGAAAAAAGACTCTGTTGAAGGCTGAAAGGGCAGGGCGAGAGCCAAGATCAACTCAGCGCTAGTGTTTCTGTTGAATTTCATGCTCACATGTCAGGAGCATTGCTGTGATGTCAACACAAACCCTGTTGTGTGGCCAGTCTTCCGTGTGAGATCCTTTGTTTGAACTGCGTTCAGTGTGTGTGACTCCTCTGCAAAAGACAGCAAACGCTACTTTTTGTTATTATTATTATTCTATAAAAACTCTCAATGGATTTTTTTTTCTTTCTTGTGATAATAAACCTTCTAGTGTTACAACAAATTGGGAAATAGTGTGTGTTTTTTCTGGTGGGCTGCCTCACTGAGGTCACCGCGATGAGTTTAACCCTGGATCCCCGTACATGCACTGCTGTCTTCTTACCACAAGAGGGCAATCCTTGTCTACCTGTCTGGGAACTGTGCAGCGCCTGTAAAATGTAATTAGATTACGACAAAGCAGAACGAGTGAGGTCAAACAAACAAAAATCCAAGGAGGTGAGTTTAAATATCATTAATAAAGACTATATATAGAATATAGACAGACTGAACAGATTTTTCTCACAGAAAAGCTTGAAAATAAAAAGGTATTGATTTAACCGATTCGACTGACTTCATGTACTGCTTTGCATTTTGACTTTACTGAACTTTTCATTTATTATATGCATGCGTGTTCACAACAGACTCAAACTGTACTTCTTAAATATAATTTAACTTTTTTTTATACTTTTTTTAAAATATATTTTAGCTGCCACACCCACCACTGCAGCAGGGCCGACCAAAAGGTAGGAGGAGTAGAAGCATCAGCAGCTTGTACTTGTACTGTATTATTATTATTATTATTATTATTATTGTTATTATAATACATTGGTCATTGTCACGCAGCAATGGCTTTGCACGAGGTGTGGGCAAAGAGCATGTGCCAGCCGATGGAGCAGCTGGTGGATGTGGAGCAGGAGTACCCTGGAGAGGTGGAACACTTCTACATGCCTGCTTGCGTCCCACTTAAGAGATGCAACGGTTGCTGCGGCGACGAGAGCCTGGAATGCCGGCCAACGCTTGAGCGCAACGTCACTCTGCAGGTACGACCGGTGGGTTTCTGTCCCACCTGCGATTGGACAGGTGTCCCGCTCGGAGTTTTGTAATCATGCCATGGAATCGTGCTCAGTGTTGTTGTGTCCATTCCAGTTGATACGGATTCAATATCCCATGATATCCATGGCAAAAGTGGAGCTCACATTCGTGGAGCATCAAAAGTGCGACTGCAGGTAAAAACAAGGGAATTTCTTATCGAATTAAAGCCAACAACAGGAAAGCAACACTAACAGGCCGTTCTATTGTTTTCGACCCAAGTTTAAAAGTTCAGCTGGAGCCCCTGTACATTGAGAGGTCAGTGCAATGGAGCATCTTATCAAGTCTGGCTCGGGCCCGTCAATATCTTCATGCACTTTGCTCTCCTCTCCTCCACAGCAGCAGCAGCAGCAGCAGCAGAAGCAGCAGCAGCAGCAGCAGCAAGTCTTTGAAAAACAGATTTCGGAGGAAGAAGCACAAGAAGACGGAGCATGACTGTGGCAAGTGAGGGCCAATTGCACGAGCACACACACACACACACACACACACACACACACACACACACACACACACACACACACACACACAGTTGCAAGATTTTGACCGTTATTGTTACATGTTTCCTCAGAATGTCTGGGCTTGTGAGGGCAAATCGCATCAAGCAATAGCTGAGTATGTCATCACATACTTTGCTGGTGTCAGTGTGCACTTTCCAGGCAAAAAAACAAAACATCAAAATACTGCTGCACTTAAGTATTTCTTAATACATTTAAAAAATATTGCTATGTTGAAAGGCGTCAGGGTGATTCCAGATGTTTTCAAACGATAGCTGAATGTTAAACCAGCTGGTACCTTACCATCTTAGGTCATTCTTTGACGTAGCCAGATGTAACATTTTGTTATGTTTTTGCCACTTGTCAGGCCCCAGTTGGCAATCAAAGGCTGCTCAACCTCGTCGGTGTGCAAACAAAACACTTTATATTGGTCCCGACTAAAACAAGTATCAGACGAAGATGAAAAGTCCACTAAAACATCTTATGTAATTAAGTTAAATACGTAATTCAATCGCATGTCATTGAATTACATACTGTATGCATTACTAATGTGAGAAAAAAAAAAGCCCTGGTAGAGTAAATACAGTCAGCTGCTGATACATCCCATAGATGCATCAGCAGCCGACTTTTCTGGCTTCACGCATGGTTTCACAAACATAAAACAGAGACAATGTGACTCAGTCTGAGTGCACATCACTGCCGATAGGTCCATGTAGCACTTGCAGTGCAAACTCAACCCTAACCTTTAAGACTGGAGCAGACAGAGGGGAAGCCTCCAGACAGTCCAGTGAACTCTGAAGGCCAAGCTTTGCAGTTCTGCAGTGAAATCAAACCTCTCATCCAGCGGATGAGATGTCTTTTTTTTTTGTCAGTGAGTCTCTCTCTCTCTCTCAACTGTGTCTGAATGTGGGCTTCGCTTTTTTCCCCCCTCTTATAATCTCTACAGGCCTCTCTCTGCCCCCTTTTCCTGCCTCTTTATAAACAAAAAAATAAAAGGAAGTTGAAATTTACAGTTTATTTCAAGCTGTACTGATTCATTTCTCATGCTCGGCAGTTGCGTAAGATCTCCTGCCTGTGGTTTTAGGGAGGAGCTTCCTGGAGTCTGTGGAAATTACCCTGCCGAGGTCGCCAGGGCCGTCTCACTCTTAACCTAAAGCAAATGTGGGTAGTGAGGATGTGTAGCATTTGTTTAAAGGCCTCCATGATATGCAAAAACACGCTTTCCAAATGTCAAACACAGTCGTGTGTCTGCAAAGCAAAAGCTGGAAAAGCCGGAAAGCAAAGCTGTGTGCACTTTTACACATATGCTGGGAACCCGTGACTACAGAAACAGTCTGAGGTTTTCCAAAACCTGACCAGATGGTTTTCCAAATATGTTGGATTTGCTTACTCAAAGGAAAATATTAGATATTAGACATACATTAACTCTTTTGTCCCAACTGGGTTTACAAAGCAAAGACTGGCGGAAAAAGCTTCACAATGGAGCTTTTCAAGGTGGACATGTGTGATTGCAGACGTGGAACCGCCGTGGTCCGGCTGCATTCCAGTGACAGGGTTTATCGGCTATATTCCTGATTTTTCCAAAGAGGTTTTGGGCTGGACCAGTCCGCAGATTTACTCCAGTGTGTTTTATTTTTGTCTGGTCCTGCTATGACTTCTACCGGTGCGATGCTTTCAGCGAACTTCTCATCCCCCCCGGTCGAGGCTTTGGTGAGTTCTGCTGATGAGACGTGTAGTTTGCAGCAAAGCTTATATAAGTGAGATTATTCATTGAATCACATCAACAATGTAAAACACTGGACTTTTTGAAGCTGGGCCCACATCAAGTGCGGGCACCCAAACCTGTGTGGCCGTCGTGGTCGCTGCTGCTGTCTTGATCAAGAGCAGTGCTAATCACCACTAGCACTCAGACCCGTCCCTTTGTAAACCCCAGTGTGGGCTCCTCCATCGTTTGCGGTCGAGGGACCACACAGAGCAGCAGTTTAGGTTTCTTCAGGCGCTCCCTCAAAGTGGACGGTGCCACTGCCTGAACGTAAACTCAAGAGGAGTCAAACCTCCTACGTAAAAACCTGACGGGATAAACATCTCCTGTAATTTTTTCATCATGTCTGGACTTTTTAACAACCCCGAAGAGGAATGTTTTAGGTTTGGGTTCTGCCTTTTGCGTGGATCTTTCTGAATTTTCACTCTGCAAAGAGAGACTCTGCCTTGTGGCCCTTACACTTTTGTCTGTCATCTCATCTAACTTCAACTTGCGTGTGATATTAAATGGTATTCATGTTGTAATCTGCATCACAATGTTTAGGATGCAGAGTAAAAAGAATATATCAATGCCATTAAAGTACTCTTATTATATAGTATTATAGCATCATTCAGAAACCAATTCCTCATGTTTGATATGTGGATGAGGACTTTACATTATTGTCACATATGTTATAGTAACATGTTCATCAGTTGAGGGGCATCAAACTTCACAATATTCCCAGTCGAACAAAGAGGATCTCCTGAAGGATGCATAACTAGTATATAGAAACTGACTCTAGATGTTCTTGTAGCCTGGAAGAAAGAATGCTGATATTCACTCATCACTTAACTACTTTTTTTTTGTTGTTGTTGTCTTTTCAGGTGCTGATTTCCTTAGAAAGTAACTCCACAATGCCTGACTTGTGTCCTCTAGTGGTAGCTGGACAGGAGCAGATCTCTAAATGTATCGTCTTTGACCTCTGCTGCACTTCTTTTCCACAGTCCATTAAACGTAGTCTTTCTATCTGGCCCACAGCACTGTCTTATTTTAATGAATTTCACACTAATAAACGTTACTGTGGGCAAGCACTCTAATCATGAAAAATACAAATCAAAATATGGAAAACATGTCCCCACAACAGTATCTCTAGTAAACTAACTCGCTACACTGGTGAGATTCCCATGAACGCGGCTCCTATGCTGTAGTGTCATATAGCGAATGTTTGAATTAAAAACTTTAGAGTTAATGTTGCCAGTTCGATTCAAATTAAACCTATGCATTTTCCACATACTTGGACAACCGCACAAAGAGTATGGACATTTACTACTGGATGAAATTCTCTGGAATGTTTACGATTATAAAAAAAACAACAACAAAAATCTCACTAGAACCTCCGTCTAGTCTGGAACTTGCAGGAGCTTTTCATTTCGGGAGGCACTCCCGATGCTTGCAGACAAAGCTGCCTCTGCGTACATTTGACAATTGATAGGCACACAATCAATCATAGGAACAAAGCATGCGGATCATGCGGCATGGGCGACATATGACAAAGGCTTTCAGAGGGACCCTTTCTAAAGCCGTGTGTTTTACAGGCTGCTCAAAACAGACGCTGGTGGCCGTTTGAACAATCTGTCCACATCACACCCTGTCTGGAACACATTCACCACCAGAACCGTATGCAAAATGTGGAGTGAACTATCCCTTTGATATTCTAAAAATTCCAAATTCCCTGTCGGTTTTCAAGACAACATTCATAAAGAAAAAGAAATGAATGAATGAAAACGGTTGCGCCAGCTCTGTTTTTCAATGACCTGTTATTTATTACTTTCATTTACACTGATAAATCATCTATGTAGGCAACATGTGAGGCCACCATGAGGCCACCGTGAGCGGCCCTGCCAGCTCCTCTGACGGTCTGCGGTAGGCACACTGGTAACAAAGCACAAGGATCCCCTGTCATCCGCTGACTTTATTGCAGCCAAGGGACATGTGAGTCGATGATGACGGTGCAAGACTGACCAGGGTTTATAGCAAAAGCAGCATCAAAGCGGAATAAAGGTAACTTTAACAGGCGACTTTGTGTAAAGTGATAACAGGTTTGACATTCGGGACCCATATTGTGCAAAATCCACTTTACCAAAACTCAGCTTTTTTTCTTTTTTTTTTTTTTTAACTGGGGGACTGTAAACAGAGGGCTAAGATGCTGTTTCATGGGGATATTTTTGGTTGTGCGAGGCTGCTTTACTGGAACTCGAGTTAACACACACACACAAAAAAAAACCCTGCTCTGAAATAGGTATGAGACCTTTAATTATAATGTTGACATTCTTGAGGCGATGTTGAATACAAATAAGTGGCAACTAGAAAATGCAGGGGTGGTACTTGGTGGGGGGGCATGTCAGTTCTCCCTCAATATACACTGAAAAACACTGAAACGCTTCATTGTGTGCGGTACACAAAACCACATTCCAATAATTCCCCCTCCCTCTGTTTTATTGTGACTATTGCGCAGTTTCTACGTAGCAAAACGAGACTACAGTAACGGAAGGCACGCGTCCACGTGAGGACGTTTTGTTCTCGTCGAGGGGACAAATGTTTTGTTTGCGCCTATCAAACATGCGCGCAGTACGGGAGGAGAGTCTTGATCAGACGGGGGGGGAACAACCAACCCCTCCGACGGTTATGTAACAACACCAGTACATTGCGCTCGAAAACTTCACGTCACTTGTCTTCCCCCTGCGAACATGCCTGCACTGTACCGAGCCGTACAGAGCCGCACCTCCCTCCCTGCTGCTGCAGCACTGCACGCCGAACACGATGTCCTCAACTTGCCACACATTCGGCACACGGTCACGTTTTTCCAGCTGCTGGTTGCCCTCGACCAATCAGCGACGATCACAACCGATGACGTCCTCCGCTACTCCCGAGTAAAACCACGCCCCCTTCGTTCCCCTACATGGCGAGCGAGTCTTGTCTTGAGAATCCTTCCGCACCCCCTTTGCGGTTCTAGGGGACCTCGGCCAGGTGAGAGGGGGTTGGGGGTGTTGAGAGGTATTTGACCGCCGCTCGCAGCAGGACGCAGAGGTTAGGGGGCACACATTAAAGCGCCGTGGCCTTGTGGGCGTCGACGCTGCGCTTCCTACGTGACTGACGCCAGAGGGGAGGGGCGTCGAGTCTCGTGTATTGTGCCGTGGAACACCGCGTTCCAAGCCGTCTAGTGGTGGCGGGGGTGTGCAACGGCATCGACAGACACGCCAAGGCGCGCATAGACACACAGAGTCGCCAAGAACCGGAGGCAGGACCGAGACTGACCCGCGGACTGGTGTCTTTCTTTCCGTCGGACGAAGCAGACAGAAACATCGCTCCAGCAGCAAAAACAAAAAAAAGTAGGTCCTCTCGAATACTTTCACAGCGTTATTTTGTTGTTGTGTTTTTTTACTTGTTGAAAAGCGTTGGCTACTTCCTGTCGGCAGCTGCTCGTTAGCCTTATGTAGCCTTTTTTTTTGGTTGTCCGTGGTCAACTGAACAATGGCAGACGAGCAAAAAATAAAATAAAATAAAATAAAATGCTAGTTTCGAGCTTCTGTCATTCCTATTTAAAAAAAAAAAAAAAAAAAAATGTATTTTCTTTTAGTTGCAACACTGCTCTTCGCGTTACTGCTAAGTAAACTGCCGTTTTGTGTCTCCAATATATATTTTTAGTGAGGTTTGTAATGTCACGGTTATCAGCATTCAGTTGACCGTTTCCTCTGACCGGAAGACGTCTCTTTAACTTGGTGATTTTTTTGTGTGTGTGGTCAGTCTGTTTTGTTTTGTTTTGTTTGTTTTTTTGTGGACGATAGATAGCACATAAACTTCGCTTGTGGTGTTCCACGTATGCTTGTGACAATTAAACAGCAAGCAATTTGGTCAAGCAATCGCAGTTTACAGTGTTAGGTGTAAGAATTTCAACTTTAAACCCCTCCCCACTATTCCTGCTATAAAAAAAAAAAGAAAAAAAAAGGAAGTAGCCTTTCATCTACATGGCAGGTGATAGACGAGCTGACCTTATCGCTGCCTGAAAGAAATGCAAACAAAGCAAGCATCTTTTCTGGCACCAGCAGACACCACCACAAGCCAAGCGCCTCTGAGTAGTATTGCATTGGAGCAAAGGTTTCACAGTGAACCCACAACTCAAACTAGGAGCAAATATATGTGGATCTTGAGGACCAAAAAAACAGCACGTGCGTTTGTATTTTTAGGCTGTAAATGAATTCCTGTAATTGCAGGAAAGCGGCGTGAACTGTAGTTAGATGCGGCGTCAGTAATATCACCCTGCGCCGTAATGCAACGTGTCATTAACATGAAATAAGCTGTTGTTGAACTAGATGTTCTTTGGTTTCCAGCTCGGTGTTTTGTAGTTGAGAGGAGACCGAGGACCCAAAGTCCCGCAGGAGCACGGAGATGAGCAGCAAGAGGAAGGCGGAGATCCACTCCAGGGGCACCAACAGGCCACGCACCATGAAGTCTGGAGGCTCCCAGGTGGATTCGGAGAGAGACTCTGGATTCTCAGGTGGGGCTCGGCTCGCATCACCTGCCCGACGCATTTATGTGATGGTATTACGTTATAGGCAAGTTTATTTGTATAGCACAAGTCAACACGAGGTCATTCAAAGTGCTTTAATAAACATTAAAAGCAGCAAAACGGTGATAAAATACAATGTGATAAAATAAAATGGAGATAAAAAGGAAGTAGAATACAGTATAGCAACTGAGTAGAATTTTAATCTCTGAGCACTGACAGTTTGAGCAGACCTTCCACATTATCACTGAATGCTGCCCCACCTTGCTTGGTTCTTGTTCTTTGGACACACAACAAACCAGTTCCAGATGACCTAAGGGGTCTGGACGCTTCGTAAGGAACTAGTAGATCCAGCACATAGGCCATTCAGTGCTTTGTAGACCAGCGGTAAGGTTTTAAAAATCTATCCTCTGACTCACAGGAAGCCAGTGTAGCGATTTAATGACTGGTGTAATGTTGTAATAATATATTATATAATTATTGTATGTTGTGTCTGTTTGCGGTCGGCAGATGCAAGCTCCGAACACATGAGCACCATGGACACCACAGACTCCGAGGACTCGCCCCGCCGGCAGGTGCAGCAGGGTGCGCAGGCCTCCCAGCTGGCGGTGGTGGGGGGCTCCTACCCCAACCTGTCGTCCATGATCATCATGAACAACGTCCTCCTCAAACAGGTACAGGACTGCCACACTCAACCCAACTGTCAATGTGTTGTTGGCCAGGACACAGCAGGGAGTTATTTCTTGAGGTTTCACTGCAACAGTGCGTTTCCCGTCACAGTTTATTAACATTCTGACAGAAAGCTGAGACTGAAGCAAAGCAAAGGGCTGGAATGTCAGCCAGGACCAGGTCAAAATCTAATGTAGTCGCTGAGGGCATTTCGACCTTATTGCTGAGCAGGTAATTGCAGATTTTATGGCTGCTGCTGCATATTTTCACCACAGCACAATGCTGCTGATCTGCTTTTTTTTTGTAAATGCAAATGTAAATGCCTTGGAAAAACTAGTTTTTCCTACCACAAGTAAATAAATTCCACATAATTTAGCATGCTTAGTGTGAAGTCCAAACAGTGCCCTCGTGCTGTTGCTGCCATTCTGATAAGAAGACACGATGGGAAGGCCATTCGTGTCTGTAGCATTCCATATTTAAACCAGGAGCAGTCGACTGCATTGTAAATGGTTCACAAATCAACATTTTTCATATATGGATGTATTCTTAAAAACCTCCCTATTTCTTGTGTTTAAAATGTTGTTAGTATTTAATTCAGTGTTGCAGGTTTTTTTTTATTGTGTTCTTCTGAGAGAATTTAAAAAGTCCCACAAAATCTTCCATAAATAGGGAAGTCTCTCCGAGGCACTGCCTCTCAAATCTCTTAATTATGACTTTCTTGCCTTTCTAGTCTGGGGATAATCCTCCTGCTCTGAAGCCCTGGGGGTTTAGCCCCGCTGTCGAGATGGTTCAACCTGTGGTTCAGCAGCCCCAGGTGGTCTTCCTCCAGCCGGTGGTGTCCCGACGAGCTTCCAAGGAGGCCTCATCCAGGCACCGACGCACCAAGAATTATCTTCCAATCCTCAAGTCTTACCCCAAGATCGCCCCGCATCCCGGAGACAGCTCCGGCTCCTCGGGGAGAGGCACCGCTTCCTCCTCCTCCTCCTGCTCCTCTTCTTCTTCCTCTTCCATGTCCTCCATCAGCTCATCGGGGTCGGAAAGAGGCGCATCCAGTCAGCGGGAGCTCAGCCTGAAAGAGAAGCGTCACAGGAGTAAGAGCGGCGGGGCGGTCAACCTGAGCTCCGCTCCTCCGAGCGTCCCCGCGACTCCCAGCGCCGCGTCCCCGCCGCTGCAGAGTCGACTGTCAGCCCGACCCGAGGAGGGGAGCGCCGGCAGCAGCCCCGCCAGCGAGAGGCCTTTGTCCGCCGGCAGCCAGCCGGAGCTGCCAGTCTCTCACGGCTCCGCCTTCAAGAGCGAAACGGTCGGCGTCCCGGCGCCGGTGACCCCGGAGAGCGTTGGCCTGCAGTCGCCCGAGCCGCCCGAGCCGGGCGACAGCGACAGCGACGCCAAGAGGAAGCGCTTCTGCAACACCTACAACATCCTGAGCAAGTCGGGCCTGCTGGACATTGCGCTGCGGACCAAGGAGCTCCACCGGATGAACCGCCGCACCCAGACGGACCTGGAGCGGCTCAGAGAGCACACCGACCTCTTCCTGCAGGCCCTGCTGAATGGGGACAACAACGTCTGCCTCAAGCTGCAGGCCCACCTGAAGCAGGAGGAGGGCAAGGAGAAGGACGAGGAGAGAGCTGCTGGCCAGGCCGGCTTAAAGGCAGATTAGATTTAGACCGGAGCCGGACTGTAAATCCTGCTGGGGGGAGGGATGCGAGGTCGTGGGGTGGGGTTGGGTTGGGATGGATGGGTGGGGGGTGGGGTTGGCTGGGGCTTTTTCCGGGGTGCCAGATGGACCGAAAGTAATGCGCTCCACAATACACATCCAGACACTCTCAGACGGCACGCTGTGACCTACATTGTGGCGAGTGGCTGCCCTCAGGCCCTGACGCACCAACCCCACCCCAAAGATCTGGATCAGACCAACAAAAACTCAAGTCTCCTGTGCGGCATGACCTCATTGTGACCCGGCGGGTGGCAGCTGGTGGCCCGACCCCCCGCACGCAAGCACGCACGCTACATTCTGCACCTTTAAGACAAAATGATTTGTGCAGAGTCAGCAGTGTGAGTTTGGAACCAGGCGAGGAAAAGCAGCTTATGCTATTAGAACCTTGTTAGAGATCTCGTATTTTAAACACTCTCTTGGTCCATCACCCCGGTCTTCAGCGGGAGCAGCTTGGTGCTGTTCATTATTCCAACAAAAAAGATCTGCAGGTCACCTAAAAAAAAAAAAGAAGCCACATTTAGCCCTCTGTTTTATAGCCTCCAGCTAAATGCTGGGTTGTAGCTTCCTGCTGGGCTTCCACGTGTCGGAACACGACGAGCTCGGAGCCAGACTCCACTCCTGCTTATCAGGAAACATGTTGTGACCGACTCCGGCTCCGATCGATCTGTCTGTGCTTGGTGCGTCGTCGGGGATCTAACGAGGCCTCAAAGCACAGCTCGCCGCTCCACCTGGTCGAGCCTGAAGTGGGAGCTCTTCCACTGGGACTTACTTGTGCTGTTACGCAGAGAGCTTCTGTATTTCTACAGTAGTTTGGAAGCTTTTGTCAGATTTCCAGCTTCCTGCAGACACCTGCTGACAAGACGTCCTCCTAACGTCCTGACCTGGGAAAGCTGTGATGTCACAAGGGGCAGTTTTCCAGTGCTGAAATACGATGGATGGACTTTTCTCCTCTCTGAGGTATCCAGTGACATGTTATAACATTGTAGTCATTTTTTATATATATAGATATATATATATATAATTGCGAACTCTTAAATTTGAACTTTTATTTTGAAAGTGCATGCCAAAGGCATCAGCACACGATTCATTTTCCTCCAGAGTGTCTTTCATCGAAGCTGGATGGCATTTGTAGTTTTCCCATCATCCCCTGGTGTTGCTCTTGCAGACATCCAGCGCGAAAGCTTGTATGAAATTCAATTCAATTACTTAATGCTGCAGACGGGAATAATTTATCATGGATTTATGGCACGTTAGGGCAAATATTCCCTCCCCCAGTCATACTGAAGAACACCCCAGGGCTTCTTGACAGTTTGCAAACATTCGCCTCAAGTGTCTTTCCCCCCCCCCCTTTAAAAAAAAAATAAATAAAAATTCTCTCTGTGTTTTTACGACTTGATGTGCGAGACGGAGCGCAGTTTGGAGTCGAGCATTCCCGTCAGGTCCACGGCAGCTATATATTTCAGTGCGGACTGGCAAGAAAGTAAAAGCTCCAGACAGCCTTTGAGAGTTTTTCTCCTCATCAATCATTAATGTCTGTCGGCGACTCGGCGCGACGGTGTCTTCTGCTGTTTTCACTAGGTTTTTTTTTTTTTTTTTTTTCAAATTCATATAAAAGTGAGGTGGCAACTCGAGCGCAACCAGTTTTCTGTCGGGATTTTACTTTCTGAGTTTGCGTCTGCACTGCTCTTCTCATCGTGTGAAGTTTTCTCACAGCGGAACAGTTTTTTTTATTTGACATCGCTGTTCGGTCTGATAAGCTTGCCAGTTTGTTTAAGAAAAAACAAAAAGCGTCGCAACTGATGGCCTTAGTATCCAAACCCAGTGTGATCGGAAATTTTGAATTTGCACCAAATCCTTCAGAGAGCAACTCTGGGCGAGGAGGACGCGTCGGCAGCTACGGTAGCTCATCTGAGGCAAACTGCAAAGGCCTTTCATTGTCTTTTTTTTTTTTAATTTAACGTCGTTGCTGTTGAAAGTTAATTTGTGCGTGCGTCCGCTTGAGCAAAAATATCGGTGCATTGCGCAACAATTCATAACTTATGCACGCGTGGTTTGCTATGCATCTTAAGGAATCACAGAGTCTAGTTTGAGTCCAGTTTGATGTCTGTCGGCCAGTCGTTCATTAAATGACGTCATTGCACTTGGCCGCCGCGATTTGTGTTATCTTAGACTTTTGGTTTGTTGAGCTAAGAGTGTGCGGCGACTGCTCAGTAGGGCCACGCTTAATGGAACACATATCCAAAGACCAGTCAATAATTTTATTTATACACGAACCAACCATACTGTGGGTCATGTTTTTTTTTTTTTTTGTATGTTCACAACAAATGTTTGTGTAATTCGGCGTTGAAAGTTTGAGCCCCCCGCCCCCTGTGTAAGATTTAGCGGCATCTAGTGGTCGTACTGCAAATGAAGAAATGTGTAGGTGTTTACGATGGGGTTTCCATTCGCGGCCATTCAGCTTTCAAACCATCAGTCAGACCGCTCGGCTGAATCATCCAGGTGTCCACCCTGGTATTCTATCGTTGCCTGTCTCCTTGTGTTGCATTTTGTTTGATTATGGCAGCTTTGACAGTCTGCTGTATCAATATGCTTGTTGTGAAACATTATTCAATTTTTTTTTTTCATTTTCATTTTTTTTTTTTTTTTTTTACAAAGCTAAAGCAAACATTTTATCCCCCTTCCTGCCTTTAGAGCGCTTCAGTTATTGCACACTGGGCCTTTTTAAAAAGTAAAAGTGTTTTCATGTCTCCTCACCAAGTGTCGTACTTATACAACGAATCTTAAACAAAAGCTACAACTAAAACATATTTGACAATAATGTCATGGTCTGTTTTCAACACTACTGTTGTTACTTCTGTGGTTGCAGTCTGCAAGAACATCTTGCGCACATGACGGCTACAGCAGCAGCCGCGTTGTGTCCAACCTCTGAGTCCTTGATAAAGGCCTTATCAAGACACTGGCTGGGCATGTTCAGTTTAAACTCGACAACAAATGTCTTACATGTGCAAATCCCAATCAGTCCACCATCAAGTAGAAATGTTGACTGTAGTTCATGAAAAAAAAATGGTTTAATGGATATTTAAAAGGATGGTACTGAACCAAATGAAATGGTTTTTTATTATTATTATTTTTATACTTATTTAATAATTCTTGTTTTTCATTTGTTCCATATTTTTTGTCGCTGAATCATTCTAAGGTTAGGACCCAGCGGGACCCAGTGTAATGTGACATGCCGCCGTCATGTGACTCTCCACGTTAATCGATTACATCACATTTCTCGTCGTCTTACATTAAATTCACATGGATTGTATTGTGACGCTTCTGTGATATCAATCAAACATCAGTGAACTGTGAACTTTTTTTGCAATTTGTTTTGGGGCTTTTTTTTTTTTGTTTGGACATTTTAAAGTTTGACTAAATGTTTGCGTAATAAATGTCATTCCAAAGAATTTGTACTTGTTCTGTGTGATGTCATTTGAGTCATTTTAAGAGAGAAGCGTGACTTCCAGCGTGTCGAATTGGTGCTTAAATTACAGAAGCACATTGCTGTCACACTAGAAAAAAGGAGATTTTATTATTATTATTATTATTATTATTATTATTATTATTATTATTATTATTATTATTGTTAGTGTTATTGTTATTACTATTATTATCATCATCATTATTATCATCATTATTATTATTATTAGTAGTAGTAGTAGTAGTAGTATTGTGGCGGCATTGCTTCTCTATATTACATACACGGCCAATATTTTTTGTGACTTATATTGAATATAATTAATTCAGGGGGCACCGATTACGCATTTTAAATTTGGGCAGTTTGTGTCGCTCCAATACCATACTTTACCACAAGATGGCATCCAACTACACAGTATCCTGCCACACAGAACCCGGAAGTGTGTTAGGATTGTCCATTCGGAGACTCCGTAGCGCAAACCTCCCTACTACTGTTTTGGTTTGGGGGTCACTTATCCACTTGTTTCGCCGTTAAGAACAGTCCCACTGAAGAGGTAAATACATAAACGGAGTGTGTCCGAATGTTTTAATACATCTATTAAAAAGGAAAACGTTACCGACAGCGAGCAGGCGGTCGTGTTTTAGTCGCAACCATCCTGTAGCTCCGGTGGCTAGTTTGTCAACTGCTAATCCTGCTAGCTAAGTTGAAAACGCAGTCCGTCATTGGTCTGTTTTGGCTTCGCACTGACCCGGGTCATTTTCATCTTTACCCTGATAGAAAAGGCGGCTGTAAAGGTCGCATAATTCGCGAGTCTTCTACTTGGTCTTCGGTAATGTGTCGCCTTGGCCGTTTGTTTACTACAGATTGCTTCGCGGTGTGTTACTCCAAGATGCCCCACAACAGCCGCGTCTTATGACCGCGCGGGACTTGGCGTAAATTAGAAGGTCTACTTTGAGGTGGGTATTGTGTCCATTTAAACATGTAGATATTTGCACTAAAGTTGCAATTCTCTCTGTGATGGATGACTGTTGCTCCTGCAGGTGCTGCACAGGGTGACCCATGCTTTCTGATGAGCTGGACTCCAAACCCGAGGTCTGTCTTTGCCATCTCTCTTTTTTTTTCTTCTTTTTTTTTCTTGTTTACTGTTGATGTTGTTCTTGTCGTCTGAGTGCACTTGCACTTGCACTGGACACCCATATTGTTTTTCCTCCCCTCCCTCCTCCGCAGCTGCTGGTGCAGTTTGTGCAGAACGCCTCCATCCCGCTGGTGCAGGGTCTGGAGGACTCGGACTCCAAACACTCCTGTTTGCCGCTGCTGGCTCCCGCCGAGAGCTCGTTGTGCAGCCCGCTGGAGCTCACAGGTGCCTGGCTGTTCACCTCCAAACTGGTGTTGCGGTACTCGAGATTGGTCTTGGTCTCAAGACCACCTTTTTAAGGATCTCGGACTCGCGATTTTTGATCCAGACCGGTCAAGACTCAGCCGACAGATAATAATGGAAAAGAATCCAGCTGCTGCTGTTTTACACTCTGTGACACCCCGAGTGACACACCCCCTGAATCATAGTTAATTAATGTGCAAAGCAGCAACATGTAAAAAGAAAACGATTCACAATTTTTTATTGAGGGGTATTTTTCTATTTCAGCATTTAAACCCAAATGTGTTCATTTTGCTACATGTTTTGACATTTTACTTTTGTTAGAAGAAAAGTGCTATATAAATAAAGTTTGATTTGATTTGATAAATGAGTGTACTCATCTCACACACTTCAACTCAGCGCCTTCTTGCTGCATCCGCACCTCTTATGCCATCATTACAGGAGATCCTTCAGTATTGACTCATGTCTGTTTGTCCCCACCCCCACCCTCCCACACCCTCTCTCAGATGGAGGCCTCAGCCACGACCAAGAGGGTTCTCACTCCCTGTCGGAGTTCAGCGCCGTGTCGGAGCGCAGCCCCCTGGGGGGCGTCCACGCACACGCTCACCACCCGCGGGCCTCTCCCAGCCCCCCCGCCATCCTGCACGACCTGCAGCAGTCCGACAGCTCCTCCTACGTCCTTTTGAACCTCGCCAAAGGTAAACGCGCGCTTGTTTTTATTTAAGCACACAAATTTTATATATGGCTGATCGTTAGCGGCCGGTTTGACGCTCACCGTAACTCCTCTGTTGGATCGGTCAGTTAAGGTCATCCAAGCCCAAACTTGTGTCTGAACTTTATTTCTTCTGCGATTCATTTTTATTCTTCACCTGCACGAAATGAAGCGACGCGTTTTCACTGAGAAAGAGGCGGGGCAAAAAGTCGGGAGAGAGAATCTTTGGCAGCCTCGTGTTCTCGGTTCAGCAGCCTCCCTTTGCTGTGAGAGCCGAAAGATTAATTTTGCGCTGTCGACGTGCACCTTTTGTGCGCTCTGACTCGGTGAGCAGTGTGAAAGATAGCAGACTTTTTTTTCTTTGAGGGTGGATGGGATGAATTTCTGTCTCGCGCTACATTGAATTCCGTTCCTGAGAAATGGGCTGTTTTTCTCCGTCGACACTTTTTTCTGTACCTACCAGCCTGCACCCTCCTCTACCCCCGCCCCCACCCCACGACCACCCCATCCTGCCAGAATGAAGCCATAATGTTAAAATCAAATGTGCTGAGCACAATAGATGGGGGGGAAAGGGGCCATGAAATTCAAATGCTGCAGGATAACGCACCTCATTTCTTTGTTTTATCGTCATTTCTTTTTTTCACTTCACCCCCGCAGGCATCACGGCCTCCTCCGACTCGCTCATCTTCGCTGCAGATGGCGCCGGCGAGGGCGACGACGAGGGCGTCTCGTCGGGGGACTACGGCATGGACGGCAGCGCCCCCTGGTACCTGCGGGTGCAGGAGCTGGCGCACGACAGCCTGATCGCGGCCACGCGGGCGCAGATTGCCAGGGACGCCAAAGCCAACCAGGACGCCCGGGCCACCGGCGTCAGCAACGGTAAGGCGGCTCCGCCCCCTTCACACAAATTTGACCGTAGGTGTGCCTGTGAGTGCGAATAGTTTGTCTTTGTTTGTCTCTATTCCATTACTCCTAGAATTGCACAAAACTTAAATCTCGCAATTATGAGGAACAAAATGTGGGTCCTGAGACTCCACCAGTTGAGAAGCAGTGCTGTGGATGGTGCAGGGGTCACCAACACGGTGCCGGCGAGCCCCCCCCAAGGACCACATGAGTCGCCCGCAGGCCTGTTCTAAAAATAGCCCAACTCATTGTGCTGCATCTGAAATTCAGTTTCATCCAACCTTGTTGAGTCGTTGTTAACGACTATTGAGAACTCATTAACGTGACCATTGTCTTCACATAGATCTGCATCATTAATAATCATATATAGCTCCAGGCTAACTGGGAAAATGTGTTATTTCTGGGGAGAGTAGCAAACTGGTTGCCCTTCGCATGACTCAGTAGCCATGAAGTAGCTCTCAGGTGCTAAAAGGGCGGTGGCCGCTGCTATAGAGCCATTTCACAACCGAGATAAAGCCCAAGGAAGAAAGAAAAAAATGAAACCTGTGAAGCGGCAACCAGCAGCTTTTATTGAGGAAGCATCAGCTGATCTACTTTCAGGCCGCGATCAAAGGCAGAGAGGCGAGAATCGAAGTCGGCGGAGATGAAAAACGCTGTGTAATCGGCACCGACTGGAAACTCCGTTCCGGCGCTTCGCATCACAAGTCTCTCAATCAAAGTGGATTTGTTGGTCTGCCTGCCCTTCTGTCAGCGCTGGGGGGGGGCCAGGAGGGGGGAGTAGAGGGTTACGAGCACCGTGGCCGCCTCGGAAGATGGACGGATAGATGGATTAGCGCACGGCCCTGGACAGGAAGACAGGAAGGGAAACAGGCCCATCAGAAGCGCACAGCTACAGGGCCCGGGCTGTTCCAGTTTTCTGATGTTTGTTTTGCGTCGCGGTCCCTAGCGGAGCAACGCTGCGTGATTCATCATAAAAAAAAGAAAAAGAAAAGACTCTCTAGTTCTCTGGAAAACAAGGGCGTTCATAGACAGGCTGGAGACTCAGATTATTGTTAGAAGACCACTCATAAAAGAGAGTTTAATCCTTCAGAAATAAATGCAGAAGCAAATAGAATAGAATAGACAGAATACTTTACTGTCTGTCCCAGATGGTGGCAGAAATTCTTCTTCGACAGGGCTCACAAACGCATTCACATATTCCCGTCAAGACACGTTTACACGAGGAAACGAATAAATACATCAATACAAAAAAAGTGCACGCCTTTCGGCTTAGCTCCTCCCTCACCCGACAGATCAGTACAGCGGCCGCATCACCCCATATTTGGCGTGGGCGCTTCTTGAGGGATCCTGATGAACCTGCAAGTGACCCGATGTCTCTAGGACAAAGTTGACTTTTGACCCCATAGACTTGCATGGCATTAGGGTTAGCGATAAGGCTGGAATTAGGGTTAGGGTTAGGGTTATACTGGAATTAGGGTTAGGGTTTCGGGGTTCCTCATGGGCTAGAAGCCCCAAATTTGGCGTGGGCGCTTCTTGAGGGATCCTGATGAACCTGCAAGTGGTCCCATGTCTCTAGGACAAAGTTGACTTTTGACCCCATAGACTTGCATGGCATTAGGGTTAGCGATAAGGCTGGAATTAGGGTTAGGGTTAGCTGGAATTAGGGTTAGGGTTTCGGGGTTCCTCATGGGCTAGAAGCCCCAAATTTGGCGTGGGCGCTTCTTGAGGGATCCTGATGAACCTGCAAGTGGTCCCATTTCTCTAGGACAAAGTTGACTTTTGACCCCATAGACTTGCATGGCATTAGGGTGAGCGATAAGGCTGGAATTAGGGTTAGGGTTAGGGTTAGCTGGAATTAGGGTTAGGGTTTCGGGGTTCCTCATGGGCTAGAAGCCCCAAATTTGGCGTGGGCGCTTCTTGAGGGATCCTGATGAACCTGCAAGTGGTCCCATGTCTCTAGGACAAAGTTGACTTTTGACCCCATAGACTTGCATGGCATTAGGGTTAGCGATAAGGCTGGAATTAGGGTTAGGGTTAGCTGGAATTAGGGTTAGGGTTTCGGGGTTCCTCATGGGCTAGAAGCCCCAAATTTGGCGTGGGCGCTTCTTGAGGGATCCTGATGAACCTGCAAGTGGTCCCATTTCTCTAGGACAAAGTTGACTTTTGACCCCATAGACTTGCATGGCATTAGGGTGAGCGATAAGGCTGGAATTAGGGTTAGGGTTAGGGTTAGCTGGAATTAGGGTTAGGGTTTCGGGGTTCCTCATGGGCTAGAAGCCCCAAATTTGGCGTGGGCGCTTCTTGAGGGATCCTGATGAACCTGCAAGTGGTCCCATGTCTCTAGGACAAAGTTGACTTTTGACCAAATAGACTTGCATGGAATTAGGGTTAGCGATAAGGCTGGAATTAGGGTTAGGGTTAGCTGGAATTAGGGTTAGGGTTTCGGGGTTCCTCATGGGCTAGAAGCCCCAAATTTGGCGTGGGCGCTTCTTGAGGGATCCTGATGAACCTGCAAGTGGTCCCATGTCTCTAGGACAAAGTTGACTTTTGACCAAATAGACTTGCATGGAATTAGGGTTAGCGATAAGGCTGGAATTAGGGTTAGGGTTAGGGTTAGCTGGAATTAGGGTTAGGGTTTCGGGGTTCCTCATGGGCTAGAAGCCCCAAATTTGGCGTGGGCGCTTCTTGAGGGATCCTGATGAACCTGCAAGTGACCCCATGTCTCTAGGACAAAGTTGACTTTTGACCCCATAGACTTGCATGGCATTAGGGTTAGCGATAAGGCTGGAATTAGGGTTAGGGTTAGGGTTAGCTGGAATTAGGGTTAGGGTTTCGGGGTTCCTCATGGGCTAGAAGCCCCAAATTTGGCGTGGGCGCTTCTTGAGGGATCCTGATGAACCTGCAAGTGACCCCATGTCTCTAGGACAAAGTTGACTTTTGACCCCATAGACTTGCATGGCATTAGGGTTAGCGATAAGGCTGGAATTAGGGTTAGGGTTAGGGTTAGCTGGAATTAGGGTTAGGGTTTCGGGGTTCCTCATGGGCTAGAAGCCCCAAATTTGGCGTGGGCGCTTCTTGAGGGATCCTGATGAACCTGCAAGTGACCCCATGCCTCTAGGACAAAGTTGACTTTTGACCCCATAGACTTGCATGGCATTAGGGTTAGCGATAAGGCTGGAATTAGGGTTAGGGTTAGGGTTAGCTGGAATTAGGGTTAGGGTTTTGGGGTTCCTCATGGGCTAGAAGCCCCAAATTTGGCGTGGGCGCTTCTTGAGGGATCCTGATGAATCTGCAATTGACCCCATGTCTCTAGGACAAAGTTGACTTTTGACCCCATAGACTTGCATGGCATTAGGGTTAGCGATAAGGCTGGAATTAGGGTTAGGGTTAGGGTTAGCTGGAATTAGGGTTAGGGTTTCGGGGTTCCTCATGGGCTAGAAGCCTCAAATTTGGCGTGGGCGCTTCTTGAGGGATCCCGATGAACCTGCAAGTGACCCCATGTTTCTCGGACAAAGTTGACTTTTGACCCCATAGACTTGCATGGAATTAGGGTTACTATTAAGGCTGGATTTAGGGTTAGGGTTACGCTTAAGGCTGAAATTAGGATCAACTACTCCAAAGTTGACAACTTTGCCATTGGTAGTCCCCCCCCCAAAAGGCCAAAAATGATTTCCCGTGAAATATGTCAACTGATTATAAAAGTAGAGCTCCCAGGCTTTACAACGATATTTCACATGTCCATTTCTCCTGTATAATTTTGGAAGAAAATCCACCTCAACATAGACATAATGATTCGCTGAATTTTATATGTTAACAGTGTTGGGATAAGCGCGGCCATCTAGCGGTCAAATTGCCGATTTTTTTTTTAAAGGTGGAATCGAAACCTAAGAAGCACCGGGGCGAATTTGGTGCCAACTTCAGCGTCGTTGTTTTGGACGAGTCGTCTCGCCACATTCGCTCCGCCGCCGTGATCACAAGCAGCAGCCATCAGCTCCGAGTCGGAAAAATAAATCTTCTTAATATTTCCCCTCCCCCAAAAAAACTTCTGCGCCGTCATGTTGAAGCCCCTTCAACGTCGGCGCCTCCAGTTGCCAAAATAATGTGTCGGCCCGTCTCGCTCAGCTAGCCAGCTAGCGGCCAGCCGTGCCATAATCCCCTCCCTTCGCTCTCGGCACCGCCCCGATTTAATCAGCCATCAGAGGAAGCGGGGCCAGACGCTCTCCCCCCGCTCCCTCCCTGCCTCCCCCTAACTCCCCTCCACGGGCCGTCCGCTCAGGTGGAGGTGGGAGCCTCGGCAGCGTCTCTGATCTTTGGACTCAGTCTGAGCTGAAGCGCAGGAGGAGGCCGGAGGTTTAAAGAAACTGACAGTGATGTTGAAGTGTGAGCTCCACTTTTTTCAGATGCTTCTTCTGCAGCCCAGACTGCCGCAGCAGCAGCAGCAGCGCTGTGTGATCATAAACCCCAAACACTCTCGAAAACAGCACGTTTAGCCCCCTGTTTGCGGCCTCCTGCTATCACAGATGCTTTGATGGAGCTTGATGCAACAGTCTGGTAGCAGTAAAGCAGCCTCGGTCGTAGCCAGGGTTTTTCTTCCCTCGGCCCTCTTCCACTGTGTGCACCGTAAACACGGTGTCAAGTGGTTTGTGTGTGGATTGTGACATTTGTGCACACGCATGAAGTGTTTTGACACAAGAGATAAGAATCCCAGTTCCTTTTTCAGTCAGCCATCGGCTCAACTCAGCCCAAGAGCTTTTCATTTTTACTGCAGGTCACAGTCGTCCTGTCAGCCGGTTTAAAAGCCTCTTATTTTTGTATTGCGGCCTATGGGGAAAATGCTTTTGTCGGGCCCATGGGATTTTTTTTTTGCTGCAGTACCTCGAGTGGCCACTGGGGAAAAATCAATGCGCCACCATATTTCCAGTCCGGTACCCAGTTCTTACAATGCATCCATGCTCCAGACAGAGTGTCGCCAGGCAAAAGATACAAACCTTATCTGAGCTACCGGACGCTTTACCCAATCTGTTCCGGTTAGCGTGACCCCAGTTTACGACACATATCGCTCAGCCTGACCTAATTTGGGCGCGGATCGCCACGTAACCTGCGCACACCGAGGCAAACAGGAAATGTCCAGTTGTCGCCGGTCACATGGTTCAACAATCATTTCCCCACCACAGCTTCTCTCGTGTTGCTTTCCTGGAAAAACTCCGACGCGGTTTCGGAAAGTCGGAATGTGTTCCGCCGCGGTGGGAGCTGACTGAGCTCCGCCCAGAGTGATGTCCGACCCCCCCCCCGCTGAGACACCTTTAGCGGCTGTCGGCTAATAGGTGCACGGCCGCCCAGCAAGCGCCTCCCCCCCCCCCGAAGCTAAATTGGCCCGGTTTAAGACGTGGAGCGCGGGCA
Source organism: Nelusetta ayraudi (assembly GCF_046127955.1). NCBI lineage: Eukaryota > Metazoa > Chordata > Actinopteri > Tetraodontiformes > Monacanthidae > Nelusetta > Nelusetta ayraudi. The sequence continues at coordinate 2,068,886 of NW_027466132.1, read as the reverse complement.
GCCTGAGCCGGCGGGACGGCGCTGATTGCATTCAGCTGCAGGCTGGTTTTTCCGCTGGCTGATCAGCGACTCTCGGCCCGACCCGGTGATTAGCCTGCAACGCAGCCGGGGGGCTCCAGGGGCCGCCGAGCCGTCTGGTTCGCCTCTCAATTGTTTTTCTTTTCTTTTTTTTTCAGCACTAACTCTCTCACTCTCTCGCTGCCGGTTGCCTAGGTGAACACACACACGGCCAGTTGATGGAGGGGGGGGGGGCGCCCTCGCCGCCGCCACTGCCGCTGCTGCCCACGCCAACGCTGCCGCTGCCGCCGCCGTCGCCATCGTCGACGACGGCTCGCAGCAGCCGCCCGCTGGCCAAGCAGATCCTGCGCTGCTCCTTCGAGGGCTGCTGCCGCACGTTCACGTGGCCGGCTCACCTCAAGTATCACCTCAAGACGCACAGGTAACGCTTGTAACCAGCAACATCCTGGCTCCCCAGCATGCCAAAGATGTCTCTGCTGGAAGTCTGATCAGAATTCTGCAGTCGCGGCACGACTTCTGAGTCTTAATTGCACACAAAAGCTCATTGACTGTTGTTTGATTTGAAGGAAACGCCATGGAAAAAGGCCCCTAATTCAGGCACGGGCAAGCTAAAAAGACAAATCACCATTAAATGTAATGATAATGCAAATGACTCCGAGGTGTTTTGCCTTGGAAGACATCAGCCTAAGTACTGAGGGGAAAATCTGTCTCGCAGCTTTTTAAATTCTCTCTGTGGTGCTTATTACAGTCAGCTGGATGGATGTTTTCCACCTCCGAGCGTGACATACTCTGTTTGTTGGCTGCTTTGTCATCGACCCGTGGGGGGAAAAACCCCCCACAGAAAAACATTGCAAATAAACCCAGAACAATCTGTTGCTGACGGGCTTTCTCTTTCGGTTCATTTTTTTATTTTTCATCCTGGTGTCGCATCATCACTTGATTATGAATCAAAAAAAAACAACACGCTACGGTGGATAAACAGCATATTTAGCACTCTGTTTACAACCTCCCACTAAAACAGGTGGGTTTTTTTACACCTTCCACTTGTTTGGAACGGGAGGGGGAAAAAAAAAACCAATGCGGGTTTTTCTCATTTCTGCAGCAAAGTTCAAAGTAGTTTGTGCAGCGACGGCTGTGAACGGCTCACTGACATCTCGCCTCTCGGGCAGGAACGACCGGATGTTCCGGTGCGGCGCCGAGGGCTGCGGCAAGAGCTTCTACGTGCTGCAGCGGCTGCAGGTTCACATGAGGACCCACAACGGCGAGAAGCCCTTCATCTGCACTGAGAAGAACTGCGGCAAGAAGTTCACCACGGCGGGGAACCTGAAGAACCATGGGAGGATACACACAGGTGGGCCACGACTCCAGGAATCGGCTCCACAGCTCGATTCAGCAAAAAAAAAAAAAAATGGTCAAATTTCGAGCCGTCACTGATTTGAACAAGATGACGGGAGAGGCCGACAGCCTTCCTAAAACTAACACAGAAATAGAAGAAAACATTTTTCTGCAGCCAGCTCTTGGCGAGCAACACAAGCCGGTCAACATTGTCGCTTCGTCCTCATGTGTTCTGTGATGACGTTTGACGTGGTTGCATAAATTTGTTGTCCTCGCGGTGCAGCGATGAAGCCAAAACACTGAACTAAACACTGTGCACAAAACGTTCTTTCGACTTTCGTCATCTTCTCTGAAACCAAAAAACTTCCCAACCGCGGAATGTGGTCCCGATAAGAGCACCAGTGGTGGGTGATTTTGTTCTCACCATGGACTCTTGATGCCTTGTCCTTGGAAATTCCTTTTGTTGGCTGTTCGGTTATTTCTTTTAAAGCATTCCACGCATTCACGTTGTCGGTATACCAAAGAGGATTAGGGCCAAAAGAAGAAAAAAAATATTACAGGAAGGAGATTTTTTTTTTTTAAGGTTCCATTTCGAATTTTAAATTGAAATTTCGTGAACAAAGTCGAATGGACATTTCAACTTTATTTTCAAATTTTCATTTTAAATCTCGAAATTTCAACTTTATTTTGGAAATTTCGACTTTATTCTCGAAATTTAAATTTTATTCATGAAATTTCAACTTTATTCTCGAAATGGAAACTACGATGCTTTTCACACAGTAGGTACTTTTTCCCACCTGCTACCTGATTTGCTGTTCTTCACCATGTGGTGCATTGTTGTATTGTCCTTTGCCTTCGAGTGAGAAAATTGGGAGCGCTTGTTTTCTTTGCAGCTGTCGTCCCGGATGAAAATGTTGCGGGAGACATTAGCAGCCCTTATTTTCTTGCAGCTGAAAAAATGTGACAGAATCGACAATGTTGTAGAAATGAGATCACTGTCAGGCGGAATTTTTTTCAACAATAAATCGTGGATTTTAAGACTTCCACCAAGTTTCACGTCAGATCAGCACCGTGACCCCATGCATACATGCAGCTCCTGGGTCGACGGTTCAGACGCATTTTGTAGCCCAGCCTCATTTTGTTTTTTGTTTTTTTGCCCCTTCAACGTCTCAACGCCAGAAACTGCAGCTTGTGCTCGTGTTATCCACTTAGTCAGATAAAAAGAGAAAGAGATGAGATTCTTTCCAAGCATCGGCGTCAAAGTGGGTCAGCCGTCACCGTCGGGCTGCGCCAACAAAGGAGACGAGTCGCTCCGCTTTTTATTTTAATGTCTCTTAAATCAATTTCAACATATTCTGCAATAATTACTTCTCGGCGCTAAGTCCTTCCATTGTGGTGCTGAACAATATGTCTGTGTCTTTGTGTGTGTGTGTGTGTGTGTGGCCACTTCCAGGAGAGAAGCCTTTCCTGTGCGAGGCAGATGGCTGTGGGCGATCCTTCGCCGAGTATTCCAGTCTGCGGAAACACATGCTGGTGCATTCTGGTGAGTGGGAACCCAGTGCTGCAGCTGCATTGCTCACTCAGCTGAGCCTCCTTTTCATTTTCATTTTTCGGGCAACTCCTTCTCCTCAGGGTGGTATGAAAGAGGATTAGGGCCAGAAGAAGAAAAGAAATTACTGGAGATTTTTTTGAAATTTCCATTTTGAGTTTTAAGCTGAAATTTTGTGAATGAAGTCGAAGTAAACAAGGAAAGTGGTCCTCCACTAGGGCTTGTGCACAGAGCCTTTATTAACTTTAGTCTCAACATTTCGACTTTATTTACGTTAACTTTAATCTCGAAATTGTGACTTTATTCCCAGAATTTCAATTTCATATATGACATTTTAACTTTCTTTGCAAAATTTCCACTTAATTCTTGAAATTTCGACTTTATTCTCAAAATGTTATTCTTGAAATTTTGACTTTTTACACAAAATCTCAACTTTTATTCACAAATTTTTGACTTTTTACACAAAATTTCAACTTTATTCTCGAAATGGAAAAAAACATTTTCTTAACACATTTTTTTCTCTGCTTGTGGCCCTAATTCTCTGCCGTTGGGCGGTGACGGGGATTAGTGCGCCGCAGATTTCCTTTTATATGGCGATTTTGCCTTGCCTAGTGATGCTTCCTCTATCAGTTCCGAGGGGAATTACATGATGGATGCTGCATCTCTCCATCTGTCTGTCTTTCCCCTGCAGGCGAGAAGCCTCACCACTGCGGGATCTGTGGGAAGACCTTCTCCCAATCCGGCAGCCGCAACGTCCACATGAGGAAGAGGCACGGGGACGATGGGCTCGGTGGAGAAAGCAGAGAAACAGGTCTACTCCTCTTTGTCCTCCTCCTCTTTCTCCTCATCTTCTTCTTTTCCTTTATCCGCCTTCAGCAACATCACAGTGCCGTCGGTGGTTCTGCTAATCTTCTCTTTACGTGGCTGCGAGTGGCGGCCCGCCTGTTTGAAAAATGCGCAGGCCTGGTGTGAGTTACTTTTAGGAATACTTCCTGAATAATTAAGAGCCTCGGCTGCTTGAAAAATTTATCGTTCCAGTTTTTTCTTCTTCTTCTTTTTTCTGTCTTCGGGGTAAGTGGCTGAATTGTTTCAGAGAGCACGCGTCTTGGAAAACAGCTGAGGCAGGGAAATGAAGGGTTTGGGTGCGTTTTTTTCTTGTCATGCAATTGGGTCGGGTTGGAAAGTTCAGGATCGCATCTCACAAACCTCACTAATTATTGAGATGAATGAGAATGAATGTGCTTCTATGGGACGTTGAGCCCCTGCAGAGGAAAAGTGCTTCACATAGCAACATATGGATTGATTATGGCCAATAATCCAAAAGCATTTCCTTGGCTTTTGGTGGGAAAAACATGAGATGGGACAGCGACCCCTGTGGTCCCTCTCGTCTCCACTGTGTTGCTCTGAGTCAGATTTGGGCAAATCTAAGTGATGACTTTTTTCCGTTTTTTTTTTTTCTTCTTTTTTATATTATAAGCTACCATAGGGAAGTCCTTCCTGTGAGTTTTGGGCAAACCAAAGGAATGACCTTCTGCGACTCTGTTTGCTCTCACAGGAGAGGCGCTGACCCACAGCAGCCTGCTGGAGGCCGACGGCGACAACATGACCACGTCGGTGGAGCCCATGAACCTTCATCACGCCATGCTGAGATCCCAAGGTAACCAACTTCCTGACACCTTTGTCACAGTAGCTACGTTTCTGTGTGTGTTGTGCAAAATAGAAGCAATATTTTTAAAACTTTGACAAAGTACAATTGCGATTTTCAGGTGTTTCCATTGAATGGTGCGAAACGCATAAGAGGTAGTTCTCGTAAAATCTCGTCCTTTTTACGTTTTTGGCTATTTCCACTTGAAGCGAACTGGTCACGTGACCCGTACGTCACGTCCGTCGACGTGTAAATGCAACAAAAGTGTTTCCACGACACTTTTGCAATATAGGTCTATATGGATATGTCTGAAAAACCACCTCATGAGAGCATAAAAACCTTTTAGTGATATTTGGGAGATTTTTCAAAGTTTAGCTGTTTCCATTGCCAATTTTTTATCGCGATATTTAGGTTTTGCACAATTCTAAGGGCAACGGACGCGCAGCTATTGACAGTGCTTCATCCGGTCGTGTTCTTCACCTCCCGCAGGCTCCACGGACTCGGTGGTCGTCCTCTCGCAGCCTCACCAGCTGGTGGCGCTGACGTCAGAAGGCCACGCCTATGGAGAGGACGTGGTGACGCTGCTGTAGCCCGGCGCGGCCACAGCGCCACCTGGTCGCATTTCGGTTCAAGCAGCATCGCAGTGGACTTTGAAATATTGACGAGTCGACCACAGACTGCTTCCAGCGATCAACACTGTTTTTTTATTTTAGGTTCAAAACTGCAAAAACAAACATTTTTTTCCAAAGACATGCTGAAATGGGTTGAAAGTTGTTGAGTTGCGAAAGGCTGTGATGTGAGACACCGGTGTGAACAGTTTGAAATGCAGTGATGACATTCTCTGACAAAAAAAAATTGCATAAATTATATATTTTAAGAGTTGAGTCAGTTTGTACCAAACACGTAACGTCCTCACTGCTACTAACAGTTGCAGATTCCACATTGTACATCCTAAATATATTTAGTTGAGTTTTTTGTGACGTCACTTTGGGGCTGAAACACACTTTCTGGAAAGTGGAGCGAGGCAAAAGAAATAAAGGATGGATTTTACCCATTTTTGGGGAACAAATGTTACAGTAACACGCTGGTAAAGTGAATTTTGCACACTATCACCCTTAATATTATTATTATGCACCCACATGCAACCGCAGCACTCCACCACTTCATTGCTTCATCCTGGGGTAAAGAGCTCAAATTTTCTTCTAAACATTTCAATTATTTAAAGACTTGGGAGGGGAGGGGTTCGCTCTTTGAGGTCAGCTGACCCTAACGACTTCAGACCATGATGCTTTGCTCCTCAGTGTATCCTCAGGTGGTGGAAGAAGTCCAACGCGGCGCCCAAAGCCCAGCTCGACTCCACGTTGTCCACTTTCTTGGTCAGCTAGGAGGGAGAATAAGAACACAAGAACACCAAATTCAATATGTTTTTTTTCTGTATGAAAATACTATTAAAAAAGTCTCAAACATTTAGATGAATTTTGACTGTGTTTTTTTTTTTTTTGGCCAACATGCCATGATCCTCTCTGAAACTCAGGCAGGTTGAAAGATGGCTGAGCTCGTTTGCTACTGTGATTTTCAACTTCAAGGTTTGATTATTTTAGTATTATTATTTATTTTATTTTTTTTTTTTTTTTCAGACGTGAAGATTTTGCACCAAATCACTCCGTTTTATGCTAAGCTGTGATAGCACAATGGTTTCTGGGATTTTTGGGCAGATTAAAGAATTCTTTTGTCCCAGTCTGAAAATTGACAAAAAACGACATAATATAAATAGTATGTCGGGGGTTTTTTTGTTTTGTTTTTCTTCTCATTTTCAGACATGTTGAGATTTTGCACTGAACCGCTCCATCTCATGTTAAACTTTGATAGGACGGACATTTTGGTGAGACTTTGGCTGATTAAAGTATTTTTTTGAAATATTTTAGTCCTAGATGGTGAGTAGTCCTAGAATTCCTCACAATCTGAGTCCAAAAAAATCAAATATTTTGACCCAGACATGGCCCCGTCACAGGCATCAGCAGGGGTCGGCGGGCGTTGAGAGGGAGCCTCTTGATCGCTGCTTGCAGCTTTAATTTGTTTTTTTTTTAGTTGTATTTTTATGCCCTGAAGCATGTCAATGTTTTTAATCATATTCAGCAGACGTTCATCTTTCACTCCGAGTTTAGAGCTAATGACTCAGAACACTGAGGGCACTAAACTTTAAATGAGCTGTCAAAAACAAAACAAAACCACCCTCCTCCTAATCCGTCTCTCATTATTGTGCTGCGTGACGAGACATCACCTGCAGCGCCGTGCTCTCCTTGAAGCCAAAGCCGTCCTTGAGCAGGCAGGTGATGTAGGTCAGGTCCATGCACAGGAAGGGGCTGCTGGGCGGCGACTTGGACATCTTGTTGCACACTGCGGCACACAGGAGAAAGAGGCTCGGTGATGGCTCGGGGTCGACGAGGGGTCAGAGGTCAAGCAGCCCCGGGGTACCGCGGAGATGTGCGTCACAGTAACGCCCACGTCCCGGCTCACCTTCTTTGGCTCTCCTCTTGAAGTCTCGCACCGCCAGCGTCCACTCCTGCGCCCCGTCTGCTGAGGGAGCCGCAGTTTTCAAACGCTTTATTGAAGCAGAGGTGTCAAAAGCATTTTGCATTCTGTGCTTCAGTGAAAGTACACAAACGGCATATAGTTCAAATGGCTCCACTGCAAACAACAACTACGATAAACGACTGGAATTTGTGGAAAAGTAACAAGCATGTTTTCCCGATGCGAGGAGCAGAAAGTCCACATATTTGTGAATAGATGTAGGGAGTAAAAGTAAAAGAAAGTTTTCAGTACTGTAACAAGGTATTTGTACTTTGGTACTTTCCAATGCTAATAATAGTGCTGCTGCCTGTGCAGTTTTGGGGCTGGCAGAGGAGGAGCTGTTTTCTCCAGCAGCAGCAGCAGCAGCAGCAGCAGCTACAACAGCAGCAGCTCCAGTCGGCCTAATCTAGTGAGACAGATGACTCACGGCGTCCTGCCGCACTGTCTCACGCAGGAACGGGAGGAGGGATTTGATCCAGTCGGAGGTGTGTAATTATGTCAGGGGTGGCGAGTGTGTGAGTGTTTACTCACCGATAAGGCCGGCATCCACCGCTCTGTCATAGTAATAGGAGAACGCATAGAAGACGCTGTCGCCTTTGAGGCCGAGGGGCTGATGAATAATCCCTTTCACCACCTTAAGCACCTCCTGATAACAGGCCTTGTATCCAGTGGTACCTGCGCACGGAGACGGGCAGCGGTGAAAAAATAAATAAAGAAACGCTGCTGCTCAGCATCTCGACGCCATGCATAATTCAGCAGAGTACGTCTGGATTGGGGATGCACCTATACCACTTTTTTTTTTTTACAAAACGAGCAGAGTACGAGGACACATTATAGTGTCATTAATGTGTAATTACACATAATTAAAAAGCTTAACTGGCCGCATATGGCCCCCGGGCCGAAGTTTGACAAGTTTCACTGCAGTACAAAGACACATTTCACAAAACTGTCATATATATATACATATAACACTGGTATCGGTGTAGACGCACTGAAGTTGAATGACAAGAACTCCTACCGTTGGGGTCGCCGCTCACTTGATAGGTCAGACCCCCGAAGCTCCACTTGTCCCGGAATTTCTTTGGCAGGCAGGAACTTTTGAAAACCATCCACTCCAAAGCTGCAGGAGCCGAAACACAACCGAGCCACCATTAACTCTGGACGGCCTGCGAGAGACACTGCTCCCCCACGCAGCGCTGCTCCGTACCTTCTGCTCTCAGCGCTCCCAGCGCGGCCAGCCGGGCTGCCATCAGTCCATTGCCGAGGTAGCTGGAAGGAGGGTCAGAAATAAATTGATTCACTTCATAGGAGGACACAATATATCATGGGATATGGAGAAAAAAAGTGCTTTAAAATGAAAAAGAATAAAAGCAGCTACAACAAAATATGTCTTCGAAGCCTGACGGTATTTTGCTTTGCGAATTGCATGAGTAGGTGTTTCCAAACATATGACTGGTGGTGTGTAAACTAAGTCAATGAAAAGTAGGAATACTTTATTGCTTTGTTTAATTTTTTTTTTAATTTTTTACCTGTAAGTGTACAACTCAAATGTTGTGTTGAAGATGTCAAATCTGGTGACGTAATCAGCAACTGGGACTCTCACAAGAGTTTCCTACAGTGGACACAAACAGATGAGACTTAGTCACGGTCAAAAAAAAAAAAAAAAAAAGCTCCACAGACTTGGTCAGAAGAAAAACAGGAAGTGGAGTGAACATTAAAAACCAGCGGACCTTGAGCTTGGGCAGAAATGTGATCTGCGTGGATCCTCCTCCCAGGTCCAGGATCCCCACCGTCTTCTTAGTTTGCGCTTTCCTCAGGTGACCTGAGCAACGTTTTGCAGTTTAATCCAGCAGCCATTACGGAGAAAAAAAGCAAACTGCCGTGGCTTTGGTTGAAGTCTTTTAAAAGTGCTTTTCTGAAGAACAACTCAATCCAAACGTAAGAAGAAAAACCCCCTCAAACACTGAACTCTGTGAAGATCTAAGCTTTAAAGCAACACAAGCCAAAAGCTGTGCAATGTGCACATGCAAGTGCGTGTGTTGGAAGCAAACTCCGTCAGGTAAAGCTGGATACGGAGCAGCCCGGCTCAGGAAGCTCGTCGTCGTGATAACAAGCGGAATTATTCAGTTTTTCCAAACTCACCTGTCAGAAAATTGACAGATACCCAAGCCAGGATTCCTGCAGCCAGAGAGATTTACCAAGCAAAAAAACAGAAAATATTCATTTCAGGCTCAATTTAGAAAAACAAAAAACATGTTGACAAATGACTCAGAGGTTACGTCACATATGTGCACATGCAAAAACATGTGCTGCCATATGTGCATGCGTGAGGAGGGAAAAAACAAGAGTCAAAGTGCTGACAAATTACACGGTGACACCGGAGGGCAAAAACATATTTTCACCCAAAGTAATTACAGCCTCGTGTGGTCACGTCGGGGGGTAGGGGTGGGGGAGAGGGGGTGGCGGGGGAGAACTGAGTGTCATCATAAAAAAAATGAATTGGACGGCGGCGCTAATCTGCTGCAGTTTACGCAGTAAACAACAACGCAGCGGCGGCGGCGGCAAACTGAAAGTCTGAAAGTAGGCCAGATGGATCTTTGATGCCACCTACAAAGCCAAGATGTAGATGTTACCTTCTTTTGTGCCATTCATTATGCTGACACCGTCATCTGGGACCAGAAATGGAGACTCTTCAAACACGCGTTGAACCTGCGCAGAGGAGAAGAAAAGCAGGGGAGAAGATTAGAGGAGGAGGAGGTGGAGGAGGTAGTGGAGGAGGAAGAGGAGGAGAGGAAAAGCAGGGGAGAAGATTAGGAGGAGGAGGAGGTGGAGGAGGTAGTGGAGGAAGAAGAGGAGGAGAAGAAAAGCAGGGGAGAAGATTAGGAGGAGAAGGAGGAGAGAGAGGAGGAGGAGGGAGAGGAAAGGGAGGAGGAGGGGGGAAGGTGGAGGAGGAAGTGGAGGAGAGAGGAGGAGGAGGGAGAGGAAGAGGAGGAGGGAGAGGAGGAGGAGGAGGGAGAGAGAGGGAGAGGAAGAGGAGGAGAGGAGGAAGACGAAGACGAAGAGGAGGACGAGGAGAGAGAGGAGGAGGAGGAGGAGGAGGAGGGAGAGGGAGAGGAAGAGGAGGAGGAGGGGGGACGGTGGAGGAGGAAGTGGAGGAGAGAGGAGGAGGAGGGGGGAAGGTGGAGGAGAGAGGAGGGAAGGTGGAGGAGGAGGGAGAGGAGGAGGCGGAGGAAAAGGAGGAAGAAGATGGGGTGGTGGAGGAAGAGGAGGAGGTGGAGAAGGGAAAGGAGGAGGGGGACGTGGAAGAGGAGATGAAGGAGAAGGGGGAAGAGGAGGAGGAGGGGGAGGAGGAAGAGGAAGGGGAAGAGGAGGAGGAGGAGGAGGAGGAGGAGGGGGAAGTGGATGAGGAGGAGTAGGCGAGAGGCGCACAAATCATAGAGAAAGGAGTGAGATTGAGGAAGATGGAGGGCGAGCAGGAAAGTGGCCCCTGATGTTCTCTACTGTCGCTGAGGCTCATTCAGGGCTGAACTCCACTCGAAGGGATTAATTAATTCCCTCGGGAGCAGCTTAATAAAGTATCACTTATCTGCTGAGGTGCCCCAGAACCATCCATTACCATCTAATCCCCCCCCCCTCCACCACCACCACCACCACCACCACCACCACCCTTTTGGTGGCGCGACCCTTTCACACTGCCGCTCTGATAACGGAGCAGTGTGCACTGCACTGTCACTGCGCCACCTGATGAAAGTCTCCCAGTGTTCCTGGACCGGCTTCCCCCGAGCTGCACAGGATGAGCTTCACACTCAAAGAACCCGTTCTGTGCTCATAACCAGATAAGGAAACAGCAGATAGCAGCTTCCAGCTGAAACTGAGAGAAGGGGGGGGGGGCAATGACTGTTCTATGATAGCCAATCATCAAATGAGGTGAAAGAGCTCAACATGTCTGAAATTTGTTACATTTTCTTTCACAATTTAGAAACTGAGAAACAGAAACGTCTGAGTTGCACTTCCAGCAGAGAGTCAAATGGAAGCACCTGGTCCAGGAGAGCCTGGGCTTTCTCGGCAGGAAGCAGCCGGAGTCCAGCTGTGGCTCGGAGCACCACCGGGGTTCTCTTCCACTGCAGACGAGGCACCGCTTGCTTGGCAACCTTCAGCAGCATCCACACCGTGTGTCCAGCCTTTAGGGGGGTGGGGGGGGGGTGGGGGGGGAGGGGGGGGAGAGAAAGGAGTCAGAAGAAACATTCAGGGATCTAAGATAGATAGATAGACAGGCAGGTAGATAGATACATAGATAGACAGATAGACAGATAGATAGACAGATAGACAGATAGACAGATAGATAGAAAGACAGATAGAAAGACAGATAGATAGATATAGATAGACAGATAGATAGAAAGACAGATAGAAAGACAGATAGAAAGACAGATAGATAGATAGACAGATAGCTAGCTAAATAGCTAGACAACATGTATAAACAGAAGGATGCCACAGTGCGACAAAACATTAACAGATTGCCAGTGCCCTACAGGAGGAGGTCCAGGTTGAGCTACTGTGCTAGTGTGAGCCAGAGGCGACCCAGGCCGCTCAAAAGGGGTGGGGTGGGGAGGGGGAGGGGCTGCTGACTCGGCAAAACAACAGCGACGGTGGATTACGCGCTTTGATTCACCGTAATGCAAATTACACATTTGCAACTTGACCTTCTGCGGGCGAAGCGGCAATTATGTCTGCTGCAGTCTGCTGAACGTCCGACCGAGGCTCCCCGCGCAAGCACGAGCAGCCGAGAGGAAAACTTCACGCTCGGCTTTGTGCGTCACGTCCCGCAGCGGCGATGTCATCCAAGCCGCCTTGTGAAGTTCGCCTTAAACTAATTCATTTAGATGTTTTTCCGTGATAATTAAATAAATGAATGAGGAAATAAGCTGCATAAATAAATGAATAAATGATGCAGTCCATGCCGTCCAAGACAGTTTGCAGCTGTGAGCCCCCCCCCACCACCACCCCCACCTCCGAACATTAAGCTGGAGTTACAACAAACCCCCTTCAACTGTCAAGACGCTTTTAATTCAGAAAATATAAAAATAAAGCGCTCATTTTTTTTTGTGCTTTCTTGCACATTGGCTGCATTTCATCACGCGAGATGTTAAGTATAATATCCTGCACATTGCCCTGCCAAAATCAGACAGCCTTCACGTTACGCAACCCAACCAATCAGGGTCCTTATAGCGGCAACAGGAGTGGGAAGCAGAAGCCGACCCAGCGCTTGTTCCATCAGTCAATTGGCCAGAATTTTTAATAGGGGGGGAAATACAAAGAGCAGCACTGAAGGCTTTTATCGTTGGAAAATATGCTTTCACCTGTGCTCCACGTGGGCCTTGACCTCCCAGGACAGACGTCACTAACAAACACAAATGAGGTCCTTGGCTTCCTCGGCTTACTTTCAATGAGTGTGTGAATGTGGATCCCTGCGGAAGGCAGCTACTGGCAAGGAGTAATGAGTGGGATTTGCAGCTCAATGTAACACATTTAACTAGAAAGATGAATTCACTACTTTTTTTTTTTTTTTTTTAAATCTAGGCGTGAGATAAAGTTAATGCAATTGCTTGTGGTGGCAAATAAAAAGAGCATTACCAGGAGACGGCGAGCTCAGACCCCACCTACTGTAGGTGACTGAGTTGGAACCATTCCAGAGATATTTAGGATGGAAGAATTGATCTTCCAACTAAAAGTCCAACGAGACAAGTTTGACCAAATCTGGAAGTTATCGGATTTTATTTACTGCTGAACTGTGCAATTTGCTTGTCTGTTTTAAATACAGATACAATTTCAAAAAAGAAAGATGAATTCACCATTTCAGGAGAGTCTGCATAGGCCGACAATCCAGGTTTCACCGAGTGGAACATCTCGTTGTCCAGAACTGGCAGCTCTGCTGTGGAAAGAAGAGGAAGAAGAAAAAGAAGAAGAAGAAGAAAAAAAACATCAAGTGCCCGCCCACGACAAACACGCAGCAGCTATTAAAAGCATTAGTGAGGCCAAATCTTCTTAGCGTACATATTCAGGGGGGGACAAAATCCCCTTACTTACGATGAAGCATGTTGACTTGAATCTGTCTAAATAGGATTATGACTCGGAGAAAGTTAATAAAAAAAGAAAAAAAGAACCGAGTGTGACCTCTGTGCCCTGGAGTGAAAACACACAGTGGGGGAGTCTGCACAAGCAACTGGCAGCGAGGAAATGGGCTTAGAAATCATTTTAGAAGGGGTCTACGGCTGCTTGTTATCACTGTTGCTCTGCAAAGTGAGAGTCTCTCCGAGGTCGCGGGGCTGCCAGCATGAGGACACTGCGACGCAGGGCCGTCAAACTCCAACACACAGCGGAGCCAACATGGAAAGCTTGGACAAAGTCGCAGGCGGACGTTGATATTCATTGACAAAATCTTCCTCCGGATAGAACAGTGAACCTTTTCATATGTTTGACCCAAACAAGTTCTGCTTCAACCTGAATGTGGAACAAGCAAAGCTCAACGCTGTACGATCAATAAGTTCATATTGCACACATGCAAAATTGAATTAAAAATTTATAATCAAAATAAATAAAAATGTAAACAAAAGGATGAAGCCAGTTGAAGGTTCCATACATGAGACAGTGGTGAGTTCTGAATTAAGACAAACCTGCACTGTGAGTTATTGGGAATCTTGCGGGGATTGAGGACAGAATCAGCAGTGTTTCGGTAGACAGCATCAGCATAATCGACTGAATTGAACTCAACTGACTTGACATGAAAAACACTTGACAGATCGGTGAAGAGAAGCCAGTAAAGCCATTAATTCTTTTACAAATATAACCAATACGTAGTTTGTTAGAAGGTGAGCTCGGGCTCCAACCAAAGCCCGAGGTATGTAAACACATTGGTTTTCCGACATGTCAACAGGACAAAAGAGAGATTAGAAGAAAAGCGTGAGGTGCGGCTCACCCGAGTCAGCGTGGATGAAGGTGTAGACGTGGATGCGCGTGCCGGTGCTGCCCGCGTCAAACATCACGCCGTAGAAGATGCGGCTGTGGTTGGCCGGCCGGCTCAGGCTGGGGAGAACCCCCCCGGTGCCGCCCACCAAACCCAGGAGAGGGTGGCCTGGCTCGGCCCGGCTCGGCCCGGCCAGCAGGGTCAGGAGGAGCAGGAGGAGACCACGCAGCCGGGCGGAGAGCACCATGGTCGCCGCTCTGGAGGATCAGCGTGAACAAAATGACTGTTGTGCGTTGTCACCCGGCGGAGTGACAAAACAAGAGGAGAGTTGCCGAGCAAGCAGTTAGAGCTCCAGCTGTGGCCACGCCCCATCACCGCCACCCAAGCAGCCCAATCAGAGGGACGACCACGACCACGACCTCTCCACCTGCAGGAACAACCCCGCTGACGGACGGTTCGGAGATCTACGCCTGAAGATGCTGAAAATAGTTCCTTTCATCTCCCGCAATGTTTTGCACCACGTCCACATAGCATCCTAGAACTGAAAATAAAAAGCAACTCAATCCGTGGGAAAAGGATTAAAGGCTTTTACAAGGACGTGGATCTGTACAGATTCTTTAACGCTTGTTATTTTTATATTAAAAAAAAAAGAGAGAGAAAGAAATAATATTATGTACAATAATAATAGCTCCAAACCCGTGTGTAATTGTATTATAAGACTGGGGAGGGGGGGGGGAATAGAGTTGTCTCATGTGCTGCAGTGTGACGTCTGGAGAAATATAAACCACACCTCGTTCCTGGAAGTCTCCAATTCACTGTCACCATTTCAGTATTTGTATTGCTAATGTCAATGAGAGACTCCAAGGCCAAAGAAATTTAGCTGTAATATAAGATATGATTTCAAACAGCAGTAAATAGCAGTAATACTATCAAATGCAGTGCAAAAAAATCAAATAAAAACTATCAAATGCAGTGCTTAAATTGAAGTATTATTACTCTTGGGCAGCTGATGACTCAGAGACGCCACAGTAGACTTAAGTATTCCGACATGTTCAAGTGTAGTATCTGAAACATTACATATGTTAAGAGTCTTTGTATAACGGCTGCTGCCTGAAAAAACACCACACAAGCACAAAGCAAACTCGCCGGCGGCCAAAGTCACGTGACTTGCAGAGTTTGCGTCACGTCACCCTCGGCGTGAGTGACAGCGACAGCTAAAGACGTGAATTTCTGTAAACTTTGCAAATGATAAATAAAGTTTTGAGGGAAGAAAAAGAAAAGAAAAGCTAATGATATCACGACACAGCCATGAATAGCTCGCATGAATGCTACATAGGCGACAACTAGCTAGCTAGCCAGCCGGTGAAGTTTGGCAGACGGTAACTCAGCCCAAACGTCGACGAAACAACGAATAGAATCTTTAAGTCACCATTGGTAGAACTATTCATTGACCCAATAATACACGTACTCTAATATACTGTGCTCACCATGTTGCACCACTCCCAGCTCGCCTACTATCGTGTGCTGTTGTGCTCGCACGGCTGACTTCGTGTGACGTCATCACAACACGCTGCCGAAAGTGTGCCAAAAAAGTGCATCATCGGAGAATATTGGATGGTAGTCATTTGAACACATTTAGAATATTAACAAACTAGATTTAGAAAAGTTAGAAAATTTAACGTTTTTTTTTTTTAAGTTCTCAAGACATTGTTTTCAAACAGCAGTTTGTGCATAAAATGCAAATAAATAAATGTCCCATATTAAGTCAACCAATCAAAATGCTTGGCTGCGCAAGGAGGAAGACAATATAAAATACATTGTATTAAATGATCCGTACTAAAAACATTTCACAATTAGCTGGCTCTATTCTGCAGATGAACACGTTCAGTAATGCCAGTGGCTATTAAGCTACTGCATAACATTTAAGCTGTAAACAAAGGGTTGAAAACATTTTTCTTCCGGCCACTATGAAATGATGCATGTTGTCCACTGGCATCTGGGACAACAAAAAAAAAAAGATCTGAAAACTTGAGTACTATGCGGCTTTTGAGTCATTTACACCCACAGGTTTCAAAGAGGCATCTTAACAGGCCGACAGAACAACACAACCACATGTAGAAGTCAGGGTTACATGAGCCAATTCTCTTTTTTTATTCACACAGTGAACTACATACTCAAACAGTCGTCGTCACTAACATTCAGCCATGACCTAAGAGCTTTGTTGGGGCACAAATGTTGAAGCAGCTCAAATGCTTTCAACAAATAAAAATAATTAGTTTTGCACATTCACAACCGCAGCACAACCAACAAGCCGTTATCACAGGAATTTCTTTGCGAAGTGGAGATCAGGAGTCACGTGGAGTGCTGCATTTCAGCTTCATCGCAATAGTACAAAATTATATACACTGGTATTGAAATCACCTGATTATTTAACCCATCACTGCTCAAGTATAAATGACACGCCGTGAGATACAGTGGAAAACTGTGGTGAGGAAAACTGAAAAAACAGAGATGACAGAAAATGGGCGTGTCTTTGCCTTAATGCACATGCTCCATTTATGTCTAGACAACAACAACAACCTCTCAGAACAAAAACAATACAAAAACAACAGCACAAAGACATGACACTGGTGGCAACCCATTCCTGCTTTACTGGCAGAAGCCCAGATAAACTGGACACATACATATAACACCAGTGTTCTGGCAAGACAGAGACATGGACGAATGAGTGACTAAAGTTCAAAAAACAAAGTTTGGACACAAACCAGAAATTTGGGTACAAAACACAACACTGTACACACTCACACTACCCATCCATTTCATCAACAGTTCACGTCAGTTTGCCAAACCAGCTGCTATTTGCATTGTGTGTGTGCTTGAGTAACAACATCGTCCTGGAGTTCAACCGATAGCTAACAAGGTCATTTCTAAGTGCGAATGCTTCTGAAAGGAACCGCGGGGACGGGACGGCGCCTCCCTCAGCTCCTTCTGTCAGGTCTCTTCTTAAGGCGTGTGAGAAGTTGTGGGCGGGGGACGGGGGGGCACAAGCCGGCCGTGCAGCCACGTTAGCGGCCCATGGTCGGCATGGTGACGGCGGGGCTGGTCACCGTGGCGTCCTCGGCCTTCCACTGTGACGTGACGGTCTTGATCTGAGTGTAGAACTGGATGCCCTGGTGGCGGCGAAAGAGAACTGCGGCGTCAGCTCCACAGCAACTGTAGCTGCGTTTCCGTGACAGTTTTTTGCAAAATAAAAGCGATATTTCTAAAACTTTCGACAATTTCGACAAAGCACGGTTGCGATTCGCGGGTGTTTCCATTGAATGGTGTGAAGTGCATGAGCCGTGATTCGCGTAAAATTCTGCGGGATGAGATTTTACAAGAATTATAATCGCTTTTGTTTGTTTGCTGTCAAGAATGGTTGTCACATTTTTCTCTTTGATTACTTAAACAATTCCGTGTCGTCCTCCGTACAAACATAAAATGCCGTTTTTACTTGAAGTGAACTGGTCATGTGACCCAGCAAAACCTTTTAGCAACATTTGAGAGGTTTTTACAAGTTTAGGCATTCTCATAACTCCTCTCTTTTCGTTGACTTTTGAGTAGCTCTCCCCAGTGGCCTCTTCGGTTACCAATTTTTATTTTTATTTTTTAAATATAGGTCAATGTGTATGCACTCTATTAACTTTTATTGTGAAGCACATTGGTGCAGCTTTGCCGTTTGTAAACGTGCTGTATAAATAAAAAAAAAATGACCTGACTCGCAGCTGCTTTTACCTGCTTGCCGTAGAAGTTGGTGTCTCCTCTGAAGGAACCTCTGGAGCCGGTGAAGGAGAACATGGGGAGGGGCACCGGGATGGGAACGTTGACTCCAATCTGGAGTGCAGCATTGACACAAATTAGTAAAAACCATACAAAGCGACAACAGCAGGAGTACAAATAAAGCCCCCCACATTTTTTTTTTTTTTTGTGCTACAAGGTGCAAGACCGGTGACAGGACCCCTTTTCTTTCCATCTTCACACCATTTTTTTCATGCCAGACTGCAGTGAAGCAGCCTCACCTGCTTGGTTATAATAATCAAAACACCTGCTTCCGCTAAAAATGCTTTGCTGTATTTTGCAAGTGCAGCTTGAGATGAAAAACCAAGGATGTCTTCGAGGCTTCCACAGACGCCGACCTGCGTCTCACTAGCCCTGCTTCTCCAAGATTAGCGACAGCAAGCACCAATGCGTTTATTTATTTATCCACATCATCATTCTGCTGTTCTTGTGATTGTGTAACTGACTGCGTTTGATTGGCGTGTAATCACATCCTATGGGTTCTTAGTCACGCCCAGTGGTCACGCAATTCTCTTTTCCACCACCAGCTGCAATTTACGCATTAGATCTCCACTATAGACTCGGTAAACAGTTGGGTGCAACCCAGTTTGGAATGAAAACAATGCTGTGTTCAGGTTTACGCCGATTACAACGGTTACATTACAGAACAGTTCCAAGCTTTTTTTTGGGGGGCGGGGGGGCGCAGATTCTGCTGATTTTGGCAAAGACCCAATGCATCACCTCAGTTTTTCTGCTTTATCCCTCGTGATCACTTTGCTCCGTCTTAGGTCACCAACAGTGAAACTCCTTGCATCTCTTTAAAATTTTCCTCATTGATGACGCATTGCTTTTTTAAAGCCCCTTACCTGGCCAACATCCACTTCGTGCGTGTATTTGCGCGCCGTTGCACCGTTGGAGGTGAAGATGGCGGTGCCGTTGCCGTAGGGGTTTCCGTTGACCAAGGAAATGGCGTGGTCGAGATCGTCGGCCTGCAGGACGATGAGCACCGGTCCAAAGATCTCCTCTTTGTAGCACGTCATGTCAGGCTAGAGGACACAAAGCGGAGTGGCGCGTGTTCAAGACACCTGGTTAATGCTCAGCAACGCCTGTCGTCCAATATTTCTTTAAGTCTCAGCAGCCATAACACAAACTGCAAAACCCCCGGGGGAAGATACACAGCCTTAGATTGTGGCTTATAAGTCGCGCATAAGCCGTGACGGTTAAATATTTTGGATGGGCGGAAAAAGAAAAAGAAAAAATCTGTTCCATACGCTATAAATTTAGAGTAGCAAAACTTCACGCTTAAGAGTCAAAGCACTTTATCAGCTTAGCAGACCTGGAAATACATCCCATTTTCCTGGGGATATAGCGGAGCTATAGAGCAGATACACATAATAAGAAATACACTTGACATGATGAATTTTAAGGTAAACTTTGCGGCAAACTGGATGAATGTAGAGTGAATAAAAATGACACAAGGTCTGGCAAAATGGCATTCAACACGTTAAATGAAAAGAACTACTGGATGTAAAATACACGACGACATGAACAATGAAGACTGCGAATAAAAAAGTTTTTTTTTTCTCCATCACAAAGATTTCAGTTGACTTCACATCTCACCGTGACATTGGTCAGGATTGTAGGTCCCACAAAGTTTCCATTTTCGTAGCCTTTGACCTTTGCGTTCCTCCCGTCCAGCAGCAGCTTGGCACCTTCGTCCACGCCGCTCTGGATCAGAGACTCCACCCGAACCTTGGCCTCCGGGGAGATCAGGGGCCCCACGTCTGCGCCGGGCTGATCGCCTACAAGGACAGGCCACAGTTTATTCAAACACATCGGGGAAAAATTAAATAAATAAAAAATTGAAATAATAATAGTGAAGTTACCTGCATTCACGCGCAGAGACTTGGAGCGCTCCACCAGCTCCGGCAGCCACTCTTGGGACTCGCCCACGAATATGGCCGTAGAGAGCGCCATGCAGCGCTGGCCGGCCGCCCCGAAGGCGGCGCCCACCAGCTGGTTGATGGTGTTCTCCTTGTTGGCGTCGGGCATCACCACGCCGTGGTTCTTGGCTCCCTGAAGTGAGGAAATGTGGGACAACGCTCGGCGGGGGATTCTCTCCACTCACATTAAACACAGGCAGCGCACTTTGCTAATCGCATCAGCGTGATTGGCAGCTGCAGCTCCGAGGCCGTCGTCTTGGTAACGGCGCTGGAAAATGTGTGCGATGTTATTTTATTTTTTTCCGAGACTGAAGTGAGTATATTTCATTTTCCTACTCTGCCTCGTCTGCATTCTGGTGGCGGGGGGGGGGGGGGGGATTGGGGACTGGAGTCTATCCCAACCCCTGTCAGTCTGAGGGCGAAGTGAGTATATTATGTTCAGCAAATGTCAAAGAGGATCATTAAGCCCAAACTGAAATGTCACTCATTTGCTAATCACCACCGTTTATGGCGTTTCGATTCACATTTGCAAGTCTCTAGAGTTCTGGATGAAGCCAGACGAGCAGTAAGTTAGGTTCCTCCTCCGCTTTTCTAAATGTTCATGGCTTCAGTCGTGTTTGCATTGGGTGGAAATGTGTGTGTTTAACTCCAGGAACAGTCTTCTGTTCCTGGAGTTGCGCTGGCGCCTACCATGTTGGATTGCACCCTCTTGCCGTTCTTGGAACCCCGCTCGTAGATGTACTCGCCGGCAGAATTGGAGCCCACGAAGCTGATGGCTTGGATGGCTGGATGGTCGCAGATGAAGTTCACCGCTACACAAACAAACACACACGCACACACACAAAAAAAAAAGACATTTTCCTGCTGCACCCAATATTCAAATGTTTCAGTATACAGGGTGTAATATAGCACCGTCTCATGCAGCATTTTGCATGCGCCCTGCTTGGAAACAATAGACTCACCTGCGTGTTGGCCGTGGATAATGTTTACAGTGCCATCTGGTGCGCCGGCGTCCTGCAGCATTTTGGTGAGCAGCATGGTGCATCCTGGGACGCGCTCGGAGGGCTTCATCAGGTAGGTGTTGCCGCACACCATGCCGAGGGGGAACATCCACAGGGGGATCATGGCGGGGAAGTTGAAGGGGGCGATGCCGGCGCACACGCCGATGGGCAGGCGGTAGGTGAAGGTGTCCATGTCCTTGGTGATGGAAGGCAGCGTCTCCCCGAGCATGAGGGAGGTGATGCTGCACGCGTGCTCGACCACCTCTGGGAGGAGAGAGCGAGGATGAAGAGGAGAACAATGAGGAGGAGGGAGAGGAGGATGGCTAGAAAAAGGCACCTAGGAATTTCTAAACAATAGGCACACAGCAGATGATGATTCGCTCCACACTGTGAGGAATCTCCCAAGCTGCCGCTGCACCTCCAGATGCCGTTCTTCTTATTGGCGGATAGGTTTTTTTTTTTTAGGTTAGCGTGCCAGCAGAGCGCGAGGCATCCCAAACGACTGGGAGCGCGACCAAGTTGGCTGCTAGCGTCTCATAATAAGCAAAATATAGACTTTATTTCCAAGTTTGCTGGAGTCCCTTCACTTCTCAGCGTGGCTGCAATTCGATGCGAGCCTGCCAAAGCACTCACACACACACACACAAGCACTCTGTAGCAGCATAATTATTATTAGTATTTTTTTTTATATAGCAGAGGACTACAAGCAGATCCTGAAAAGCATAAAACCAAACTTGGCAGTCACTTTTGCAGGGTCACATTATCCTATATTACACCCACTTATTTTCAGATCTTTATCACTCTTGTCGGGCTCGGGTAGCGCATGAGACGGGATTAATTATCCCCCCAAAAATACAGATGAACACACAAACACTTGAGTGACGATCTACAATGTAAATAGTCATGAGAATGCAAGAGAAGCCATTAAATCAGAAGTATGCGTCCAAACTAGTATGTATTTATAATGTATCAAGTGTTTTACTCACGCAGTCCCCTGAAAACATCTCCCTCTGCATCAGCCAGAGTCTTGCCCTGCTCCAATGTGATTATTTTGGCCAGCTCTTTCTGAAAAGGGTGGGAAAAACAAAACAAAAAACAAAACAATGATTCATTCAAAATGCCAGCAAGGGCATAAAACGCTGATGCATATCTAACTGGAAGCGGAAGAATAGCAGACAAGATAAAAATGGACACTGGTGATTTTTTTCCCTCCTTACAATGTTGTCCTTGATGATCTGCTGGTAGCGCAGGAAGATCTGCTGGCGGCTGAGGATGGAGGTCTCGGACCAGGACTGGAAGGCTCTGGAGCAGGAGTTCACCGCCGCCAGCATCTCCTCCTGGGTAGCTTTGGGTACACGTGTCACCACCTCATTAGTAGCCTGCGGAGCAAGAAACAGCCCGAATCAGACGTGATGACCGGGAGCAATGTATGGGCGGGGAGGGAATCATTATCGCACTTGGGAGTTATTAATATTAATGAGCAAATGATTGTTTTTTTTCCTCCCTTCATTTTTCAGGTTTGATATGTGATAAAAGAAGACAGCTCGGTTTTTTTTCTTCCCCCCCATGCATGTCATTAATATTGAATCTTGGCCTGCCAATGGCTTCGACTTCAAAAGCTTCACAGTTTCGCAGATGGAGTGGAAGATTAAAAAAAAACAAAAAAGCATTTGTCGCAGTAAAGAATGAGGTCTTCTATCGTTAACTGGGAAAAATGAAGACATGCGTTCCATAGGTGGTTCCCTATGATGTCTCTGGCAAACAGAATCAGGGAACTAACATAAAAATGCTCTCTCACACAACCAAATATGGAAAATCACACAACCATACTGAATCTACCACCCACTTTAAGTAAAAAAATAAATTAAATAAAACACTGAAACGGTGACTTAAAATATAAAACAAAAGAGTTCCTGAATGAGGTCGACGGACATCAAGTTCCATGTTCCAGTGAAAGTTCTGACATATAACATAAAGTGAACCGGAGCCTCTCCAAAAGGTCAAGGACGGCTCACGTAACGTCGATACTCACTGGGTTGTGAATGTCGATCCACTCGCTCGTGTTGGACTCCACAAACTTGCCATCAATGAACAGCTTGGTGGTGGGCTGAGGGGACCATAGAGGTATATGATTAAACCTGTATGGTTACAGTGCAGTCTACTAGAACAACCCAGCCAGCCAGTCACCCCCCGACCCCTCCACCACATCCAGGCTGTTTGAACAATTCTTAAACATTGTTGCTAGTTGATCTAATTGAATTTACAAATAAAATAAAAAATGGAAGCCTTCAGGTTTGAGTTGATTGAACTTTTTTGGTCCAAAAATAAATAAATAAATAAAATAAAATATTTTTATTTACATATGACACACATTTTCTGACAATTGCAAATTTTAGGAATTCAAAACTGCCGCAACAGATTTTAAACTGAGTCCAACGTCTCTTAACACATTGCGCTCGTCTCTCCGCCACAGTTACGACTCGTGTGCCTCTGCACGGCGATAGATTCCTTCAAACATCTGCGTCTGTGCCGGCTCATATTACACTGAACAGCTGACAGCGCTTCAGCGCAGCAATCACCTGGTTTGTTATGAGTTTAAATCAAGTCCTTTTACAGGACGCCAGAGGTTCAAATATATGGGGTGCTGTAATGGAAATGCAAATTCAGAGACCCCCCCACCCCCCAAATGACAGGCGCAGGTATGCGTGACAGCCAGCCAAGTGTTATCTTATTCCATATACATTTATTCACAGCACAGCAGTTGTCAGCAGAGACGCAAGATGTTGCCAGAAGTTAGAAACGGTGTGAAATCGCAACAAATGCGTTTTATTGCTGCAGATGGATTCCTTTAGTTTAGCAGCTCAGCAATTTTTTAAGATGAACTGTGCATCTAAAAACTTCAGCACATCACTGTGCAGCTTCTGATGAGTTATGCAGTACAAGGCCTCTCTCTCTCTCTCTCTGTTGTGGCACCTGCTACATCATGTCCTGAGGAACCAGTTTCTCCAGTGAAAATGCTTCACGCAACCTGAATATTCAAAAAGGTCTTTCAACCCACCAGCAGCTTATTTTCTACTTGCAAAGAAAGAGTCAAGGTTAATGGAAATACAGTGTCTGACTTTCTTTTTTTCTTTCTTTTTTTAAAGATGATTTCACTGACAACTTACACAATTGAAATTTTAAAAAAAATAAATCTTTTGGAACAACTCAACCATGCATCACATAATCGTTCACCATTTTTCATTTCTTAAAAGGCAGAAACAATGATGTTACGTCGGACAAAAACTTTTCTAGGATCAAATTTTGTAGCCGATATTACACAACAAGCACATGAGAGAACAAGTCATCCGATAACGTTTCCAGACCTTATGACGCCGAGTTTCACAAACACATTGTTTATTGTACTTTTAAATTGCAATTGCAAATTTGCATTTGAGTAGAAGGTCTTACCACAGAGGAGGCGGAGTAACAGCGAGCCAGCTGGAGGGGGACCTGCAGAGGGTTGGAGAGCCAGTCAGTAGTCAAACTCAAACCACTCATCGAGTGAGTCTTCTTACGACAACCAGCTAAACTGAAATGCAACGTCCCTGAACAGTTTCGCAAAAATGCGTTGAAAACACAACATCATCCCATGCTGACTCGAATTGAACAGCACACAAACAGTGTAAAGTTTACACAAACGGAGAGTCGGCCAGCGTGTTGGCTAGCCAAGGACTCTGCTAGCTAGCACGGCAGCTCGCAGAGTTACGTAAGCGTCAAACAAAGTCATGTGGCAGCTTAAAGATGCCAATGCATTGACATTTGCAAAAGGGAAAAAACAATTTGTTTGTTTTACCCTCTTGCCCAGAACCGAGCGGAGAATTGCTGCCATTTTGGGGTGAAACGCGGGTTGACTGCTAACTCCTTCGGAAGCCCTTCAACCCTGGACACGAGACACTGGAGCGAGCGCCCACCGACTGTTATGCACAACGCGCGGATGAATACCCACACTGCGCATGTGTACGATCTACAAGACATCTGCGCCGCGGATGTCAATTTGCCGTGCGGGTGCATATGCTTTCTTAATCCGCGCGGGTTTGAGCGCGGCTAGTTCCTCTCGGGGAGGGAGGGCGGGGTGTAACCAGTGCTCGGGGCCAATCGGGGAGCGTAATTACTCAACCGCCCTCAAATAGGCGAAGCCGATTGGCTGAGAGCCTGTGACGTCGCGGGCGGCCGCTTTCATGAGTGGAGCAGAGTGCCTTTGATGTGAACGACGCAATGCACACATATATATGAGCGCCGGTGAGGGCGCGCTTCCATGGCAACTTAGTCAAAGTCTTGGACAACATGGAGTTCTTGCTGTGGAGTTGTGAGGATGTTGCGAGCTGGATAGCGTCGCTGGGATTTCCATATTACAGGGTACGTTTGCCACGAACTATCAGAGAGCTCACCAGCAGGTCGACTTATAAAACGCCTCTGAAGAAGAAGAAGAAGAAGAAGAAGAAGAAGAAGAAGAAGAAGACTGGAGGAATTTGCATAATTACTGCAACAAAACAGTGCCAAGAAGGAAAATTATGTTTGTAAAAAAGACAGAAATAAAATAAAAATAAAAATGTATTGACTAAGAAAGATGGAAACAAGATATTTACATTACATAGACAGTCAGATTATTTTACAAGTTATCTACATAATATTGACAAATAAATAATTGTTTTATTGCACGTTGAGATTTTTTTCCTTTTGGAACAGTTTGTTGCTCAGATGTCTTTTTCTGTGTTGCAGGAGTGTTTCACAGAGAACCTTGTCAATGGAAGGAAGCTCATCTACGTTAATTGCGTTTACCTGCCAAGACTTGGCATCACGAATTTTAAAGACATGCAGGTACCCAGGAGAGACTCTTGTAATATTAATCAAATTATGTCATTTTATTTTAATAGTGTAACCTTTTTATTTATTTATTTTGTCTGATTTGTTTATTATTCAAAAATCCCGGGGCCTTTCTGTGTGGAGTTTGCCTGTTCTCCCTGTGCCTGCGTCGGTTCTCTCCTGCTTCCTTACCCACAATTCAAAGGTTTTCAAAACCTGCTTCTACGCATTCAGGTAGAAGCAGGTTTTGAAGATTGATGAGTGGATGGATGAACTTGCAGTAGCATTGCCAAGATAATAAAACATGAATAATGGAAAGCAGAATGGAAATATAAGAATTACTTGCGGCAGCGCCAGCACGCGGTCGTCTCTCCAGTTGTATGCCAAACATGCCTTGGCACACTACCAACACTTTGCCAAATCAAACGCACATCCTATTTAGCTCCTGAAAAGCCCCCCGACTGTGTGACATCCAATTAAAGCGACGTGTTATAACCCAGTGACTCTGCCAGCAAATGGAAATCGCTTTAGCTTTATGCAAATGGTTTCGCTGGGGTCCAATCACTTTTCTTATCTCTATAAGCGAGGTGAGAATTGCCTCCCCCCTTCCCCCCGCTTTATGACTGTAGTGTTATAACACACATGCTGAGAGAGTGTGCTGAGACGTTTCTAGAAGCCTCAGAGGCCTCTGGCAGGAGGTGCATATAGGCTCCAGTGCCACAAACTATTCATCGGCCCCATTGAACTCGTGCTGAATAGCTTAATCCACACCTCATGTTGATAAAGTCCTTATTTCCATCTTTTTTATCGGTTAAAATGTGCAGCATAGCCATTTTTCTGAAGATCCTTCGAGAAAAAAAGCGAGTTGTGGATTCTTCATCGCTCATTTTCTTGTTCGTGGCTATCGAAACTAAACAGTTGTGTATTAATGATTCCAGGGGATCAATGATCCCGTCTGTGGGAAGGTGGGGGAGGGGGAGGAGGAGGGCGGCATGGTTTGCTTACTCCATTGCAACACCACCAACTGTGTCGGGGGCTTGTTTGATTTCCTAATGGATTAGCCTTGAAGTAGCTTCTTTTAACTTCATCCCCTCCACAATATCATTATCTCCGCTCCCTCTATAACGCCTTCCCCCAGTGGGACTGACATTTTAAATAAAGATTAGAAGATATAGAGGAAGATGGGAAGTGGGGGAAAAAAAAAAAAAAAATATATATATATATATATATATATATATATACATATATATATATCTACGTGCTTAATTAAGTGACTCAAGCGTGCTGTGCACCCCTGCAGGTCATCTCTGCGCATGTGCGCAAGCTGCTGGGCATCACAAACACCCCGAGGAAGCGCAGCATCGCCGACCCCTCGCAGGAGATGCTGGCTCTGTTCTTGGAGATCAAGAGTCGCACAGGTGCGTGGGTGGACGGCCTCACCTACCAGCAGTTCCAGAAAGACGTTGGTCAGTGAGCGGGAGACTCGTTGGACACCATTCATTTGCATTAAAAGGGATTTGTGTGCAAAACTTGACGTGTGTCCGATTTGCGTCATTTTTTTTAATTCATTTTTTTTAATTCGTTTTTTTTTTTTTTCAATTAGGGCGACTTTAATGAGACGTGCACATCACAGCAGCTGCACGCAGGACTTGGCATTAACGCCGGCGACTTTGGCTCGCGGCTGCCAAAAAGTCACTTCTGTCGCAGGGGCTCCTGTGCTGCCAGCCAGCGCTGTGTTCAAAGATGAATTGAGGTGCTGCCCACTGATCTGAAAGCAACACCTCTTGATACCTGTGACTTTGTGCCCGCAAACAAACACACACACACACACGCACACACAGTACACCCCTGTAAAAAACACATCTTTAACAGCCCCTGCCATTTCTTTTTCTGGATAACTAAACCACTGGCCCATATTGATCCGCAGTGGATGTAACTGGATGGAGCTATCGATTGAAGGGAGAAATCCTCCAGGGCTAACTCCGCAGATGACAACAAACACCTTTTTCAGAGTGGCAGAGAAGGGGGCCACGGGGAGCGCGTGTAGGTCATTGTTCCGAGGAATTAAAAGCGCCGAGTTGCCGAGGGGCGTCTTGGGGAACGTGAGGGGCCTCGTGGATGCATGCGTATAGGATTACCTTGCTAACTTGCACAAAAGAGCGGGCGATCATTACGCCCAGACAGTGATGGGTCGAGTGCCAGGCAGACCCCCGGGAAGCTCTGGATTTCACTTTCAGCCAGCTCGACACTTTCCTGTCGATAATCTATGGCCATACACGCAAGAAATATTGAGCTACACAGGCCACTATATTTGGATTTATCCACGCCAGATGTGCCGAGCACCAAGAATTGATGCAGGGCCGGAGCTGCTTGGTGGCCGCTGGCACAAGCTGCTCTTTTTTTTACATTGTATGTATTTCTGACTTCATTAACATGGAGCCTCCCCGTAAAGAAGACACTTAAAGATAGAAATTTAATGTAACCCAAGCCATATACCCCTTGGACAGTAGGATCAAACTGATATAGGGTTATTATCAATATTAACATTGCTGAAGATTTTCTGTTCTCTCATTCATAGAAATTGTGACACTGAAAACATTTGATAAATACAAACAGCTACAGTAACAATAAGAATATAATAATAATAATAATAATAATAATAATAATAATAATAATAAACATTCTGATCATCATATTTCAGTGATCACTCCGAGGAAACATTTCAGACTCTGACACTGCTTTAAACCACTGCATTTTTCACAGGTCAATGAGTCATTCAATCCGAGCCAAGGAGCTTCCGGATTCGAGAATTGTGTGACAGCCCCCCTGCTGACACAGCCCTTATATCTATTGTAATTGCCCATTTAATCCATAAAGCCTGCACCTGATCAACACTAATAGCCACCGAAGAAGGAAACACTGATTCTTATCCGCGCTCATCTCAACAGAGATGACCGGCTGCGTTTTTGTGCAGTGAGTGAGTTGAGTGTACATGAATAAATGATGATGCCTCGCCTGTGAGACATGAGCTGGGAGCCACTGCATCTGTCTGTGCACACAAATGGTCTCTGTGCAGCAGCTCGCAGCGCGCTGATTACCATTCCGAGCACAGCAGCGGCGGCGGCGGCAGCAGCAGCAGCAGCAGCAGTGGCAACGGCAACCCTTCCTGTTCAGAAATGGAGCCGGGTTGGCGCTTGACGCCAGTCCGGGGGGCAAGAGAAGGCAGGTAGAGGGAGCAAGGGTGCAAAGAGAGAGAGCGAGAGAGAGAGAGAGACAGAGGAGGTGGCAGTGAAAGAGCAGGAGGAGGTAGTGGCAGTGGAGGAAGGTGGAGGTGGTGGTGGTGGTGGAGGAGGGCGCGCAGGATGGCAGCAAACCTCTCCGTCAATCTGGATTAACTCGGCGCTGAGCCCCCTGCGTCGCCAGCGAAAGCCCGTGGAAAGCGATACGAACATCTGGCCGGATTCGGCAGCAGCAGCGGCAGCAGCAGCAGCAGCAGCAGCAGCAGCGATATTAAAGCGGAGCGTCGCTCTGCAAAAAGGCGTTTTCTCCACCCGGGCGGATGCGCAGTTGAAGAGGCGATCAGCTGCAGCCACACCGGGACTCTGCTGCAGGTTGCATATTTCTCCCCCTCCGCAACCATCCTTTTTTTTTTTTCTTCTTCTACAGGGGGGTTGCGCCGACTCCCCACCACCCCCCCACCCCTCCTCCTAATACGTCTCTCTCCGGGTCGGGATGCTCGCCGACGAGGAGTCGCCCTTTATCTGTTTACCGCTGGATTTCTTGAAGGGCACCGCCGGTTTCGCAGGCCGTCACATGTTTTAGGAGCCCGAGTCGCGTGTTTTCGGGACACCTGAATTGCCTCCAAGGCGCACCGTCCCATTTCTTTCTTCTTCTTCTTCTTCTTCTTCTTTTTTTTCTCTAAAGGGGAGACGCAGACTCTCAGGATGCAGTCAGCCCCCCTGGGAGGACATCAGCGCGGGCACGCACTGCCTTGATTCGGCTTCATGTCCCATCTGCAAGGTAAGAAAAAACAAACAAACAATTGAATATTTCACATGGGCTGCTATCGGTGGGAAGTGTGTGTCATGCATCCCTCTCAACTCTGTGTGTGCGTGCGCGTGCACGCGAGAAAGGGTGTCTATCAAGAAGACCCCTTTTTTTCTTTTCTTTTTTGCACTTGAAGTACTTTCACATTGTCTCCTGTGACAAGGGGCTGTGGCTGTTGGCGTGTGTGTGTGTTTAGGGGGGAAACAAACATACAAAAACAACCCACCAACCACCACAGCACTGCAAGGTCAGAAAAAAAGGCTGCTCAAATGCCAAGAAGCGCCATCAGATTGCAATTTTTATTTTTAGTACCTGCCCCGCTGCCTTTTCTCTTCCCTCCTCTCCCTCCTCTCCCCCTCCCTCGCTCCTCCCCTCCCTCCTTCCCCCACAGGTGAAAAAAAAAAAAGAAGCCCGAATGACAGTAAAAATGTGGCCGCGGTTCAGTCGTCATGGCAGGCATGACTTCTCATCGTGCTCTCATCCTCTACCATGCACGAGGTGTGAGATGTTTAGACTTTTTGTTTTTTGTTTTTTGTTGCTGCGTGCACAGATGGGGTTGTGTAATAGGCGTCCTTGTCGAGCCCGTATCTGACACGCAAAATGACACGCTGTGGAGTCTAAACGAGCCCAGAGGTGCCAAAGTTGATCATGGTTGTGTGTCTGTGTGTGTGTGTGTGTGTGTGTGTGTGCAGAGGAGTGGGGGGGCGGGGGGGAGATCATGTTGCCAGGTGACTGATGAAGACAGGTGAATAATAAACGGCGGCCGGCGATTGTTGGAAAAGATGGGCTTCGTTGCCGTCGCCCGTCTTGCACGTTGAGCGTTGGTTATCACGCGTCTGATTATTCACGAGGGCCTGCGGCACCATTGTAACTGCTACAACCAGTGATGGAGAAAAGAGAAGGAGAAGGAGAAGAAGAAGAAACGGCTGGCCCACGCCTCATTCTTCGCCCTGGCTTGCCTTGTTAATGCACTCGGCGGCCTTCGCCTTGTGCAGCTTGCCGCCGCTCATTTATTTATTTATTCATTTATTTTGGATCGGAGTGCGTGGTGCGCTGGTTCCTGAACGCCGAGGCTGCAGAGCCACTCCACATCCGCTGACCCAATTTTTAACCCTCTACACACACACACACATACGCATACCCACCCCAAAAAAGGGAGGGGGATTCTTCTTCGGATTCTTGCTTTCAGAATCTTCAAACGATCCGACAGCTGCAAACTTGGACACCCTCTGAACCGGGACGCACCTGCCCGGTCCGCAAACCAGTACACGCGTGGCAGCCGGAGAATTCTTCTTTTTTGTCGGCCTGGTTTTGTTTTGGTTACACAACGCATACACACTGTAGCATCTGATGCATTATTTAGCTGGTTTGTTGCCCGTGTGATGTAGCTAAGGCAGAAGGCCGAGGGGTCTGCGAGTGATGGGAAAAGAAATCGATGCGTGCGCCGATCGTGCATTCCACATTTCTGCCGTCGTCTCCGCTCTCCTCCCTCCCAACTGAAAAAAAAAAAAAACAAAAAACCCCAGCCTCATTGATGTGAAAATATTCCCACACGGAGAAAGGTAAAATTCTTGCTCTTCCTTAAGATCCCCCCCCCCTCTCTTCCGAACCCCGGAGTGCTCATGGGAATTGGCATATTTGAAAGTCTACAGACCTGCGGGGCCCCTGCGCCGCGTGGAATATTCTCAGGAGGAGGACGTATTGACATTCAGGGGTGGTGTTCGCACACCCTGCGCCCCTCTGCCGAAGTAAATCCCTGGTCATAAGCCCCTCACATCAGGGCACGTCTCCGCTGAGCAGGAATTAAAATCCAAAGTCAGTGATCGGCATTGAAATCTGACCTCTTCACCCCCCCCCCCCCCCCCGCCCCCCCACCCCTTCCTCACTCTCGAACCCGAGGACTGTCTTTTCTTTTTCATCTTTTCCCTTCGACATGTACTTTTACTTCAAGTGATGCGTTTGCGTTCCGCTCAGGTTAATCAGCATCTTTGGATTTATTTTTTTTCTCTCTCCTGTGATAGCGCGTGAAGGAAAACATTTGGCATTACAAGGGCGAGTTGTAAATGCTGATGAACAGCACTTCTATTGATGCAGCAAGGGTCTGCTTAGTATGCTCTCCTGCTGGCGCGCACACACACACACACACACACGCGCACACACGCGCGCCCGCACACACACACACACACACACGCACTCGCAGCGCACGCACGCACGCGGGCACATTACCACGAGCTGCTATTGTGCGTGGAAAATAAAATGAAGCGCGCAAGAGCGCCGCATCAAGCAATTTGGGCTTTTTTTTTTATCACGCGCAAAATGGGAAAAACTGTAATTATTCAGTCTCGTGCAAAACGGCGAGCGGTGGACGAGGATCAGCTGAGTGTGGCGCCTCTCTTTGCTTTCACCACAACAGGGTCGTAACGAGTCGGCCCCTGGCCGGCGACCGGGACTCGCAAATTGTCGAGATGAAGCCCACCCTTAACATCACTCCGGGGGGCTCTTTGCGCTAAATATTATTAGGTGATCTGAAAATGAGCTGCAGATTAGATCCCGGCGTGGTGAGAAAAAAGGGAAAAGGAAAAAAAAAAAAACCCCAGAGATTGTCTGTGTTGCCATGGCATCGAGGGGCTATCACGTCCTAACAGTGGCGTTACTGTAGGCGACGGTCGGGTGTCGCCGTGCATACCGACGTGCACAAACACAGATGTTGCCGGCGAGGCCGCTGTTCCGTGACGGCGCCGCTGTTTGGTCAGGATGTTTGGACGCGGCGGCGGCGGCGGCGAAAGCCCTTGTAGTGGGATTTTCCTGCAGCTCCCTGAAATAAAAGATCAACTTGCGCTAAAGATCAACTTGCGCTGGCAGGACAGCCGAGGTGCTCGTCTGTGTTGCAACGCAGCTTCACCTCCTCGACTCGCCTGCCGGCCGCTCTGTGACCCTAGAGTCTGGCAGGATTTGTTTTCTTTTGTATTTTGTTTTTTTCTAGTGATGTCCGATATTGACTTTTTGACCGATATCCAATATCCCGATATTGTCCAACTCAAAATTTCCGATACCGATATCAACCGATATCAACTGCTACCGATGGCTAATTTATATTGTGATTTCCCGCTGGATGCAGAGATAATTATAAATGTAACAACTTCAAGGTATTCCAAATAAAAACAAACATTCTGAATAGTCAAAATAGTAGTCGTCAGTTACGAACAAGCTATTTTGTTAGCAGCTAGCCACCACTGAAACCACTCTGCTGTAGTAGAGACGAGTAAAGTAAAGTATTGTTATTTAATTCTATTTAGTAATACCTGGAAATTTGAGGAATTCATTCTTTGGCATGACTACTAAATTGGGGAGAAATTTTTAAAAAGTCACATTTTTATAATATTTTTTCCCGAAACCGATATTTTTTGATATTCATGTTTAATGCCTTTATCGGCCGACTTCCTTAGTTTTTTCTTTTTAATACCCCGACAGCAAACCAGGTGAGCGACTTCCCTGAGACAACCTGCATGTGAAGGCAAAGGGAGCAGACGTTCTCTCATTAACTTCTCCTCCGCTGGGCTGCTCTCCCTGATTCCCTGCCCAGACGTGGATTGCCGAGGCTTTCCAACATGAGCTGCGCCATAAGTTGGACCATCTGAAAACATATCTCGTCCCCAACCGACACCCGCCCACCAACCCCCCATGACCTCACCGGCCAGATTGCATGAGGCTATTTTCTGGCTGCCCCGGGGAGAGCGTTGATATCCTCTTCTGCTGCTGCACACATGAATGTCTCCCTGTGTGTTGCTGTGGCGGGGTGGAGGGGGTGGAGGAGGAGGTGGCGGCGGTGGCGGCTGTGTTGTGCTGTGAGGAGCCTCTATTAGGCACAAATCCACCCACTGGTGCGTCCGTGTGGGCGTGTGCTGTCAGTCTGCTCGCTGCTCGAGGCGGAGAAGGGCTCCCGCTCAGAGGTAGTAAACGAACATTTGATTGACTAAGAAGTCAGATTACGGCCGATGCGTCAGCTGACGGCCCTTTTTTTTCCCCTCCCCTGTTTATTTGCAGCCTTCCCTCCTTCCCTCCCTACCTCCCCTCGGTCTGCCTCGGTCTAATGAACTGCTCCAGCCGCTGCGCAAGACGCCCCCGTATCTCGGGGGCGTGACATTTTAAAGACGAAGCGTGTGATTGATGAAAGCATTGATGGATTATCTACTTATTTGCCCGTTGCACCTGATGAGTGCAACCTGTTATGCAAATCTCGGCGCAACGCCCCGTAATTAAATGCAAATTAAGGCGGACGAGGCGCTCTAAAGGCCGTGGCCTTGGCCGCAAACCGGCCAGGAGCTGTTTTGTGTTTCCCTCACGAAGTGAGCGAGCGAGTTCTGCAGGGACTTCTGATGCTGCTGCTGCTGCTGCTGCTGCTGTGACCGCTCTCTCTTCACGTTCGGCTGAGTTGTCAGCACCTACCAAGCCCCTGAAAAAAGAAGCGGGGATGAAAAAAAAAACCTTCCATTTCCAACGGAGTGAATCAATATCACGTCTTGGAGTCTGGAAGTAGCAGGTCCTCCGCGCCTCGCTGCACATCCACGGGCTGCTGTGCCATTTAGAGCGGGAGCAGGAGGTGGTTGGCACAGCAGCGTGAGCGCGCACTCGCATTCACCTCCACTTTTGTTCTCCAGGCACTGCACGTTTTTTTTTCTGCCCCCCCCCCGCCCCGGAACCCCGCTCAGAGTAGTTCCGCGCCGCCTTCCATCCAGTCGACGTGTAATTACGACACGGCCGGTCCAGTTTTTCCCTCCTGCGCTTACGAGGCCTCCCTGTGAGACATCGCTGGGCCGTGCCTTCTAGAAATGGGTCGAGAGCGACAGTGATGCATTGCTGCCTGATCAGCAGTATGAAAATGTCACACCCCATTGTGCTCCTTTCGATGATAGCGTTCCTTCCCTTGCGGCTACCGGGGGGCCATTTTAGGGCAGCGTCCCCATCGGCCTCCTTGTCGAGCGGTTGTTACATTTCACTCAGCTGCTTGGTAGCGGAAAAAAAGCCAAAACACAATAACAAAACAAAAAACATCAACCTCCGAGCAATAGAAACATTCCGTGCCGCTCCCATCATGTGTAATGTAATAATTCAGAGTCTGACTGCCGAGATTAGCAAGCCGAGTCGCTGCAGCTAACCTGTGCAACAAAATGCACGTTCGTATCGGCCATCAAGCCTTTTGAATGAGGCTTTAGAATTTTTTTTCCCCCTTTGAGCTTTTCAATACGCCCTGACAATCGAAGGCATTTCCCGCAGACCATAATCATAAATCAGCCATTCTCTTCTGTATTTAAAGGTTAGCCTTTGGGTTTTTCGCTCTATTTGCGGTAATGGATCTATTGCTCCCCGCGCTTAAATAGATCGCTGCTCTTTTGTGTTGCTGTAATGAGACACCAAAGAGGCCGCAGCGTTTGCATATTCAAGCAAAGCGACGGCAAATTTCAATTACAAGGACGTAAAAAAAAAAAGAAAACCGCCGGCGCCACCGTTAGCGGCGGGCGCCGCGCTGCAAAGGGGCCGTGATCTCATCTCCGGTGCCTTAGTTTTTATGACATGTTACATCTCCGGCTAGATTTCGGGATTCATCAGACGGATCCCTCCTTATCCCCACACGCCTCTCCCCCACCCCCGCATCTCGGTTGTATCATAAGAAAGAGCAGCGGCGGAGATAGCCGAGAGGAAATCAATAGCGAAGCAGAGCACATCCTCACTGAGGCAGTGACAGGCCCAATCAACTCTTCCTACCGGCGATATGATCCTGGTGGGGTTATCGCTCTATCAGTCTGATGAGCACCACGACTCCGGACTTTTATCCCTCCGTTCCCGTACACAAACATGAAAGTTCCGGCCTGTTGATCACGTGAAAAAGACTGAATGCTTCATAAAAAAAGAAAAGCGCCAGAAATCACCCAGGATCAGGCCTGTCTGACTGTTCGACCGTTACGGGTGATTCATGAGTTTCAATCTTTGATTACAGGTGCGTTTTGTTGTTGTTGTTGGCTCAGGGATCGATGCTGCTGGGTTAAGGGGTAGGCCGTCTAGATCGCTCACAAAAAAACAGAAGAACCCTTTGAGTGACGGCACGCCGAGGGGAGATGAACGACTAAATGTCTGATGAAGATGATAAGAGTTCCGTGACAAATCTCATTCTTGCTCTCTGACTGCCTAATGAATGATTCCTCTCCTTGTCTTTCTTCTTTTGCTTTGTTTCTTTTCTCGTTAGGCGTGTCATCTTGACTCGTAAAATTGAAAAAAAAAAGACGGCCAAATGGAGTTCCTCCTGCTTTATGTGATACTCCTAAGTGTGGCGGTGAAGGCCCACAAGGTTCAGATCTGCCCCAAGCGCTGCGTCTGCCAGATGTTGAACCCCAACCTGGCCACGCTGTGTGACAAGAAGGGGCTCCTCTTCGTGCCGCCCAACATCGACCGGCACACGGTGGAGATGCGCCTCGGCGACAACTTTGTCACCAGCGTCAAGCGCAAGGACTTCGCCAACATGACCAAGCTGGTGGACCTGACGCTCTCCAGGAACACCATCGGCTCCATCACGCCGCACGCCTTCAAGGACCTGGAGAACCTGCGGGCCCTCCACCTGGACAGCAACCGGCTGACGCGCATCACCAACGACACCTTCAGCGGCATGTCCAAGCTGCACCACCTCATCCTCAACAACAACCAGCTCACCTACATCCAAGGCGGCGCCTTCAACGACCTGACGGCGCTGGAGGAGCTGGACCTGTCCTACAACAACCTGGAGGGCGCCCCCTGGGTGGCCATCCAGCGCATGTCCAACCTGCACACGCTCAACCTGGACCACAACATGCTCAGCTACATCCCCGAGGGGACCTTCTCCGGCCTGCAGAAGCTCAAGAGGCTGGACGTGACGTCCAACAAGCTGCAGAAGCTCCCGCCCGACCCCGTCTTCCAACGGGCGGGCGTGCTGGCCACCTCGGGCATCATGGGGCCGTCGTCGTTTGCGCTCAGCTTCGGGGGGAACCCGCTCAGGTGCAACTGCGAGCTGCTGTGGCTGCGGCGGCTGCTGAGGGAAGACGACCTGGAGACTTGCGCCTCGCCGCAGCACCTCGCCGGGCGGTACTTCTGGACCGTTTCCGAGGAGGAGTTCCTGTGCGAGCCCCCCCTGATCACCAGACACTCTCAGGTACAGACCCCCACCACTTCACCCACCCCACCCAGACGAAGTTCCTGGAAGACTGGAAGGCTACGTCGCACAGCTCTCTCTGTCAAAGCAAATATTAGGTTTTGCGAGACCCAAGGAGCCTTGTGAGATTTGCGGGGACTCTCGCGCGCAGCTCAAATAACTTATATTGCAAAACATATAGGAGGTACCGCACATAATGGAACTGCGTTCTGTCTGAGGAGCGTTCCGATAAAGACTTCACCGGTGTTCCCAGCTTAAGTAAAGCTGTCTGCGGATTTATGACGGATTCACAGCAAATTTGTTAATAAACACTGAAAGCGTGCTGCGATTTAGCCCTTGATTTATGCATCCAAACAAAAATTATCTGATCACGCTCTTGCCAAACAACCGCCGCGGCTATGTCGTCTCATTTGCATTCAGCACAGAAGCACTTTGCATAATTGCATAGAAAACCCGACCGCACTCGGATACCGCACTTGTCACACCGATAATCCCGTCATCAGCGCAAGACTGTTGCAATGTCACCATTGAGGGTCGCGTTCTTTTATAGTATAGCTTCGTTAGCCACGCAATCCTCATTACCGCCTTGGCTCATCACTTCATCGCAGCTACTTCCTGCCGCGTTTGACCTCTTCGCTGCACCTTTTTTTCACCTCAGGAGCTGAAAGTTCTGGAGGGTCAGAGCGTGACCCTGCGCTGTAAGGCCCGCGGGGACCCCGACCCCATCATCCACTGGATCGCCCCCGACGGACGCCTTATGTCCAACTCCTCCAGGGCCGCGGTCCACACAGACGGCACGCTGGACATCCTCATCAGCACTGTGAAGGACTCTGGTCCGTTAACGCCTCATCAGCTTCATTTTTTATCCCCCCGCCAGTCCGGCAAAATCAGTTGTTTCCTCATGCACGTTAAGAATGTCAGGCCGTTTGTCCACGATGCACGATACATTTTTGAGCATTGAAAGCCCCATGCGGCGTCTATTTCACACATCATTTATTTTATTTTAGTAGAGTATCTGCGCCCATTTAATTGTGGATAAAATAACCAACTGTTTAGAGCCTCCCACAAAAAAGCTTGGCTGTTACTTCCTGCTGGTATGTTTTGTAGTTTTTAAAAGGGGATGAAAATTGCCTTTGAAGCCAGAAGGGGAGCCGCGTAGCTCAGCAGACATCACAGAGAGCTGTGAAAAAACAAGGATGGAGCGAAGGATGAAGTGGACAGTCGTAGTAGTATTAGTAGTAGTAGGTAGTGTGAGGGAACATTAGTGAAGACAATTTGTGCACAATATCGGTGCTGGTCAAGAGTTAGTGCTCATTTGCTGCTTTTATTTACAACACGGTCCAGTCTGAGGCTGAAATAGTTTTTTGACACTGCATTTGTAGCTTCCCTAGTCGGCAGCCAATTTCCCTGACATGCTGTCATACATTGTTTACTCATTCTTTTTAGCTCGCGATTGCAAAAATGAAAAAAAAAAAAAAAAGAAAAATCCCACTTTTCACCGTGAGGTTTTCAGTTGTATGATGGTTTGCCTCAGCGAGGAACATGAATAAACAGAGAGTGGGGAAGAATTAATTAGCTCAAAGCAGAGCCGAGCTCCTGGCCACTAACTGATATTTATCAAACACAGGCTTAGCATCAGGTTCTATCTTTACCCTCTTGCCAGGAGAGGAAAAATTGAATTGCTTCAGAGCCTCGCGATTACCGATAGATAATTCTTTTATGGCAAGTTTAATAAGAATTGTTTTATTAAACATTCGCCGTCGGCGGAGTTGGCTCTGTATTTATGACACTTAATTGATTAATGTCCTTCTCTCCCTGGTAACAATCAGCCCGTTATGTGTTCCAGGCAAATTCACTTGCGTGGCCTCCAACCCGGCGGGCGAGGCCCAACAGACGGTGGACCTGGCCATCACCAAACTCCCTCATTTCACAAATAACACTGTGGCAGAGAGGGAGCCCGACCCGGGCTCGTCGGATATCGCCACAGTGACCAAAACAGGAGCGGAGGCGGGAGGCCTGCCCCTGGGGAACGCCAAGACCGGCCAGGAGAAGAAAGTGGTGGTGGTGGAGGCCACGTCCACCTCGGCACTGGTCAAGTTCAACTTCCAGAGGAACATCCCCGGAATACGGATGTACCAGATCCAGTACAATGGCACCTACGACGATTCGCTGGTTTACAGGTAAAAAGGAAGGTGCCATCTGTTGTTGTTTCCACTAAGATATTAAATTGTTAGTGCACACTCGGCGTACAAGCCATTTGTTTGGATCACGCTCAAATTTGTCAGCCTTCTCCTCGTCCTCGAGAGCTTCTTTTCTATTCAAATGAGAAACGAATGAGCTGTACTGACTGTGGCACTTCATAAGCAGTGACTGCGTAATGTGTAATTACAAGGCCTACCAAGTCACTACTTTGAAAAGGAACAATTTTCTGCCATCGAGGTAGACTTTGCTCCGAGAGGCAAAATGTATTACTTTGTTCATTTGCAAATGTGGTTGCAAAGTGTTGCGTATGAACAATTGTAGCCATCTTGATACATTAGCATAGCACAAATTGTGTTAGTACACAATTTAGTGCAACTGAATCTTGCGTTCGCCAGTCTTTGAGCTAGTCCATGAGCTAACCGATGACACGTCACAACGCGCTTCGCCATAAAAATTTTGAAACAATTCTCCCATGTTTTCTCTTATTTCAAATTCAAATTTCAAATTCTTTATTTTTAAAAAAGGAACAAAGCACACTAATCAACATTTCCATGAGAAAGTAAATATACCCGAGTTAGCTGAAGGCTAATTTCCATAAGTAGTCCCTTTGCCGGGTGTTAATAGACTAACATGTATACACTTATATTAGACGTACTTCCAGGTTCTTATTTGGACAAAAAGCAAAGGAGTAGCACTGGAAATGTAATATTAGTCAGAGCAGATTATTTTTTATGCAATTTGTATGTCTGGAGGTACCTTTAAGTCAGTGGTTCTAAAACTTCCTCTGTCACGCCGCACCTTGGAGGTAGAACATTTTTCATAGACTTGCATGGCACTGGGGTTTAGCGATAAGGCTGGAATTAGGGTTAGGGTTAGGATTACTGCTGGTATTAGGGTTAGGGTTTCGGGGTTCCTCATGGGCTAGAAGCCCCAAATTTGACGTGGCTGTGTCTTGAGGGATCCCGATGAACCTGCAAGTGGTCCCATGTCTCTTGGACAAAGTTGACTTTTGACCCCATAGACTTGCATGGCCTTAGGGGCAGTGGTTCTCAAACTTCCTCTGTCACGCCGCACCTTGGAGGAAGAACATTTTTCAACAACAAAGACCACTGGCCACCGCCGGACTCCTGAATTCTTCTTTTCGTCCCTGTCAAATATTTGTCCATCCTGTGTACCTGAGCAGCGTTTTTCTTAGCTACAACCTGCTGAACACTTTTTGTTAATTGTTCCGACGTGAAAACATTAGTTCCCCCGGGCGCCCCGTCGCCCTCCTGCCCGGTGTTTCGCGCCGCCCCCCCCAGACGTGACTCTGCGCCCCCCACTTGGAGAAACACTGCTTTAAGTTGACAAAAGCATTCTAAATAACCCTGTGTAATCGCATGTACAGGATTTAAGCTATATCAAACCAATGCAAGCAAAATTGGAATCTATTTTCATATACTACTACCTACCTTTTCCACTTTAAATGGCTTAAAGCCTGTTGAAGGTTGATACGGGTTGAACAATCCAATCAGACATTACAAATGACTGCACTTTGTCTGACCTCGTATCCCTCTGTGCATAATCTCCCTCATCATAGTGTGCTGTGCTCACAAGGTGCAGTTTCCTTGACAAATGTCCAATCAACGGAATCAGAGGGGACTGTCAGAATTTCAATCAAAAGCATTTGACACGGCCATCTGAGGCGCCGCTGCCGCACCTTCTTTTATGTTTACCCTCTCGGAATCCATTTTTTTCCCTGCGATGTGAGACACTTGTGTCGCACAATGCAACAAATCAATGTCACGTTCGCCGTTCGACATGCAGAAGCCACTCGAGCCGATAAGCGTTGGGGCCAGCGCCGCTGTAATCGCGACGTTGTGAACACGCTGACAGACGGCAGACGACGTTTTATCACCCGTGACGCGGGCGGGAATAAATCAAATGTCGCCACAGATTACGTCCTGGCAGGTCTTAAATGGCCTCCTGAGGGTTAAGCGATCGTCACGTTGCAAAAAAAAAAAACAAAAGAAAAAAAAAAAACAATAAGCGGGACAATCTGATTCCCGTCTGTCTCCTTTCATTTAAGCCAAGCCGAATCTACGTCGGGAAGTCGTAAAGCAACTCCCTCTTGCTCTCTCTCGTCAGGATGATACCGCCGAGCAGCCAGAGCATCACGGTCAACAACCTGGCGGCCGGCACCAACTACGACCTGTGCGTGCTGGCCATCTACGACGACCAGGTGACGGCGCTGACCGCCACCCGCGTGGTGGGCTGCATCCACTTCGCCACCGAGCCGCAGTACCTGCGCTGCCACTTCATGCAGTCCCAGTTCCTGGGCGGCACCATCGTGGTGATCATCGGCGGCATCATCGTGGCCTCGGTGCTGGCCTTCATCATCTTCCTCATCGTGCGCTACCGGGTGTGCAACCAGGGTGACGTGGATAAGGTCAGTGCGCCCCGCTTCCTGTGGTGTTTTTTTTTCAAGATCAAGCCTTTTTATTAGATTTTTCCACCAAAAATGAAAAACATGACACAACAGGCAACTCACATTCATTGTGTCCACAGTTTTGAAAAGTCCAAGAGACACAGTAAATTAGTAATTATCCGAAGTCCATAGAATAGAAAAAAGCAGATTATACACACATATATATATATATATATATATGTATATATATATATATATATATATATATACATATATATATATATATATATATATATATATATATATACACATATATATATATATATATATATATGTATATATATATATATATATATATATATATGTATATATATATATATATATATATATATATGTATATATATATATATATGTATATATATATATATATATATATACATATATATATATGTATATACACATATATATACACATACATATATATACACACATACATATATACATATATATACACACATATATATATACATATATATATATATATATACACACACACATATATATATATATATATATATATATATACATATATATATATATATATATACATATACATACATACATATATACATATACAATAAATACATATATATATATATATATATATACATATACATACATACATATATATATAGACATATACATATATACATATATATACATACACGTATATATACATATATACTGCACGTACGTACTCATGTGGACGTTGGTTTTTTCCCCTCTTTTTGTGAATAACGGCACTTTGGTTTTTATTCCCCCTCCTCTCGCGTCTCGCCAGGCTCTGGAAATGGGCGACATCCGGTCGC
Source organism: Nelusetta ayraudi (assembly GCF_046127955.1). NCBI lineage: Eukaryota > Metazoa > Chordata > Actinopteri > Tetraodontiformes > Monacanthidae > Nelusetta > Nelusetta ayraudi. The sequence goes on along the minus strand of NW_027466132.1, from coordinate 2,026,500 downwards.
TGAGCAGCGACGGGCAGCTGGGCTGCGGGATCCCCAAGTCTCTCTCCAAGCAGATCCTGCGGCCGGAGAAGAACGACAAGGAGGCGCTCCGAGTGGGCCTCCCGCCCCCGGAGCCCACCAAGCAGCGGATGCCAACGGCGACAGCCACCACCGCCGCCACCACCACCAACGCCGCCGCCACCAAACCCTGCGTCCCCGACTGCACCGTGTCCACGTCGGCCGCCAGCCACAGCTGGCACCCGGCCTCGCCGGGCGCTCCCAGGCCCAAGCGTTCGGAGGGTCGGCGGCCGGAGGGTCAGGCGTCGGCCGTGGAGCTGGACAACATGAACCGGAATAATTCCTCCGAGTTGAAGATGAAGAGCGCCGCCCCCCTCGCCGCTCCCCTCGCCGCCCCCCTCGCCGTGCCACCCAACAAATGGACCAACGTGGCCCCCCGGGCCCCCGCCAGGCCCCACCACGTGTCGAAACACTACATGACTGTGCCCGCAGGGGGCGTGAGGGTGCACCGCAGGCACTCGATCAACGCGGACTCGTACGGCGAGCGCTGCTACCTGGCGCCCCGGCCCAAGAGCGGCGGCGGCGGCGGCGGCCTGCGCTCCAAGCGGAGCATGTCGATGAGCGGCGAGCTGCCGCAGCTGGGGGGCGCCACAAACATTCAGCGGGCAAGGGACAAACTCTCCAGGTCCGAGTGGCTGCTTGAGAGCACTTTATGATTTCGGAGGAGTTTTTTTTCCTCCCGCAGTTTTTCTCGGAAGGGATTTGTGGCTCTTTGCGAAGAAAACAAGGATTTTCGCTGCTTTTTTTTTTTTTTTTTGCCTTTTTCCTCCGCTCTCTACAGACGGATCTGTCGACTCCTCTGATATTATTTGAGGGTGAAGGCAGACGCACAGGGTCATGGGAGACGGGACTTCTTCTTCTTCTTTTTTTTTAAAAATCTTATAACCTATCAAGAGTCCTGTTTATAAAGACCGACTCTAAAGGAAAGGCACAACAAATATATAAAGACCAAAAAACTAACAAAAAAAAAAAAAAAAATCAGACTCTCATGTATACAAAAAAAAATGTTGAGTTGTGTGAGATGTTGTAAATCTCAATGCAACTGTTAAGTGTTCCTGTGGTATTGAATGCAGTAAGCTGGACATTCTGTACAAAGACAGACAAGCACACACACTTACACGCACACACACACACGCACAAACTGGGGTTGGGGATGTGGGGTTATTATACTCACAGTCTTAAATGTCTGTTAGTTAAAGTGATCTAATCTCTGTAGACTCACGACTCGTCTCCAGCTCGGCAGACACACGACGACATGTCTTAATTACCCTGGCGGAGGTTCGGGGGTGGGGGAGGGGCACGGCGGGATGGGGGGTGTGGGGGGGGGGTGGGATTTTACGAATGTGCTTTACATCCCTGAGGTGTTGGAACAGAATGTATTCGACAAACAGCTCTCCATCTTGTTTTTTTTTTCCCCCAGCCCCTTCACACAGACAGACAGACTCCCCTCCCCCACTGCCCCCCCCCCCCCTGCAGGCCCCTGGCATAATGCAGCATTTTTTCCTTTTTTTTTTTATCCTTTCTTTTTTTCAGTGGCACAAGTCGACTGAGCCAAATACTGCCGTCGGGTTTTGAATCAATACGGTTTTTCTTGCGCAATTACACAAAGACTCAACTGTGATAGGGTTCCCTGCCGCGACCGATTCAAACGCCGATTGAAGCGACGTCCGCAGCACGACAGGTGCGGGACGCGATCCGACCCAAAAAAGTGCTGACGCGGCGGAGGGGAATGACGAGGAACGGTTCATTTCCATTTATTCTTTGTTTTTTTTTTTCCTCTTTCCGCCGACGTTCAACGGCGTCACGCCGACGACAGCCACTGTAAATTAACTTGTCAACGTGAGGGAGGTGCTAATTACAGGAGGGAAGGAAGGAAGAGGAGGATGAAGGATGTCAGCTCTTGATTTTTTGCTGTTGTTTCTGTTTGATGTTTACCAGTATAAATAAATCGGTGATTAAAAAAAGAGAAAAAAGAGAAAAAAAAGGAGAAGGACCCACTCAGACTTACCTGATTGTCGGCGGTGCTTTGTTACACTAAGCGTCTTTCTCTTTTTTTGCCACAGCATGAATTAGTAAACAGGCCCATTCTGTAGGACGCGGGATGAAAAAACGGCAGATGCAACCGAGCCGCTCCGCAGTGGTCATCGAATACGAGGTCTCGCCGACGCCTCCGGCAACTCGACTCCCTTATCTCAGCGAGAGGTGGACCTCTGACGGACCTCTGACGGACCTCCTGCGCCGAGGCCCTGGTGTTTGCTCAGGGAGACCAGGGGAAAGATGAAAGCAGGGCCCGCGGGCCTCATCCGACTGCGCCTCTTGTGGACGGGGGGGGCGGGGGGGGCGCCGCTGCAGAGACCCCCCCTCCACCCTGCACATCGGCCCCTCCCATGCCCCCTGCAGCAGAGAAAACAGGCCGTGCAGAGTTGAAGCAGCCTCCATGCGACATGAAAAGCAATACGCAGACTGGCTGCCTGATTGATTTTCATACAAGAGGCACCGTCGTCTGTGCCTCCGCAGCCAAGCATCAAGGGATGCGGCGTCTGGGAGAACGCCGCGCACGCCGCGTGTAAAGACACAAATTAATATGCTGTCACCCCAAACAGGCATCTTTTCAAGGCCTTTTGTTCCTCATTTCCTGCTCATTACCAGCTGCTTAAAATGCCGAGGAGCCGGGACCTGAACCTCGGTGAGCGTCTTTTGGTGGGAGCTGGAGGTGCGCGTGCGGGTGCGTGTGTTTGTGTGTGTTAATAATAGATGCAGGAGAGAGAGAGAGAGGGGAGAAGGAGGAGGAGGAGGAGGAGGAAGAAGAGAGAATAGTAGACGGAAATTTTTTTAGAAACAAATACGTCGAGGAGGCTGAGAGGACGGGGGTGAAAAAAAGGAAAGAAAAGCCAGGCGGAGGGAGTAAGAGGCGCTGCGGGGCGAGGCGGTGCAGACAAGAGAGGAGAGGAGGGCGAGAAACAGAGCGAGGAGACGGAGGAAAACGAGGAGACGGAGGAGGGAAGAGCATCGTCTCTGGAAGCTGGACGCGATGCCTCGGGCTCCTCTGACTGCCGAGCAGCTCCACTGCAGGGATGAGAGAGAGGAAGGTGGTGTTGGAGGAGGGGAGGGGGGCGGGGGGGTACTGGACCTCGGCTGGAGGTCAGGCAGGCAGCAGCGTGTGGTGTGGAGTCAGCGCCCCCCGAGGGCAGACCTCCTCCCGCTCGCAGACGTCTGCACGAGGCCTGACCCGCATTTCCGTCTGCCGTCCTGGACCTCCACCTCTCTCCTCCACCTCCACCACCCCACCTCCACACTACAGTGCCTTGCATCACTCTGACTCACCGCGTCCTGCCGTTTCTTTCCCCCAACAAACCCGGCCAGCCAGGCTGACCCACCGGAGGACTCACCCCCAATTCACACCGAAAGCGTCTGCGCCGCCGTCGCGGCTCAGCAGCAGACGGCAGCAATTAAAGTCAGTGTGTAGGTTCACACCAGACGCCTTTCAGAAGCATCCCAGAAGCGTGAAACCAACCTACTGCTTTGGAAAAAATAAGCTGCTGTTCTATTTTTCACGCTTAACGCATCGCGGCCACATCAGTCGCGTGGTAGAAACACGGTGGATCCGGTTGATTTTCATCATAATATACAATGTGCTGGAATTTGTTTTTATATTTGCTGGGTTTTTACTGTGAAACGTCAACGTGACGTATCGGCTTCAACACTCACCAGTTCGGCTGTCAAATAACGAAGCAGATTTCACTTTAAATCTGAAACTATGATGAACAAAATGCAGGTCAGCTTTAAATACCTGCATTTTGAATGATACCAGAACAGTTTGGTTTATCTTTTTGTTTCTTTTCTTTCACTTTCACTGTTGTTTTCTTTAAATACACGCAAAACTACCTGGGATGTCGTGCAATCTTGCAATCCTGCAGACCGCAGATGCACCTCAGTTGCTATTGGTGTGAATTGGGGATGAGGCCCGCGGCGGTCCGACCCGACCCGGCTGACGCAGACAGACAGGCATCAGTCTCCAATCAGTCGGCCGGTCAGAGGCTTCCAGATGAGCTCCCTCTCTTCTCTCTCCTCCGCTGATTAAATTCATTTTCTGCTGCCAACTCTAATGGGCTTTTCATTCCCTTTGTGCGAGTGTCCATCGCCTCTGACAGAGTCCCTTTTTTCTGTCTTTTCCCTTTTTTTTCCTCCCTCCAACAAGCGGCGGAGCACTTAAACCATCCAAGGCCACAAGTGCTCGCTTTTAATGACAATTACGACGAGGAAAGGAAAAAAAAAAAAAAAAAAGACCTTGTTAATGTATCAGCGTGTCCAATTTGCGGTCAATTGTTTCGCTCTGTCACTGAAACCTCGTTTAAAACCGGAGGACATCAGAGTCTGGGAGAAGAGCCGCACGCGTTCCCCCTAATGGGAAAAAAAGGGGGGCCTGAGTCACTTCAACAAGTGTGTTAGCACCTTCTGCTCTCCGCGCCGAGGCTACAGCGTTTCATTATCTCGGCGCAGCAGGCCGCCTTAGTCAGAGTCACACATGAGACATTGTTCCCCTGGCAAGTGTTATCAGAGGAGTACATGGAAAGAGAGAGAGAGAGAGAGAGAGAGGGAGAGAGAGAGAGGGAGAGAGAGAGCGCCGGAGGGGAGCTGTGTAAAATATGTGCAGCCAATTCAAGAAGACTATGCATTATTGAGGGGAGTAAATAGGTGCGGGGCAGAACATCGCGCCTCATTAATACTGGATGTATTTGCCGTTTCTGAGGGAGGTGGCAGTCTGAGGGAAGAAAAACAAAGAAGCGAGAGAAGGGGGATAATGGAAACGGTCCGATCTCTGAACTCAACACTTCCCTTTGTTTGCTCTCCGCCAACTGTTGTCACCCGTCACGGCTCTGGCTTTTGCTGCCGGGCCGTAACGAGGACGCCGGTCACTCACGCGGAGATCTGCTGCGCTGCTGCTGTGCTGCTGCCTGCCGTCCAATAGGGAGGTTTGTTTGTCATCACCCAAGATTTTTGAGTCAAGCAGGCGGAGTTTGCACAAAGCCGAGAGAAGAGAGGGGAATAAAAACAAAAAAAATTCAAATGGGGGGTGTGGGACCGTGGATGTCTTATGAGAACTTGGTACCAAACTGCCAATATGGCTGCGCTACAATGGTTTCCAGTGGCCACTTGAGGTACTGCACCCAAAAAGCATTTTCCCCAAAAATAAAGCCCTGTAAAAACGGTTCACAGGACGCCTCCTAACTGAAACATGGTTCATAATTAATCTTTCTATTGTCGATTTTTAAGTCATTTTTAAATCTTCCTACATTTTTTTTTATAAAGGTCAGAAAATTGGCAGCGAAGACTTTATTCCCAGCATGACGCCACAGCTTTGTGCTTTGTCTTACAGAGGTATGATGGGAAGCGGCCTCGAAACCAAAAACCTTTTGGGTTTATGCGCTGGGTGAGCAGCTCCATTGAAATGAATGGGCCGTCATATTAGACGCTGGGGGGCTGATTGGGAGGGGTGGGGGGGGCTTTTTGGGAAAATTGCAAGTCTGGAATCCAGTTCTTATCATACCTCAATGAATTGCACTGGTCTGGGACCCAGATCACCTCCTAATTGAGGAACTTCTCCTCTTCCTCCTCTCCTCTCCTCTGACTCTGCCTCATCACCGGCTCTGGTGATGGACGGTAAAGAGGCAGCCTGACGCTTCACGCCCAGACATACCAGGCACCATTAGGAACCATTTTCTTCCCATTTGCCTGATCGCTGCCATCAGTCGTTCCAGCGATTTGCTTTCTCGTCTCCCTGATGGTTGATGGAACTCACAAACTCATTCGACTCCATTCGGCCGTCGTCGGCATCTTCGGGGTGCCTCTCCCGGAACGGAGCACCACCCGATTCGTCCTTCCAGTCGGCACAGACTGCCTGCCTGTCAGCCGGCTGCTGGTGGTGGGACACGGGGGAGCGTCTGCGGTAGGTTGCGAGGTTTAAGCCTCTTTAAGGATCCCATTCACACCGACTTGCTAAAAGTGCTTATGCTAATCTCGTTATCGCTTTGGGATTTTTTCGGGTAATGGAGGATCGGGCGCTGCCGGAGGTTGTGGGCCATGCTTTTTTTTTCCTTGTAATTTTTTCTCTTCTCTCCTTCCCCCGCTGCCCCCGTGTTAAACCGCCGTCGCGCCGCCGCCCGCTGAGTGGCTCTCAGACCGTTTCATGTCACTGCCAGCGTTTTCGCTCGCCGTTTTGCCGAAACGCGATCTGCCCCCGCGTGCGCCCGCGCAGACATCTGCACGGCTGTAACCAGCAGCTCACAGCAGGACTGTGAACCGTACGCGTTTCCCCACGTGCTAATCTTATTTATTGCTCAAAGAGTGATCTCATCTTAAGTGCGCTTGTTAAGTCGAGATCCAACACCGCCGCGTCACATTAAACAGGAGTTTCATGCTAATTGGGCCCATAAAGCGCACGAGCGAGCACACGTGGGGATAAGGATGGAGAGCGGTGGCGGCGCGGCCCTCGCGGCGACCGTTTGATCAGCGCTCGCTGACGGCGTCGAGGCGCCGCGGGTGAAAAAAATTGGGAATGTCAGGTAGCTCTTCAGCAAACAAGGCAATGTGATGTCTTTTTGATGTGACAGCGGGCCACGTTTGGCAGCACGGGACCCCGAGGGCTGATCACATCTCGGGCGGCGTGGTCCGCTCGGCGAAAATTTGAATTGTAGATTGTGCGACGGCGGCGTCGGCGTCGCTCTTTGGAATTGAGATCACCTTCAGCGGCCCAGCGCGGACGTGACCGGGATTCCCGACGCAAAAAAGGGCTGGATTCAAGAAAAGGTCAATTTGCAATCCTTCATAGTGTGAGAGACACGGCAAAAAACGTTTGCGATCCCATTCAACCATCAGCTGCCAAAAATCAGCAAGAGAACGATGCAACTGAACAAATCCAGAAAAGTCCCAAACTCAGCCTTGTGAGAACGGGCACGACAGAACAAACCTGGCAACCCGGAGGGCCCATTCACCCTGCCAACCGGGACGCGGGAAGCTGAGCGACGCCGGATTTTCCCGAGACAAAAAGAAACGAGCTTCCGACCGAATTAAAACTCTCACGTCGTCAAAGCGGCGTCCACAAATGGATCGTTTTTTCCCCCGTTGATTAATAGCGTCTCTCCTGCAAGGCCATATCCGGAGCGCATTACTCAGGGGAGGTGGGGGGCAGGCACGTAGAGCTCTGCAGCTTCGCAGCAGCGATGTCTGATGCATAATGATATCAGACATGACAGCGTATTCTGTAAGCCGTGTGATTAGCTGGAGATAAGTCAGTGTGGCGCTATACTAGAATATGGAGGGTGATAGCGGCAGAGAAAGTTCACGCGTCTGCTCATTTGATCCGACAAGCCGCATGGATTTAATTCACACATCCGTCCCAGGAAGTAAAACAAAAACAACAACTTTAAAGAGATTCATCCGTCTTATCTAAAGCCAACAGTTCAGATGTTTTTACATCCAGACATTAAAGGATTGACGAAAGGCTTTTTGTACTGAAAGCTGGGCATACGCTCAATTAAACAAACGGGGGGTTTGCAAGAGCAGTAACACAACTCATACGTCGCAGTCTTTTTTACTTCTTTCTCTTTAATCCCTTTTGGTTTTCCGCCTGCCGAACAGCGAAAAAAAGAGAGTTTTTCTCATTTCTTTTGCAAGTCCAAAATGAATTAGCCTCCGATAGGTGCAGAATTAAATACACCCATTTCATAGCAATAAACTTCAAATTGCATCGAAAATGGTGTGCCATTATAACTAATGCTGGAGAACACCAACAAAATAACATTCGGGAATGTGAGTTTAGGCGTTTTCCTGCCAGATAAATGACCGCAGTGACTAATCTATTCCCAGCCTCCGCGAAACCACTGAAGTCGAAACCATCCAAGTAAAACCAAGAGTGCTTATCGCACCGTCTATGTTAATATCTAAATATACCCAGCAATGAATCTTTTGAGTCTTTCAACTAGTTGGATTATCTACTAATAATATAAATATAAATGTTCCTATCAGAAGCAGTTTGAACTGATTGATAATTAGCAGGAAACATCGGAAGTCCGGAAGCCACTTATCGGGTCGCTGACTGACTCCATCGGTCTGTGGATCAGCTCCGATCAGACATGACAGGTCTTACGGCACATAAATTACCACACTGATGCGGCGGCGGTCTGAGATATGACTCGACCGGCTGCTGCGCCAGCGACGAGATGATGATGATCCGAACGCCAAGGCCTGACATGAGAATCACACGGCCGTTCTCTTCCTCTCACTTCCCGACCGACCCCTGGAATCTTTGCACAGCCAACTTCTGCAGCTAATTATGGCCGTGTTGATGAATCCCCCCGTCCCCCAACCCGCCCTCTCAATTTCTTTGACAGACAGGACCGGTGGGAAGAAGGAGGAGAAGGAGAAGAAGAAGACGGTGCACTCAAACACGGGAGGCTGAGAGTGATGAGAGGGAACCACAAATCTATATATAGGTGGAGGCAGAACCGACAGAGAAGGCGAGATGATGAGGAGGAGCAGAGGTGAGGCGGAGGGTTGAGAAGCCTCCGAACACTGAAAGCCAATTTACAGGCTGCTCCGCTCAATTTTCAGGGGGGGGGTGAAGGGCTTGAACAGATAGAGGTAGAAATAATAATAATAAAAAAATAGAGGCAGTCTTGACATTTAAAGCAATCAAAGAGCGACTTCATGGCGATAAAGAGGCGTGTGTGTGTGTGTGTGTGAAGTCCGAGAAAGCCTCATATGGATGCTGACACGGTGGAGCGTTGCACTCTAACGTCTGCAGCGGCACTCCTGGTATTCAGGGGGATAGCGTTGCTGTTGCTGCTGCTGCTGCTGCTTCCCTCTCCCTCTCCCTCTCTCTCTCTCTCTCTCGCTCCCCTCTGTTACCTTGGCAACATATTTTCTGCATGGAAATAGCATCTCTCACCATGCCCACTGCAGGAAAAAAGTGGGGAGGGAGGTTAAAAAAAAAGGAAGAGGAGACACTGCGAGAGGGTTTTGTCCAGAACAGATGAAAGTTCAGAGATTTACAAAATTTGCAACAAAAGAAAAAAAGGGGACAAGCGATTTCTGGCCGGAGGAGCTCAGCACGACGGCCGGTCTGAAATGCTGGTGGAGATCCCCCCCCCGCCTCCCCCGGGCCGTTAACCACCTCTCAGCGGGAGACAAATCTACATATTAGCCTGCAAAAGTGCTACAAACAGGCATCCTGTTAGATTGCTGCTAGTGTTTACAGCGTTCCACTGCCTTCTTAGGATTTATTTTGGATCTGTGAGCCTTTCTGAAGAGCACAGTTACCGCAGGCGGGGAGAAAGGGAGAGAGATTCTAGCAGTGGTGCCATTGTAACGGGGGAAAAAAGGTAGCGTTGGTGGTTGGGGGTGAGATGTGTAAGGATTTGCTGATTTACTCCTCCCGTTTCACAGATGAAAGGCCTTATGTGCAGCGACTCTCAGGATGTGGCTGTTTGAGGCCGCCCGGTACGCCTCGGAATGATGATAAAAAAAAAACAACCTGTGTTTGCTCTCAGCCGAGAGGAAGAGGAGAAGGAGAAAAAACAGAACCTAACGAAAGAGTGAGAGAGAGAGAGAGAGAACATCCAGGGCGACGAGATTGCGCGCTTGACGGCAGCGAGTGAGATCCAGGTAAACACGAGGCGCAGGATTTCTAATGGGAGGAAGACAAGTGGAAAAGGTTGGAGAAGAAAGAGAGAGAGGAAGAAAGGAAGCAAGACAGAAAGCAAAGAAAGAAAAGACCCCCACACACACAAATGTCTCGACTCCTGGGAGGGAGCGAGAGAGGAGCCGTAATGAAATAAGCATCTGAAAGAGAGCAGGTGTTTGAGGCTTGACAGACTTCGGCTGCATAACAAGTAGTCGCGTTTACTCCCCTCTGCCTTTTGTCAATCAAAAAACAAGCAGGCCTGTGAATAACTGCAGGGGAGAAGGGAGTCGGGTAAAAGGGGAAGGACATCCCCAAGTGGAATCAAGCCGGAATCAGATCCATTCAAATCCTGGAGTCTTTGACAGAGGGCGGACTAACACTTCACTCAGGGCAGAGTTGGTGTCAGGTGGAGGGGGGAAAAAGGGCCAGCGGTTGTGAATTTAAAGGGCCGGAGTGAAACGTTGACAGGGGTCGACTGGCACAACGGTCGGATTCACAGAGAAACGATATTTAGAGAAAGGCGCCAAATTTACAGGTCTTCAAAATTCAACAGAGGGGCCGCAGCTATTTTATGACTTTGTGACTATTAATATCATGTTGTGTTCAAGTTTGGTGGGCCGGATTGAAAAGCTTAACGGGCCACATGTGGCCCCCAGGTCATAGTTTGCCCATGCCTGCCTTATTGGTATGACAGGAAGCATGTCAGGAAAAAAGTAACATTGAATGTTAAACCAAATAGTCCTGACTTTCACCACAGAAGAAAGAAAAACTGCAGGGTGACACACGGACAACGTTTGGTTTCACAGTTGGCAACAATATCTCTCTTTTTTCACAAAGCATAAATGATGTAACACCCCCCCCTGTACAAATGAAAAGCAGCCTGACCTCACGGCCTGAATTGAATAATTGTGCAAAACAATAGGCGCTTGCATACAGATAAAATGCAAATGGCCGTGTAGGAACGAGACCATATCGCACCATCATGTTTCTGCAGCAGCAGATCTAAATCGAGGTTCAGTCATTTTATCGAGACATTGCGGATGGTATGAGAAATCAGGATCAACAGCAATCCAGCAGTTTGACTGGAATGCAGACACAGTAAACAAGAAGGGGTTTCATGGCTTGCAGCGTGTTTTCTTACTGTCTCACGCAGCAAACTCTCACTCACTGGGTCCTTTCCAACGGGGAAAATAAGAAAGATCAGATTTCAGGCGTGAATAGTTGGGTCACTTGTTTGTGTTTTTCCTCCACGGAGAGCAGCGGACGCCAGGAGCTCCAATTATTCTTTAAGGCACAACAGCTTGGTGAGACGGATCAGCTCCGTTGCTAATGAGAGGGCACCTGGATAAAGTCATTAGGGTTTAGTGCCAGAAGGGGGCAGTAATGGGAGGGGAGACAAGAGAAGGCCAGGATCAGGCCAAAGAGTTGGAGGATCATAGCAGGGACGCTGACGAGGCCAGCTGTGCCCTAATCCTGCTGGGTGAGCAGGGAAAAAAGAGAGGGCGCTGGTGTGGAGACTCAGATGTACGAAAGAGGATTAGGGCCACAAGAAGAGAAAAAAATATATATATATTTTTTTTTCAAGTTTCCATTTCGAGAATAAAGTCGGAATTTTGTGATCAAAGTCGAAATTCCAAGAATAAAGATGAAATTTCGTGAATAAAGGAAACTGGTGAAAGCGGAACGGAAGCCCACAAGTGTGCAGAGCCTTTCGACTTTATTCTCGATATCTCGACTGTATTCACAAAATTTCAAGTTTTATTCTCGAAATTTCCAATTCAAATAATGAAATTTTATTATTTCAAAATGTCACTGTTACTTTCGGAATTTCGACTTTAATCATGAAATCTCAACTTTAATCTAAAAATTTTGACTATTCTGTAAATTTCCACTTTAATCTTGAAATTTCCACTTTAATCTCACCTTTAGTCTCGAAATGTCGATTTCCAAAATTTCAACTTTATACTCGGAATGTCCACTTTAATCACAAAATTTTGACTTGAATTGCGAAAATTCAACTTTATTCATGAATAATTTCTTTACTCTCTCTCTCTTCTTGTGTCCCTAATCCTCTTCATTACAGATAAGTGGGGATGAGAAAAGAAGAGATTCTACTGAGCTGGCACGACTTTACCCAGAGCTAAACATGAACTGTCACCACAGCCTGTTCTTAATTTCTCCCCAAATGGGCGAAGATTAATCCATCAAATGACAAAATATGTTTATTTATAGTTCTGTATTCTACCTTTGTGCCTCATTCTTGACTTACCATCAAGCAACTGGGTGAATCTCTTTCTAAAGTGCAATATCCCTTGGAGAAAAGCCTCTCCAGTTGGTGTGGACAACCGAGACAAGCCTCTTGAATACATTTCTCTGCGCAAACTGACATGAAATCCACAGGGGGAATATTTACATACCATGGATCAACTATCTATAGCAAACAAACCGAGAAGGTTTTCTGAAAACAGGGCCTACGCGCACGACTCGCCAGCGGCGAGTGCGGCTTCCTGAATCCGGCACCGTCGTCGTGGGGTCGACAGGCTCTTCATTGAGGCAACAAAAAAAGGAAGTTATTATCATTCTATCTCTACGAACAAGGACGCTAAAACCAGACTGAATTTCTGTGAAAATTGTTGTTCAGAGGAATTAACACCTGCGCGGCACCTCGTCGTTCGGCGGAAGTGAAAATAGCACGGACTGAAATATCAGCAAAAGAATGAAACGACTCTGGCAGTGGATGAATGAACACGCTGCTGTGCCTCATGGCAACGACCTGTTCATCCGGACTTTGTTGGCTGCACTTTCGACAGGCTCGGTGCGAATCCTATTTTTAACCGCTCGGTTTACTTTGCATCATAATCTTTAAACGCCAAACATTTTCACGTTTCATTGTTTTTAGTTGGCGTTTAAAATCAGCAAGTAGAACGAGACGGACGCGTGATGGTTCCTGATGACAGAGGAATCATCGGGAGAGGAAATGTGCCCCTTAGTGACATGACAAACGGCTGATTCCCAGTAGCACTGGGCTGACTGTTCCAGAATTTTAATGCAATGCAATTAAACAACCATCCCTTTGACTTTGAGCAAGACAAAGTTGGACAACGTGGGAGACATGGCTTTCACCAATTTCCTCCCGGAAAGGCGTATTAACTTTCTGACTGATAGAAAAAATGTCAGCGTTTGCCAGAAACATTTGATGGTTCTCACATCAGTGCACGCCAAAGCCACCAACCTGCTGCAGATACGACCATTAGACGTGCAACTGAACACTGTCGTATTTCATTCTGCAGCACAGCCTCCCAATGTATTGCGTTCAAATTGCAGCAAAGTCTTTTTTTTTTTTGTCCCCGACGGCATCCAATTTCATCTAAGCGTGAGATCATTCATTAACGATGTTTTCCAGCAATGTTGTGCGTCACCAGGCTGTCGGTGAACAATTTACTTTTCTTTTACTTGCTGTGCTTTTTGCAATGAGTGTGCCAAAACACACATATCAGGAAATCGGCCTCTTTGTCACCACAAGGAATGTCAACAATTAATCGATCCATTAATTGTCGATTAAGAATTTCATCAATTAAATTAAATATCTCCATGGGCCCGTCAATGCTGAAGTCCAAAACCTTTTCTGCGTACGCGCTGGGTGAGCACCTCCATTGAAATGAATGGGCCGCCATCTCGACCTCTGGGGGCCTGGTCTGTCCCAGAGCAGCTGTGGCTACACACGTAGCTCACCACCACCAGTGTGAATGTGGTGTGAATGAATAACGGCTTCGATGTGAAGCGCTACATAAATCCAATCCATCATTGTTATTATTACAAGTCGGCCGAGAAGAAGCGCTAATCCTCGCAGAATGATCCACTCGGTGGAAGCTGCCCTCAGGGTTGGAATGAGACAATTTCTTTTTATTGATGGTGGGCAGTTGAGATACATGGTTGTAAATACCAACATAAAGAAGTTAATGGTTCACATCTGTACAGTACATTCTAACAAAGAAAGGTGATGGTCTTGCGGCCACTTCGACGTCACGCGTTCGGGGTTTTTTTTTTTTTGGGGGGGGGGGGGCCGAGACGCGCCGTGAGCAGGTTAATATGAACTCATTGGTCTGTGAAAAGACAATTCATAGAAAATGTAGAGCAACTCATGACTAAAAGGTTTAAATCGGTTAACACTTTAAATCACACCTCTAGCTAGGTCTACGTAATTTCAGTACAGCCATACAATACAAGTATACACGGTTATTGTGTGGTTAGAGAGAGAGCGAGAGAGAAAGAGAGAGAGAGAGAGAAGAGGAAAAAAAAAAACAACCAAAGCGTGTAGAAATGCAAACTTTTCATACGTGTGGAACCAATCACGCAAAGGCTGAGGCTATTTATTTTCGTGTCGGGAGTCGGGATCTCGAAATGCAAGTGAGGAGGATGAGGAGGAGGGTGGGGGGAGTGGAAAACATAGCCTGAGTCAAGTGTACAATATGCACACTCGGGGGGTGGGAGGGGAAATAAAAAGCTACATGAGAAAATAAAAGCCCTAACAGATCGCTGCTTCTCACCTCACTCTGGTAAAAATAAGTCTCTGGCGTTCGTCCTCCGGGTTCCGTCTTTGCAGCGGCCGAGCCGAGGGAGGGGGGGAGGGGGGAACCGTGTCGACCGAGGGCTTCTGGGAAAATCAGTCACTGTGTCCCTCGTCCGCCGTGGCGCCAGCGGGAGGAAGAAAGGGATGCAGGAAAGCGAGCCGTTTTGTTTTTTCAGTGTTTATGCCTTACTCTGACAACTTCCTGTTTTCGTACACTTCCGAAAGTCTTTTTTTTTTTCTTTCAGAATTCCATCTTCTGAAGAGGTTTTTCGCCGCGACGCCCTCCGAACTTCAGTCGTCTCCGCGGGCGTGGCTCGCCGCTGCCGCGCAGAAGGGCTCCCCCCCACCCGCCCCTCGTCCTCATTGGTTGTTTTTGGCTTTGGCGTGTGTGAGGATGTGAGACTTGAGGTTGGTGGACTGCGCAAACTTCTTGTTGCAGCCGTCGAAGGGGCAGACGTAGGGCCGGTCGCCGGTGTGGATCCGCACATGCGTGCGCAGGTTAAAGTCCAAGGAGAAGCGCTTCCCGCAGCCCTCGAAGGTACACTGGAGGTGGAGGAGGAGGAGGTTGATGAGGAGTCAGCCGGTGGAGGTACAAAATCTGTCCGGCCTACCAGATCTGTCCGGGGTTCCCGATTTCCGCCGATTTCAATGAGGGGGCAAACTGTTATTGGCTAAGTGGTGTTGTAAGACTACGAGATCTGTCCAGAGGGCCCGGCGACTGCTGACAACGTCGCATACGGCAACTCTATTAGGACAAACTACATCGTGGTTGAAAGAACCAACCAACGATAGATATGACAATATGATTATATACAGATAGATATAACTATCACTATACTACACTAGCACTACATACAGGACCTGCTTTATTATGTTTCCATCCATGCAAATATCAGCATCAAACTTTAGCTTGAAAATGATTTCATGAATATGAATAAATATGAGTGATTGTCTCTTTGGATGAGCTTTGCTTCTTCCATCATTAAAAACAGATAAAAGAGAAAGAAAGACAAGCTCAGCTTGTTATCTACCCATGGAGTTAACAGTTAGTGTCCAAAAGCTCAAACAACACTGTGGATTTTAAAGTGAGTGGTGGGTCCAACTGCTGCTGGGCGAAAGATCTGCAGCCGTTATTCTGGTTTATACCCCCCCACTATCTGTCACACGTAGCAAAGAAGAACGATGGCTCGCTAACGATCGCTATCACAAACCTCTGAAGAAATGATGCTGACGAACCAACTAATTAACGATAATTACAGTCGTTGGCAACTAATTCTCGCCGTTAATTTACGCCAGCGAATTGTGTCTCCGCCGGTTGTTTACGCAGCGAGCAAGTTTTTAATGGCCTTCTCTGTTTATTGTAAGAGGTGCAGACCGACAGAATAGAATCCAATCAATCAAATTGCTGTAAAGACTGAGGCTGCAATGACGACACAAGGACCAACTCTTTTTTGAGAGATGAGGAGTTTTCACAAGTGGATGCTTCTAACTAGGGATGCTAACAATTAATCGATTAAGAATTTAATCGACAAAATGAATTAGTTGAAATCAATTTAACATTTTTTTTTACACAGTCAAATGTGATTAGAAGTAAGAGGAAAAATGTTTAGGGTGTTTTTACTGTTCTCTATTGTAACATTATTTAAAGAGTAAAATAAAGCGTTCCTTAAACATTTTTCACTGTGAAATGTAGGTTCTCGGGAAAAAAATGTCGCTTATCAATTAATTGATCAATAAGGTCAATCAACTAACGATTAATGAATTAATCGCTAATTTGCATCCCTACTTCAAACGATTTCATTTCGGATGTGTGGTGAGTGTGAGTCTGACCTGAAAGGGTTTCTCCCCCGTGTGAACGAGCTGGTGACGTTTGAGTTTGGAGCTCTCCACAAACGCCTTGCCGCACTCGGCGCAGACGTGCACGCGCGGGCCGTGGGTGTGGAGGTGCTTCCTCATGGCTGAGTTATCCCTGAACATCTTTGTGCAGCCCTGAGGGTGACAGGGTGCATGAGAAAGTGAGACGGTGAGAGTAACAGCACACGCGAGGAGACGCACGGGGCGACTCCTACAATGTAAATACAAATCTCATCCACTTAATCAGACCCAAGGACATGTCCGGTTTCTCCTAGCCGTTCCCGATGAGGCCACAGACTGCGAGCAGCCTCACCTTTTTCTCACCGACAGGCTGCTCCTTGTGCAAACACAAGTCTCCACGTTAAGCTGCTGCACCAGTATTTCACAGCCACTTATTTTCTTTTTTTGGCTTCAAGATAACCTTCACTTGAAGCCGAAAATATCAAACTCTAAGCTCTCAACTGCAGATGCAAACCCATTTCTCAGAGTGCAAGAATCCCATCACGCTCACCTTATGGGGGCAGGCTATCGTCCGGGGAGCGTCGTCTTCTTTGACTTTCCTGGGCTTCATTCTAGTGACAGGAGAGAAAAACAAAGAGTATTGAAATACTTCATATGCACAAAACAAACTGGCAAGTTGCTCGCTCCTTCTACAGTGTCTAATGGGTCAGTTAATCAGTAACTAGAATCAGCTGAAGTCTGTTACAGTACAAACATCCTCACAATAACATGCAGAAATTCAGTGTACTTGGCCCATTTTTTCAGCAGCTGTATTCGTTTCTTTCATCCCATAACAAATATTTCCACTACCATTTACATTCCAGTTGATAATAATATAACAGAATGAACAAACTCATTAAAATTGATTAAACACACAAGCATTGTACACCTTGCTGGGTGCCTGTGTCGCTAAATCTTTAAGTATGATTCAGTGCTTTTCCCCTGAATAGTTTACTGATTTGTTGTCTTCTTGTTTTCAAACGTGTATTTTTCCCTTGCCACACAGGCAAGCACATACCTGGCAAACTCAGCCAGCTGTTTGGGGTCTGAGAGGTCGATCCCTGGGATGCCACCAGGGGGCAGCTTCTTCCCCGTCATGTACTCTGAGTAATCCGGAGGGGAGTTCTCCCCGACGATCTGTTCCTCCACCACCGATTCATGGTCGATGTCTTTATTGTCATCTAGAAACACATTGCAGAAACTGAACCGATAACATACTGATTTGTCCGAAGCCGAAGCTCTGAAGGAATGCAGACGCAGATGGCTGCACCTTTGGGTCATAAATAGCAAACACTGCAGCACTGCATGATTTATATTACGTTAATTGTAAATATAGTTCATTAAATAGTTGATATTAATCGGATTCATAAAAATGGGATGGAATAAAACAACAAACTAGAAAAAAAACACACAGGAAATATCTAAATCCGACATTAAGTACATTTGTTTTAAAGTCTTTTTTATGTAATCAAAACCAGCAAATAACAACATACGATTTCCCTTGATAAACCTAGTAATCGATGAGTATCATTTGGATTGTTCTTGAAACCAACCAGCAGAGGGCAGTGCACTAAACAATTACTCACCCTGGACAGTTACAGTGTATCTATCTACTACTTTTTATTTTCATATGAAGATAAATATTTTCTGAATAAATAAAAAATAAAAGAAATATTCGTATTCTTTAACCGCAATTTTAAATTAAAATAGCGAAGGCCGTGTAGCTAACAATACAGTGGATTCTAACGAGCTAACCTACCACAGACGCGGAGCTCCTTGGTGAACGCCGCCACCGACGGCAGCACCGCCAAGTGCCGGACAGTGAAACGCAGCTAAAACCACATCCAAGTCAATATTCCTCATCTTTAAAGGCTCGCACGCCTTCCACGAACCTTCGGCGGCATGCGAGCAAAACCCGAACCTCAACATTCGCCACAATTCCGCGGCCTACACCACGAGCCGAGCCTAGACGCTTCTCTCGGAACGTTTCCCCAGCACCGCCGCCATCTCTGCCTCACCGAGACCATCGCCATTTTTTCGGGGCCGCCGCCATACTTACTCGTCTCGGGGAATATGGCGGCGCCCATCAAGCTCTAAAAGATGGCCTCCCTTCAAAACATAAACATTTTGCCGTGCTACGGCGGCGGTTTGCATCGAAAGCTCACGTCAGAGAGTCGCTATTCGCAGCGGCACGACGGACGACTCCGGGAAGTAGCCTGGTGCAGCAGGACAACGCCCAGGCGACGAGGCCTCATGTAACTGCTAACAACAGCTCACACACACACACACACACCGTCGTTACTTACCCGAAGCCCACATTGTAACAGAAAATTCCCCCTCCAGTGTCTTTATTTGCACTTGCTTCTGCTCCCATTTTCTCCCGCCGGCCTCGGCGCCGCTTAAATAGCTCTTTTTCCCCGCTTTCTTGCCACCGGTCCCGCCTCCCCGCTTCACCCGACCCACCGAGCTCTTGCCGGCCACAGTCACCAGAGTCTGTTCGATGTATTCATCCTCCACCCCGGGAGCAGGTACGGGGATGAGGATCTGGTCCTCGAAGCCGCTGCCGCCGTCCGTGTGTAGGTCCGAGTCATCCCCGCCGACCACCTCCTCCCGGGTCTGGACGAGAATCACCTCCTGGTGGTGGTGGATGGAGCTCGGGTCGTCCGTGACCAGCGGCTGCAGCGCGATCATGGGCTGCCCGTCTTCGTCGTCTTCGTCCTCGTCGTCGTCTTCATCGTCGTCGTCGTCGTCTTCATCGTCGTCCCCGCCGACCACCGTGGTCTCGATGGTCTCCACCGGTATCGTTTCCACCTCTATCTCGTGAAGCTCCACGATCTCGGCCGGCATCTCCGAGCCGTCTGTCTCGATGTACAGAGTGTCTCCCGATGCCATGTTAAATCCCTCCAGCTTGCCTCTCTCATTCACGCCGTGTTTTGCTCCTGTTTGGCCCCCCACGAACGGCGCGCGTACACACACAAACACACACAGAAACACACACCCCCAGCTCTGCTCCTCTGTCTGTCTGTCTGCTGCCGCTGCTGCTGCTGCTCGCCCTCTTCCTCGATAACAACTCTCCCAAGTCCGTCCCACGCCACTTCTCGTCGCCACTATGCTCCCTGGCCACGAAACATCGCGAGATCTTAGTCAAACCCCAGCGAATGCTGTCGGAGGCGGTGATTCCATGGGAGTTTCCAAAACCCGTTTGTTTACACGGTGTATGGACACAAATATGTACAAATGCACTAGTATTTCTAGATAAATACATTATACGCACGTTATGTACAAGTCAATATTCCAAAATGCGTTTGAAATCGTTTTTAAGGAGTAGAAATTGATACTCATGCTCCACTAAACCATTTTTGTTTGACGTCAATGGGCATTATTTCAGAATGATTGACTTATGTGGTCATCTCATTTATGTGGAATTTAGATAACTACCTTGTTCAGACTTTCAGGATTTTTTTAATTTTTTTTTTTTTAGGTGAGCACACAGTAGCAGATACAATTGTTTAGCCCAGTGGTTCTTAAACTTTCTCTGTCACGTCCCACCTTGGAGGAAGAAGTTTTTTCATTTGGGGCTTCTGGGGATCCCGATGAGCCTGCAAGTGGTCCCATGTCTCTAGGACAAAGTTGACTTTTGACCCCATAGACTTGCATGGCATTAGGGTTAGCGATAAGGCTGGAATTAGGGTTAGGGTTTCAGGGTTCTTCATGGGCTAGAAGCCCCAAATTTGACGTGGCTATGTCTTGAGGGATCCCGATGAACCTGCAAGTGGCCTCACGTCTCTAGGACAAAGGGTGTTTTTTTTTTGGGACCCCATAGACTTGCATGGCATTTAGCCCCAGATCATCCTTGGATTGTATTTGCAATTATTAAATTGCATTTCTTTTTTTTAAAATCATTTATCTAACAGTTGTAGTAGATTCATCGTGAAAATGTATGACTCCAAATCAGTATTTTTGTTATAAACAAAAGCAGAAAAAACTACACAGCCATAACCCCTCTCAAAAAATATACAAATAAAGATTGAGACAGCCTTATTTATCCAAGACATTGTTCACAGTTTATTTGAATCCATTTTAAACTCAGTGCAGTCTCTTTTGCTGTTGTAGTAACTGATGACAAACCAGGAAGCACTTTGTCATATAAGAGAGAATAAGATGAACTATACTTCACCATATCCTTGCAGCCAATAAACATTTTATTAACAACATGATCACAAATACTCTGGTGTATTAATAATATTATTATTTTGCTGTTCGTTCAGAAGTTTGTTATATCCAAAGAATTCCACCCTTGGCTTCTGTTCAGAGCCTGTTAGCAGGGGTCTGTGAAAAGGAGGGAGGGTTGGAGGATCAAACAGAGAACCCCCAAAACCTATAAAAAGATTTCGGGTTAATTAATGAGAAATTTATTTTTGGGATCTCTTTATCATATTCAACAAACAACGTAGGAAAACAAACCATATAAAGTACAAAAGGCTGACATAAAATAGTGTGCAATAATGTGTATCATTACTATCAAATTATCATCATTTATTAATTTTTGCATTTTTTAACATCGCACTAGCTACACTACTACTTATATTGACATTACATCAATCGTAAAACAATCATAAAAATGATCATAGCAATGATAAAAATGATAGTGATGATAATAAAACAAATGTTTAAAAACAACCTCTTCAAGCCAAACCAATAAAATAAAACTTGTGTTACGTTTTTTTCTTCAGGTGGAAGGACAGAGGGGTAAACTGGGCTAACAGACAGATAGAAAATGTTCAAATCTGAGAAAATTGCAGTGAGCGTCCTCAGCACTCACGTCTATCGCTCCAGACAAACAAACGCTAACAAAGACAGGTGTGACGGCAGACACTGCTGCGTTTCTTGAACACCGCAGCTGAACAGGATGAGTAGATGTCACAGTTTGGGCCTCTGGTCCTGATTTCTCTTCCTCCTTCATCTCATCAGGGCCACAGCAGCTGCTCAAGGGGCAAGTTTTTTTTTTGTTTGTTTAAATATAATATTGTTGTTGTTTTCCCCGAAAAGGTGGTGGATGTCGGGGAGGTTCTGAAAAATTATGTTGTGCTAATTCGACCAAGTTCATTTCTAATGGCTGCAGAACAGAGAAGAGAACAGAGAAACATCAGTTCAAATGAAAGGTCATCTTTAAAACATCACGTGTCTTGCCAAGAACTGATGCGACAGGTTCAGGGTCATGACTTATGCACGGACATAGTAATCATGGGCAGACCACAAATCCTGTTGAAAGTGTTGTTTAAGGTTCCCTTACACATCGTTTCTAATAATTTTGTAACAATGTTTCCTGGATTCATGCTTGTGTAGTGATGAATGTCAACTATTTGTGTTAATATTTGTTGTTATGTCCACTGCAAACCTAAAAGCATTTATCTACGTTTTGGTTCCATTTTTTATTTTTTATTTATTTATTTATCTTTTAATTCTGGGACTGTAGTGCCATCTAGTGGTCAACACTGTACACAACCCATTTGTGCCAACGGTTAGGGGGAGATTTTCTTCTGAAATCAGACTATACAGAGGTGAACATACCATCAATGATTTCATCCCTCACTTTGTGCAATTCACGAAACACCTCTTCCAAGATTTCCTGAAGAAACACAATTAAAGACGATCGTGTTAAAACGCAAAAAGTCAAATGTTCCCTGCTGCAGAAATCCTCAATCGAAAATGGAATATTAAATAGCAAACAAACAGCAACAAACGGTCTGCGGTTTTTAATAATACCTGCTTCATCCTGTCGAGGTCTAACGAGTCTGTGTCAATGCTGCCACCACCAGGTCGCGCCCTACAAAAACAAGACCGTTTTAAAAATATATATATATATATATATCAGACCTGGTTGCCCTGCTTTGCTCTCCAGCATCCAGCAGTGCGGCCTGCAGTTCTCACCTTGAGCCCATAGACCTGTCTGCCGAGTTCGCTCGGTCCCATGGCTTTTTGGCACCATCTAGTGGACAGAAAAAGTAGCACATAATGATAAATGATAGAAGATATATGCAAATGGGTGATACTGCAGGTATGCATTGAGTGATGTAAAATATTAAAAAAAAAAAAAAAAAAAAACTAAATAATGAATACATTTCTGTACAATTTTTTTTTAAGAATATTAAAATAAAATGTAAAGAAACAACATTCCATTATTTATCTAAGTTTTTTTTCCCTTCCTTGTAATATCATCTTAGTCCCACCTGTGGCATTCTGCCCACTGCGGCCGCCGGATGAATTTGGGTCATCCTAGTGAAAACCAAGAATAAAATGATCAAATTTAATAGCAACAATATCCAACATCTCATTAGTTTTACCATCGCTTATTGTTTTGTTTTTATACTTGCAGCTCACTCATATTTGTGCCAAACGCATAAAAATCGTTATAAATTTGACAAAACAGTATCATTATAGTGTCGTTAATTTAGCAGGAACAATAGTATAATAAACTGCTGTTTGAGGAGCAATGTTACAGCTTTAATAATGCAACACTGACAATGACGATGCCCTATTAATCTTTACTCACATTTTGGCTGTCTTCAGGCTTCTCTGCTGCTTTCCTTCTAAAGATGACAAAAAAAAAAAAACAACGACCCACGAGTGATGTGAAAGTGGTGCCCATAGATATTTAAACCTTCTGACACGTCTAATTGTGGCTGTACAGGACACTGTCTAAACTCATTGGTCTGACCTTCGCGCCAACAGGGCGTTCATCTCTTCCATCAGCCCTCCGCTCCCTCCACTTGTTCGGTTGGCCTCATTTTTGCTGCTTGAAGAGCTGCTGTCCTCCGGCTGTGGATGGCAGAGAAAGAGGGAATGACGGCCTCCAGACGCAGATGGCAGAAAAGACTGAGCGACGGTGAACTGGTGTCTGTCTCACTCTCTGGACGCGTCGAAGTTTGGCTCCGGCGATCATGGCGGCCAGGCCCGTCTGGGCGGGGGGCTCGTCCCCGTGGCTCCCCCCGCCGATGGGCAGCGGCGGCGGCAGAGGGGGCTGCGGCGCCACTGCCGTGGGTGGCGGGGGTCCCGGCGGTGGCGGGGGCGGGGGCGGACCACCCATGTTCATTGGGGGAGGGATGACCGGGGGGGCCACTGAGAGCACAGCAGGGTGTCCCTGGAAAGGAGAACCTGCAGAGGGCGACGCAGGCAGCCCAGGACGTTTACCTTGTGATGACGTGACCTTTTGTACACAATTTATATATAGTGTATGGTTTGTTACATATATTTAGAGTACATATTTATAGTGTATGGTTTGTGATACATATGAATTTGTACAGTATGCATTTATAAGATATGGTATTAGGATGGATATGTACATTTATGGTAATGAGTGCCTAGAAAAGCACTATATAAATCCAATCATTATTATTATAATGTGATTTATTTAATTATAGTACAGGTGATAAAGATGTATTTATATATATATTATTTTGTTATTTATTTGATTTGATATTTATAATTATATTGCTTTTACCTTGATGTTGTTTCTGTTTTAATGTATCATTTCTTGTTGTGTACATACATTATGTAAGACCCCAGGAAGAATAGTGGGGGATAATGGGGATTTGAATCAAATAAAGTTTATTTGATTTGTTTATTTAATAAACAAATGAACACAATGGACAGAGCTGGAGGAAAAGCGTAATTGACGAGCACCTGAGTTGGACGACCGTCGCTCCCGCTCCATGTGTGCCTGCATCTGCTGCTGCTGCTGCTGCTGCTGCTGCTCCATCATCTGCCTGAGGACAGAGCAGGAAGAGGACAGCCCTGATCACTCACATGTCATTTTGCTACAGCAACATCACGGCCAAAGAGCTCAAATTAGCAGCCAGAAAGTTGCTGTGGCTCTGTCTCGGATGTGAGGAGCGTATACGTGCTGGGACTCGAGAGGAAGGGGGAGGAGTGAAAGATGGAAAGTGCAGCGGGAAACAGAACTTTCCAGCAGAAGCGCTGAGGCTGCAACCCCTACGACGCGATGACAGCGCGCTCGGCTGTGCTCTCAGCTACTGAGCAATGCAGATGCCCTGCTGTCAAACACGCATCTTAGGGGGAAAAAAACCCTTGAGTGGATCAAAAAGCAAAAAAAAAAAACAAGACACGAGTACAAGAGATCTATCTGCACGCAGCAGTTGAAACAACGCTCAATTAAGACGGCTCGGAGCTGCTCACTGCCGGAGGGCTGAGGCAAAATTAATTTGCATCTCAGTGACTCAGAATCCACTCCAATCTTCCCTTCAATCACAGATGTAATCCTTTGTGCCGGAGTTACAGTACGACAGACGATCAGATCAGATCAGATCAGAGGGAGAGCAGCGTGAGAGTGGTCGTGTTTGGCCTCCTAAATCCGAAGGCATTTGGCTGAAAAAACAACCGGCAACAAAGATTCAGTTATGACTGTGTTTCATCTCCAAGGAGGCCAGAGTAGGTTGGTGGACACGGTCGATGGAATGCAGCCCTCAAGAATTTGCCTGTGGCGTGATTGTGATAGCGAGCATGGCTGGTTTCGCTGGAGGCTGCAAACAAGGCTAAATATGCAACTTTCCAGGGATTAAGAGATTAAAGAGATGTTTTTTTATTTATTTACTAATAATTAATCATTCAAGACTGCTCCACTGGGGTCAAGCATAAAAAATGAAGAACATGGGTATAACATGGACAATTTTAAGTGATGGACATGTGTGGATCAAACGGCTTTGCTCAAGCTTTTATTTTGACAGGTGACACATCCATCAAAATTGTTTAAAGAAAAACTAAAACAACAACATGGATTTCGTGTTACCATTTCTGTCATAATTTATTCTGTTATTGTAAAACCTTCAGTTCTTATTACTATTTAAAGTAGGGGCTGGAATGGAGGAAGTGGCTTCATCAGGAAGTTATTCCAAATGCATAAAAAACAACAACCTGGTTTTTGTGGACCAGGATGAAGGCAGATAAAAGAGGAACAACTTTTCTTCCATTTTTTTTTGTGGTTATTCTTTGTGCCCTTTGATTGAACCTATTACAACTTTTGTGCCTCAGCCAGTTTACTACAGCACTTATACCTGCACACTGCTCGTTGCATAGACCAGGCATGGGCAATCCTTTTTAATAGTCAGTAAGTAATAAAAAGCAACTTTCAGGATGAGGAAAACTCACCTCGCCCTCTGGACTTCGATCTCCTCTGAGGTGGGCCCGTTCTGGACTTGGCGCTGGACAGCTGGACCTGGAGACGCATCAAAGGAGAGAGGAGAGAGACTTTAGGGAGCGGAGACAGGCGGGATTGAGTTCTCACTGACGATCGGCCGTGAGCTGCAGAAGCGGCAATTAAAATTAGTCCCGGCCGAGGCAATTAGCCAGCAGATGACACGGAATTAAGCAGCGGCCGATCATTACCTCCCACTTTTTCCTCGGCAGCCACTAATGCGCAGCGAGAGGCGTGCTAATTCCTCTCGCGAGGTGGACGGGGAGGAAGCGATTGATCAAAAGCAGAACGCATCACAAAGAGAGAGAGAGAAAGAGAGAGAGAGGCACAGGTCCTCTTCCCCCACTGTAATCACTGCCATCTGGCAAACAGCACAGCCGACACACGGCAGGTGCCACTTGTTGGAAGGTTCGGCGAACGCACAGTGTGACCAAGTGAGGTCAGCAGTGTTTGCAAGCAGCTTTTGGAACCATTTGACATGCCAGGACCTGTTGTTTGAGACGGAT
Source organism: Nelusetta ayraudi (assembly GCF_046127955.1). Lineage (NCBI taxonomy): Eukaryota > Metazoa > Chordata > Actinopteri > Tetraodontiformes > Monacanthidae > Nelusetta > Nelusetta ayraudi. The sequence continues at coordinate 2,000,620 of NW_027466132.1, read as the reverse complement.
GAATGTGTCAATCTGGAGTAGAGATTATCAAATTACCCTGCATACAATGATATTTTCAGTTTAATATAACCTCAGAATGTCTTTCTTTTGCAAAGAGTAACAGATAGTGCCACTTATGGTGAAACTGTTAATATCGCAGCAACGGCTACTTTGTTTACAAAGCCAAAAAACTTCCTGTTTGGGCCACAATGGAAACATGACATAAAGTCGAGCCTGAAACCCTGCAGAGTGAAGCTCAGGCTGTGTAGGACGAGTCTGCAAGAGTTCCGATTTGAAATCTCGGGCCATTCAAGTGGACGGTCAAGTGAAAACCAATGATTTTTGGTGGGAGACGAATCATCCTTCACTGTCACACAAAAAAACATGATCAAAAAATCTGAGATGATCATCTCGCCAGTGATGCAATTTGAACCGGGAGGCACTCGTGATGTAATCCGACCGGCGCCGCCTGCCACAATTCGGATCTGCAGATGAGGGGCGGGGCGGACCCGACAGCGAGCGTGATTCATTCGGAGACACGACGAGATAAGGAGAACTCGGGGATTACGATCATCGTTTGTTTGTTTCCTGAGGAATAAAACTAAGACAAGTTTGGTTTTCCTACGCCGCAGCAGCAGCAGCTTCACAGGTTTGCCTCTGCCAGACAATTGTGTTTTCCTGCTCATGTCTCAGATGTTCCAGGAGGCGAGCGATCGAGTAACACAAGAGCCAAAAATAAAAACCCAAGCAACAAAAGGCGCGAGCTGCGGCACACTAGACAAAAACATAAATTGAAGATTTTTCTATGGTACGGCGTTAAAGTTACCAGCTTCAGTCACTTTATCCAACACTGCAGGTGAACTACAGTGCGTTCCAGGTCCAGGCTCCTTGAACACATCTTGTGTTGACAGAGGTCTTCACAATGTTCTTCTTATGTGCTTTAAAGGCACATTGCGTAACATTTAAAAGGACCAAATGACGTGAAAGTTGAAATAAAACAGGCCTGCATGCGCTTCATCACAGAAAGCCATTTCAACATTGCATTATGCGTTCATGCTGAAGGTCCAGTTGTGTCTGCGGTAGCCCTGAGTGCGGGTCTGCACAGCATCAGGCATTTCCCAGATGAGAAAATACGTTTTCTTACGGAGACATCAGACAGCGGTTTATATATTTTTAGGCACTTGGTGGAAGCTGATGTTTTTTATATTGATAGAAAAAAACAAGAAGACAAAAACGATGTTTCTGCCATCAAACTTTGTTGAGTTCTTCTCGTTAAGGATGCAGCAAAGAGCGACTGCCTCGCTTCTGACCTCTACAGGAATAATAAGTCAATTCCGGCAGTAGAAGTGGGAACTCGCTCACCCCAGCAGAGCAAATAATGCCCCCACTGTGACAATATTCCGCCAGTTACACCTGAACACTGCACACAACAGCACACGGAATGTAAATAATAACGCAATCATGCAAATGTTTAGACAGCAACACACAGAAAGGAGCGACCTACAGGACATGGCGAAGAGGAGGAAGCGGCTGTAGCAGACACAGAGACAGCGACAGCCCCACTCCTCCCCGCTGAGCATGGTCTCACCTTCGCCTCCTCTCCCCCCCCCCCCGTCCTCACCTGCCTCCCCCTCCCTCCCTCCCTCCTATCCCCCAGTGTCGGCTGTCACCCTGGTGTAACACACACCTGCGGGCAGCAGCAGCAGTGCAGCGAGCGTCCCCGGTTAGTGTTTCAAAGGTCGGCCTTGTCTGCAGGCTGCGCGGCACGACGACCCCTCGTCCCCCATCACCTCCCAAACTGTCCAGTGAGCTGTCGTGTTAAACGATCGCTCTTAATGATGGGGTGCGCTGTGTGAAGAGTTGGCCTTTAACCCGGCAGCCAGAGGTTAAACACACGCAGAGCGGCTGCTAAATACGCTGCTGAGGACTGCGTCAATTCTCTGGGCACCAGAAAAAAAGATGACTTTTTTTTTAGTACAAGGATGAACAACTGCTTTTGTCAACCTAATGTGCTGGCAAGGTAGATATATAGATGGATAGATAGATAGATAGATAGATAGATAGATAGATAGATAGATGATGCAATATTTGCCACTGAGTCCACGAAAAATGTCCAGAATCAGTAATATAAGTTACATGAGTATGTACACTCACAAAATCTGTTTCTATGAGAATCGAAATAAGAAATTGGTCTCTGAAAATGTCAAAAATACAGTATGATATGTTACTATTCAAAGTTATCACAATATTTTTGCAAATCTTTATTTTCTAAGTCTCCTTTTGCATGATCCTTTACCCCAAAAAATAGCCCTCAGATCTAAAGAAAACATCACTTTTGGGCAAAATAAAAACGTTTTTTTGTTTTGTTTTTTAAAATCTATGACGTGGATCCTTGAAAACCATGAAAAAAAATGTTCTCAATCTCAACTATCATTTATTTGACATTATATATTTGTATTTACCAATTTTCTTTTATTGTCTCATTTACTCCTGTTAAACACTTCTTCTGGTTAAAAATACAAACAAACATCCTGGCTCCTCTAAACTGAGTCTGACTGCGTTCAAATCCTCCGTGTTTATTTTGCCGCCCAATGAACGTTAAGGACAAAAGGTCAGCTGTTGACCTTCTCACCACTAGAGGGGGCACACACCTACTTTGCGAAGCAGGAGAGCGTTAACAATGAGAGCGAGCGTGCCTTACGTAATCGCGTCCCAAAAAAAAGATTCCCTGGAAAAAAAAAATGGGGTTTAGACTAGATTCCACTGACACGTCCTCCCTGAACATTCACTGAACACATCACAAATATTTGCTGTATATTTATGTACTTCTATATCTTCGGAAAATATCACACACCTCCTCATAAGACTCTCACATTTTTAAAGCCTTTTAAAAAAAATATGCTTACAACTAAAGCATCTCTTTTGTCTTTGGATTTTTGCAGTTCTTGCATGTTACATAACTCTCTGTGGAAATATTGGCTTCCACCATGTGACCAACAGTAGATAAATGAAGACGCCTCTTTATGTTATTTCCCCCTTTTCTATCCGCGCAGGCCATTCCATCCCATCAGTCCGTCCGCCCGTCTTTCTGTCATGGCCTTCCCTCATGTTTCCCAATGCCTTTGTCTTTGTTTCTCCACCCCCCTCCTTTCAGCATGTCTTATTAGGCAGATGAAAAGGATGCTGCGCTCTCTAGTGCGGCACCCAGGGGAGATCGTCTCAATGACTCACTCTCATTTAGAGGCTTTTCGGCGGCTGCAGGGGGGAAACACGCTGCCGCTGCTGCCGCTGCCGCCGCCGCCGCCGCCGTCATGTAATGAGCGGCACGCTGTGACACTCGCTCTGCGTCTCAATCCGTCGCTCTCTAATTCGTGTCTGTCACTCCTCCTCCTCCCTGCGTCCACTGAGACTGAGAGTCAGCCTGGCGTGTGTACACCCCTGACATTGAAATCCAGCGGTCGTTAAATTCCCGCAACATGACCTGCAGGTCTTTGTGGGAAAAAAAACAATTGCTCTTCTCCGATCCTACTTGGCTTTGACGAGAACTTAGATTGGGGAAGGCGGCGTGTTTGCGTCCCGGACCAACAGGAAGCCTCGTACTCCTTCAAACTAGCGCCGCATTTAAATGATTGAAATGGTTACACACTGAAGGTTTGTTCAGTCATTTTTCAAGTTTCTTTGTAGCCCGACGCTACATGGTGCAATGACTGATGTTCACTTTATACACTTTCACCTCATGTATACCTTTAGATACTCATATACTTATCCATACATATATATATATATATATATACAGTGCATATATATTTCTAGCACTGGTATTAATCTTTCTTTCTGCGCTGGTCTCATACGAGGCGATCATTCGGAAGTGAGCGTTAAAGGAGGAGGGAGGGTTTTGAGGCAGAACCGACCTCCATCCTGAGCGCTGAGGACGTTGAGGGCGAAGAGCATGGCGTTGGAGAAGGTGGTGGCCTCCTCCTTGCTGGCGAAGTTGAGGCCGTAGACCTGCCGGGCATCGCGCCACTGGTGGAAGGTCGGGGTGGCCTGGTTGTACTTCAGTCCCTTCACTATAGAGTAGTTAATGACCACCTGTGTGAGAGAGGAGGAGGAGATGTTGGAGAGAACGTGAAGCGAAACTTGGAGAAATACAATTAAGACACACCAGCTGATTCATCATTTCATACTACTGTTTTTAACTCAAGGTATGCTAGCTGCTATATTAACAGGATGTTTTGATACTGAACTGGCATTGAAGCTGCTGCAGCATCTTTTTATCAATGCACCTGCGTTCATTTCGTTTTCAACGCTTCCCTCCCTGCCCGCCTTCAAACACTCCGGCTCCCTTATCTTGCGCACCACTTCAAAAGAGATCTCTTCTGCCGCCATCCAAAATTGCCCGGGAGTTTCTGCATGTTGCAATCCTCCCACGGCGACTTGAAATCTCTCCCCCTCCCCGAACCACATCAGCAGTGCCGCAGCCGATTCCTTTATCTGCAAACCCAGAGATTTCTTTCTCACGGCGGTGTGTGGCGATTATTACCTGCTGGTCCTGCAGCTTGACGCCCACCACTCGGAAGGTGTTGTTGGCAGTGTTGTGGTAGATGTTGATGCGGCTGAAGCCCTGCTGCCCGGGCTTGATGGGCACCCACTTCTTACTGGTGTCATCGTAGACCATGACCGAGGCCCTCGCCTGGCAGATGCTCTGCTCGCTGCAAGTGGAAGGGAAGGGAAGTAGGAGAAGTGAGCTTCTTTCATGATGCTGACGTTCTAATCTCAGTGTTGGCAGAGAGGAAGATCGACGAATGATTGCCGTTTGTACATGAGGTGATTGCAGTTTAGTGTCCTGTGTTTTTGACACACACACTCTCTCGCTGACACGCCGTCTCAGAGCACAAAAGTTAACTGATGTCACTCCTGATGTGTGTTTGTCTGGAGGGTGTAAGAGAGATAATTACAGTCAACAAGCAAAGCAACTCAGCCCCCTAATCCCGTGTTACAGCGGCAGTCTAATCCAGATGTAATTAAGCACATGCGCGGCATCTGCTAATGTACTTAATGAGTGGCAGTTCTAATAAGTGCATGTGCGTCTGTACCAACGTGCTCGTGTGTGTGGTTAGTTGACCTTTATGACCAAATTTGTCTTGCAAATGCGGGTCTGTTTTCACTTGCCCCAAATATAACACCGCAACCACACACACACACACACACACACACACACACACACACACACACACACACACACACACACACACACACACACACACACAAACAGCCAGGTTAAATCAGCTGTGTGCTATTCAGTTTGCTATTATAAAACAGTCCCATCTCTGCCTTAAGTACCCAATTCATCTTCAGTTCACCCACAGATTCCTCCAGCTAGGATTTAGAAAATGATTTAGAATCGGCGGTGATGTCATGAATTATCTAACACGCGACACAATGGCTTCTAAAAAGACCGTGACCCGGCGTTTATGCAGTGTCAAGTACAGAGGGGAAAAAAGGACAAAGTGTGAAGGTGGCGGGGGACGTGCGGCGGAGAAGCAGAGACACAGTTTTGACTTGCAAATGAGATTAACAAGAAGGCTCCCATCTGCGTCGTTGCTCCCTCGCCAAGCTAAAATTAGTGGACCGACCCCCGAGGCCGAGTGAAAGAGCTGCGTCAGACGAGAAATAAGAAGGGAAAATAGAAAAAGGCTGAGAGCTGCAGAGCGAGGCGGCAGATTTACAGTATGACAATGAAACAGGTTGGTTTCAACATCAGCTGGGCTCATTTCGATTTTCTGAGATAAAGACGGCCTGAGCCTGGCCGAGATTAGCGAGGGCCCAGCATTGTTTCCTCCCAATTAGCATTCCAGTCTTCCCAAGAGATAAACTGTGCAGAAAACTATCTAAGTCCAAAATAAATATTGTTGTTTTTAAGCCCCGCTAGCCACATGTGCGGTTGACATTTGAGATAAAGTCGTGGAAGGACGGCCGCCAGGTTTTTGCAAACGCTGGAGTCACGCTAGCTTGGCTCAGCTAGGCTAGTAATTGCTGCTAATGATACGGTGCTTAGATATCGCCCGTGCTCTCCATGATAACGCAGCGTCTGCAGAATGTTTCCCCCTGTCTAATACTTGTCAAAATATTTAAATACAGCGCTCACCCACGAGAGCTAACGCTAAACATGTGGTCGGCGCGGCTCCAAAATGACAATTTGTTTGTGCGATTGAGAAACATTCTTTTGCGAGCGCGATCCTTCATGCTCGACTGAGGCTGTGAACACAAACCGTTGCGCCTGCCCGACACCGTGAAATTACGGTTACCGAGGGCACAGTTGGGCGCTGGCATCAGAGTTTAGCTTAAAGCTTCCTGGCGCCGCGATGGTGGTCAATTAGCACGGCCGCAGGCTCGGGGGTTCTGTCCCTGTTTGGCTGGCATGTGGATGACAGATTTTATAGTTTGTTGAAGAATTAGAAACCAGTGGGACTTGGCTTTGAGAAGTATGAGGATGACAACCAAGGTAATGTGTGCACCCAAAGTAATCACATTGCAAATGCTTTAGCGTTCATGCTATTGATCTGCAGGGTAAATAACAGGGTGCATTGTTCTTTGTAAGAAAGAAAATTCCAAGCACACTACAAGGATATATACCCGCTGACAAATAGGACCGGTCTTCAAAAGAAAATTAAAAATAACATCTAGAAAAAAAACAGTTAATGTCCAGCTGCATGTACAATAAGCAGGAAGTTAAAAATAACTGCGCTCAGATATTCACACACTTGAAATCAGCCCGGGCGTCAGCAGGCCGACGATTTGTTTAATTCATTTGCCCCAACTTGTCGGGCGAGTTAATTTTTAAAAAGGGGTACTTGGCAACCGGCTGAAAATGCATCGAAAGGCCCGGCGGCATGAATAAATGAAGTTCTCGCGCTAAAAGAGACTCGAGCAGGAAAGAGGGGAAAGAAAAAAAAAAACACACGCAGAGAGTCAACAAGCAGAAGAAGACGTGGAGAGGAAGAGAGAAACAGGAAAACATGTTTTGCTGACTGACAGTTGTAGGACGCGCACACACACACACACACACACACACACACACACACATGCACACGCGCACACACAATCGCACTCGTGCACAAATATAGAAAAGTGGCGCACCTCCCTCCCTCTCCACACCGCGACCGTTGAAAAATTAACAATTCCTCCGCAGGACATAAATAAATCAGATGTTTCTGAATGTACCCTGACAGCAGAGAGTCAAACACACACACACACACACACACACACACACACACACACACACACACACACACACACACACACACACTTTCGAGTCTGTTCATGACCGGAGTGTCCGAGTTGAAAATTTAAGCTGACAAGGACAGACAGAGAAATCTCTGAGTGCAGCTCCGCAGATCGTTTCTGATTGAGTCACTTTCAAAGACAAAAAAAAAAAAATCTTCTGCATACGAGTACGAAACACTGTCGGTGAACTTTTTTCCGGGCCAAGTTTCTGACTCTTTTTGTCCATTTGTGGCAATAAAAATGTCACAATTCTAACCAGCGAATGCATCAACTGCTCCCCAAAACCTCGACGGCACAGACGGTGACGACCGCAGGGAATTGAACGTGACACCAACTATGGAGAACAGCAACACCAGCGACCACACTCGTTATTTTCTCCTGCTGGGTCAAACTGATTGCACCGTGAAACTGTCTTTAGACATTCACACACACATGAATCTCAAAACCTTAAATTGTTTTTTTTTTATTGCAGAGATTTTACGGTCAGAATTCTTAAAAATGACCTTAAACCCCCCCCCCCATCTGACCACTTTAGCCGTGCACTTTGCATTTTCCAGCAAAAGACGCGCACAAGTAGGACGACAGGCATCTCAGTCTGCACACACACACACACACAGCCCAGAGCGTCTTGCGCAATCCGATTTGTAGCTCAAATTGCTTAAACTAAAAAGAAATAAAAAATAAGAGCACCACGGCGTCGCTGGTGGGATGTTCAGCACGGCCTTCTTGCTTCCGCTGCAAGACTTTCAAGTTAACGGGTCCGAGTGTCTGTCTAAGGTTGGACTAATGAGGGTCTGTAACCGTAAACACATGCATTATTCATCCAGAGTGACGCAGCCTGAGAGCTGAGAACGGAGTCATTATGACTGCAACGTGCTTTTCGCTCCCCCCCCCCCCAACCCCACCCCTTTTTTTTTTTTTCCATGTCCCGCTTTTAGAAGTTGTGCATGCAGACACACAAATGTGCACACACATACTCAAAAGTTCATGTCTGTGTTTCGGGTCAGTGGGAGGTTAGCAAGGAACTAAAAAATAAACAAACAGAAACTTGTCATATAGGGCGAAGGCAGGGCGACACGCTGGACAAGTGGCCAGTTCATCACAGACACACAACTCCTCAAGGGTCAATTTAGAGTTGCCAATTGACCTCACACGCATTTTTTTGGACCGAAGTCGGAGAACCCGGAGAGAAGCCACACAGACACAGGGACAACATACAAACTGCACACAGAAAGGTCCCACGCCGGGAATCGAACCCACGACCTTCTTGCTGTGAGGCGGCGGCACAGAAGCACAGAATTCCTGTCCTACTAGCATCATAACTAACTAGTCCAGTGCAGCACACCATTGCAGTAACTATTCATCATTATTTTGGAGGGTGAAAGCAAAGCCAGAGGCCGTCAGGAAGGAGACGGGTTGTGAGCAATTGACTCTGCAGGCCGAGGATGGAGCACTGAGATTGAAGTGGAGACGTTCCAAAAAAGAAAAAAAAAAAGAATCCCTGAGGCCGACGACGTAATTAGCACTCTGATCCTCTTTTCTGCTGACTAACCGCCGGGAGAGGCAGAGGAATTTTAATTTGACCAGCCGTAACTGCTCTGTAACAGCAGCAGTGACACCTCCTCTTGCCTTTGTTGTGCCTGTGAATTATTTGCACTCAGACACGGCACCAGACCACTCGGAGCTCACGAGCAGATTTCCTTCACTTCCTCCCTTTTCCACGTTAAATGAATCAGCGCGCGGCTGAGCGGGTGAGTCACCGAGCGAGCGGTTTTGATATCCGCAGCTCTTTAGCGACGATCGCATCCCAGTGTTTCTCACTCAGCCCTCCCAGATACCTACACTGTCACCTACACCCATCTGCATAGTGCACGCGCGCACGTGTGTGTGTGTGTGTGTGTGTGTGTGTGTGTGTGTCCGAGCTCCTGCTCTTGCGCTAGTGTGCTGCTCCACTTTCAGGCAGTGTCTGCGCTCAAGGCGGCGGCGCCGACAACAAAGAAGGATCCAAAATAGAAACGCAGACGCACATCGTTGCAGCGTGCAAAATTCTTTGGCTCCCTCCGCCCCCCCCGCCGCCTCGTGATGCTGATTAGAGCTGCACTGAGCAAAGAGAACTGAGGCTCAGGTGGAGGACTGCAGCAGAGATGCTTCATTGATAAAAAAAAAAAAAATGCAGGCGTACTGGAGGTAAAGGTATGGAAGTGTAACCTGAGCCCTGGAGGGAATGTTTCCCTCATCGAGGGGGATTTAGTTTGCGTGTTCCTCTCAGATAGAAAACATTTGGGTCAAACACAAAGTCCTGGAAATCAGCCCTCTGTGATGTCACGAAGGGCACTGACACTCCTCCCTGGTTAGAGGCAGCTGTCTTGGGCCTTTCCAAACACGCTGAAATATCAGTCTCAGCACTAAAAAAAAAGTCTAGTTTTTAGCTGGAGGCTATAAACAACAGGCTAACTATATTCCGTACATAGTGATATGCAGTTTTTGGATAGTTTATCCTGCCAAGCAGCTCCAACAGATTGCAGAAAGGAACGAGAGACATCTGAGGGAGAAGAAAGATCTAAAGTTCACCCAGAAAAACTTTTGCAATGACGTGTGAATGGGTTATTCTCAAAAACAATCCATTGACATGAATAAATTGCCCAGTGTGTATGGCAATAAAGTGGGGCAAGTGAATTTTAAAATGAGATTTCTCTAGTCTGCTCAAGTGGGTTTATGGGGCTGATACCACCCGAATGGAAACCTTCCAGTGGGCAGCCGTGACCGTCATCAGGAGATCAAACTGCCCTAAACTGATCTGGTGGATTATCCAGTGATACCACCGCAGCCAAAAACAGCAGGTCAGGCGAAGCAAAACCTCGGCGCGAAGCAGCACTGGGGAGGAACGGAGCGCCTGCCATGCAGCGCTCAGCCTCCCCATCAGCTAAATGGGCTAAAATTCAGCATCAGTTCCAGCAGGAAGCTAAAAAATTAGCATTTTGGTGCTTGGCTGGAAACACCAGAGGTTTGTGGGTTTTTAGGTTAATTAATGACGCAAAGCTGCTACCTGGTGACAAAGATGGAAAAATAAACCAAAAATATTGATTTATATGGTACATTTAACTGCCTCCAAGAACATAAAAATCGCTTCATCTTCCGCGAGATTTGCACAACCTCGCACGACAGCCCCAATGTTTTTAATATCTTTCTTGTTCATGTTTACTATGAAACAAAAGGAGATGTGATGACAAACAAGCGTCCTTGTGTGGTTCAGCCAGCTGCTCTGAGTTGGGGAGGGGGGGGTCCAAATCTCCCACAGTTAGCTAACTGAACAGTCTCGTCTTTAACGACGGAGGAACCACGGCCACAAAAATAGAGCGCGACGACGGCCCGTGCAAAGGTGAGTGGGTGATTCTAGAGTGCGCTCCCTTCAAACATCAAAGCTGCATTAAGCAAGAAGAAGAAGAAGAAGAAGAAGAAGAAGAAGAAGAGGCTTTTTAAACATTCATGAGTGCGGCGGGTGGACGCTGGAAACGAGACTCAAGCCCGAGATAAACCTCGGCTCTCACGGAAAACGGGATCATTTGCGTAAATTATGGCGCCGGCTGCTGCGATCCAGCGGGCGCGGGCCAGTTGGCGCGATGAGCGGCAGCCACTTTTGGTTAAATGACATTAATTTCTACAGCGGGATGAGCCCAAACAAAAAGGCTGCCAAGCGGCCGCTCCGAGGCGCGAGCACTGCCGGCGACGCCGGGCTTCCGCACAAAAAGTGAAGAGCTCTCTCTCTTCTCGACGGCCTGCGCTCGAGTAACTTTGCCAGATGATCACAAAGTTCCCGACGTGCAGATGTGTTTCACTTCGTGTTTTTAAAAAAATACATGCTCCAACAGGGAACGCAGGCAGGCAGGCAGGCAAGCAGTGACGGGAGGAAGGTTTTCGACAGCAAATGTTTGAACAAAAGTGACCTATTTTCTGTTTACCCCCTCCAATCCCGGCCCATCACTGCAACGACAACATACAGGAGTTTGTGCTACTAAGAACTTCTGAACTGAATCTCTGTTCTCATCATCACGTCTCCTGTCTGGACGAACTGAAGGTTTTTGTAATGAGCCCCCAAACTGGGCAAAAACACTGGGAGAAAGTTGTGAGTTAATGACAAAGGTGGGAAGGAACCGAGTACAAAGACATATTCATAAAGTGTTTGTACTTTACATGAGTATTTCATTTTCTCAAGACTTTTAACTTTCAACTAACCGCCATTTGTACGCAAATATCTGTACTTTTTACTCCTTGCATTGGAAAAACTTGTGTGTCACTTTTGTGTTTGAAAGATACAAATTCTGTTGAGTCATTCACTTATTACTTTTATATTTACATTTTACTTAACAACATTTCAGAGCCTGTACTTTCTTACGCTCACTTGAGTAAAGGAGAGGAATCCGCAGAGTACAGACTATTAATACTTATGCCACCTCTTGTTATACCAAGAGAGAAAAGACAGAGCCGCCAATGACCAAGTGACTCTAGCTCAGTGGTTCTCAAACTTTCTCTGTCACGCCCCACGTGGAGAAAGAAAATTTTTCATTTGGGTCTAGAAGCCCCAAATTTGACGTGGCTGTGTCTTGAGGGATCCCGATGAACCTGCAAGTGGCCCCATGTCTCTAGGACAAAGTTGACTTTTCACCCCATAGGGCAGTGGTTCTCAAACTTTCTCTGTCACGCCGCACCTTGGAGGAAGAAAATTTTTAAACAACAAGGAACACTGTGGCCACCGTTGGACTCCTGAATTCTTCTTTTCGTCCCTGTCAAATATTTCTCCATCCTGTGTACCTGAGCAGCGTTTTTCTTAGCTACAACCTGCTGAACACTTTTTGTTAATTGTTCCGCCGTGGAAAAAGTTCCGACGTGAAAACATTAGTTCCCCCAGGCGCCCCGTCACCCCCCCGCCCGGTGTTTCACGCCCCCCCCCAGACGTGACTCCACGCCTCCCCCGGGGGGGGCACGCCACACACTTTGAGAAACACTGCTCTCGCTGATGATGCTGTCGTGTTTACACGTCCGTCTGTATCCTGACGTGAATCACAGACAGACGGCTGAGTAAAAGGTTAAAACCGCCTGCCTGCCTGCCTGCCTGCCTCGGAAAAGGCCAGTTACATAAGCAGCTTCCCTGTTTGCATATTTGCGGTTCGGCTGGTGAAGGAGGAGGCTGGAACAAAGCCGAATTTATGACATGGTTGTGTTATTCTTTTTTCTTTTTTTAAGGCCTGCACAATCCGCAGCCTGCCAAACATCCTGCCGGCTCTAATACAAATAGTCATAAACTACACTCGCAATGAATAGGTCTAAAAATAGCCGCCCCTGGCTGAAGTGGGTGATGAATGTGTGCTGCACTGGAATCTGCACAAACTCTGCGCAGGCTATTGTTTTGGCTGAGAGTGTTTTTCTAGATTTTATCAAGGTTACTTTTGCTGCTAAACTTTAGTAATTACAAGTTTGAGCCTTCAGCTTTTCTTTTTTTTTTTTTGCTTCTAAATTATAATTTTTGAAAGGTTCTGAAAGGTTTCGCCGGCTAACAAGCTGCACACACGGGCGCACAGACGACGCACACACTCGGCGACCACGCAAGATCATGCTAATCTGTTGGCCGATTACAAGTGGAGTGGAATCTTCACTTGGCCTAGAAAATGTGACCGGAAAAAAAGAAAAGCAAACCCAGAATGAGCAGCGAGTTGCGACGAGAAAAGAAGGAACGGCAACGATAGCAAACGTTCAGTGATGCTTTAGCGAAGGCGCTTCAGAACCAACTTCGAGCTTCAAGGCTGTCACTCACTCAAGACTTGCAGACCGTAAAGAATCGTTCACAGCAATCGGGCTCCTTCACATGTGGCCGCGGCCCTGGGCGGTTCTTGTCTGCCTCAATACAAAAACCCTACAACTGTGATAATCATCCATGCATCCGTCCATCCATCCATCCATGTAAGATACCCTCCTTGAGGTGGAGCCTATTTCAACTGTCATAGGGTGAAGGCAGGGTACACCCTGGACAAGTCAGTGCGATAACCCACCGAGATAATCGAGGGTAAAATTAAAATAGTCATTTAAAAAAGACGAAAAAACTCCTTGATGCAGTGAAACGGGTCAGAATTTCCCGATTTCAATTGGAGTGGAGAGCAAGTGAACAGAGTGCAAGGATGAGGTTTCTTTTTTCTTTTCTTTTTTTTTTTTTACCGCTGCACCGACTGAACGCATAAAGCATTTAAGAGTTTCCTCAACCCTGCCGGCGGTTAATGCTGAGACACTGAAAAAGGCAGCAGAGTGGTGGGAAATCTTTCCCGGGGAGCGTACGACGGTCAGGTCAGACGTATGTGTGTGTGTGTGTGTGTGTGTGTGTGTGTGAGTGCGTTCCGTGCTTGTACCCTGGCACGCCACGAGTGCGTCTTCCTAAATCCTCGGGATGGATTCCAGTGTGTCCATCTGGGAAAGAGCCTAAAGCACTTGGAGACGGGAGGCAAAACAACACCGTGGGCGGCTGGAATAACTTTCAGACACGTTCAAGCGAGCCAGCGAGACTCCACCATTAGCCTGCAAGTCACCCACACGTTGTCATTGTTTCAAAGTGAACGCCAGGATCCACAGAGGGGTGAGGCGAGAACATGTTGCTCTGCAATAAAAGAAAAAAAAAAGCCTTCAGTGCCACACTTGGTTCTTTAATTAACGTGACATACAGCAGCTGTCCAGCCGCTTCAGCCTCCCTGCTAATCTCTGCAGCATCCACAAGGCTTATTTTTCCTGACTACCTCTCCTTCTTTTCGGGAACAGAGAGCTGGAAGCTTGATAGGCAATGCTGAAACTCTCTCTGTTGGTGGTTGGGTTTGTCAAAGTGCGCTATTTCGGTTTTAAAAAGGGAGCTGCTATTTTTCGGTTGTGAGCAAAGGCCAAGCAGAAAAAAAGGCGAAATCATTTTCATTTTTTCACCGAAAAAAAATGCCTCGATCTCGTCATCCAACGCTTGTTTCCGCCCGAGTTCTCTGAACGCCACCGAGAGAAGATGGCAGTCGGAACATCTGAAATTAAACAGAGGGCCGTCCACATCTGACCTGCAGTGGCTTACACAAGAGCGAGAGAGACAGAGAGAGAGAGAAAGAGTGGAAAATAACCCAGAGAGAAGCGGCGCTGGAGGATTTAGTCTTCGGATGGTCCTTTATGTCTCTGCAGCGACGGCCAAATCCTCTGACATAACAGGAGCGTCGGCAGACACAACACATGGCCGATGGATCCTGATGAGTCGAGCGCTGAGCAAACGAGTTAATCTGCCCTGAGAGGGGTGCAGACCCGCGCTCGGCTGCCCGACTTCATCAGGTGCACGGGGAGCAAAAGAAGAGAGCGGCGACGCACCGCTAGACTTTTTGGTCTGAAAACCATTCAAAATGACGACAGGAATGCGAAAAATGTCACTTTTTTACGTTACTGTGTTAATTGCAAAAGCAAGTTAAGTTGAATCTATGAAAAAGACTGTACAACTTGCATCAAAAGATTAAGGTTTTTCTTCGCAAAGTATGTCATTTGGCATTCATCGTCTTGGCTAGGTAGAGCAACACAATTACAGTTCTTTTAAGTTCAAATGTTTGAGGCTAAATGAAACAAGGAGCCATTTACAGCACCATTAATAGCCCAAAATTGAGGGACCAAATGCCAAATTCTTTCCCAGTAAAATCAACTTATGAGTAAATTGTTACCAGGGGTATCCTGCTACAAGCTAGTGCTGTTAGCCAGCTAAAAGGCTTTTTAGCTACATAAAAAGCCCCAATGTGATCCCAATGTTATCTGAGAAAACAATGGTAACGTGAAATTCATTGGTACCTAGAGCAATTTCTGGTAAAACAGTTGAACAAGACGAGCTTCATGGGGACGCTAACGCCAAGCTGCTAAAACCAAACACTGCAGCTTTGTGTTCCCACTCCGAGGACGCCGACGGCCCTCAAATGTAAACACTGGACCTCGCCAGGACTCGTTTTCCCCTCCGTCCCTGTTTTGCATTAAATGCAT
Source organism: Nelusetta ayraudi (assembly GCF_046127955.1). Classification (NCBI taxonomy): domain Eukaryota; kingdom Metazoa; phylum Chordata; class Actinopteri; order Tetraodontiformes; family Monacanthidae; genus Nelusetta; species Nelusetta ayraudi. The sequence continues at coordinate 1,985,332 of NW_027466132.1, read as the reverse complement.
TTCCTGCTTGACAAGGCCAGACATTCCAGTCTAATTACTGTCCTGCTGTTTGTGGGAATTCCGATCCGGGCTTAATAAGCGCTCACTGGAATGTTTAATACACAGTCTGGTTGCCTCGGGGCCTTCCCCGTGCCGGCCGCCGACCGAAGCCGTTTTACACATTAGAAAGTTATGAAACTTGGACGCATCTTTGCTCAGATGCTCCGAGTGGAACGCCGCGCCATCGAGTTAGCAGGGCAGAGCTAACTGGACTTGGACCCCATGCTGAGCAGAGGCACGAGAGGAAATAAGAGGAAGGGAGAAAACTGGAGATCATCAGAGAGGGAAGAAAATGAAGACATCGAGAGAGAGAGAGATAAATTTAATGAGGCAGGAAGATAGAGAGGAGAGTGAGCTGAGAAAAGAGAGTCTTTGAGGGGCTGGAATTAAAGATTCATGCGTCACAATTTGACAGAGAGCAGTTTTTTGTGCTCCCAGCAGAGAGAGAGACAAGGGCTTTAGGTGCGAGCAGGAAGTCCTTCTGGTCCCTGGAAGCCAAGCCGGGTGGAGAGGAAGAGGAGGACGCAGCCGGCAGACGTGTTTACAAGAGATGCGTTTTTACAGACGAGCCATTAGGTTAAGTGCTCTCCGCCGCGTGGCAGCCGCTACAACACAAAACAGGCACACACACACACACACACACACACACGTCGGTAATCAACTCGTCCTCTGGTGAGACCGGCGCTAGCTGCTGCGCTGAGGCCGGCTCCCATTTGTGCCACAAAAAATATCAGTCAGCGGATTCAATGACCCATAATACTTCAACAAACTTCCGCCAGTAGTGTTTTTATTTATTTATTTTTTTTTAATTTTTTGACGTGCAGGGCAGGGCAGGCGGCGGTTGGATTCCATCTCTAATCTGTCAGGCTGAATCAGTAAGTGCACTGAGGGGACAACGCACACTGGGTGTCCGGGGGAGGAAAAAAATGGACTCAAAAAAAAAAAAAAAAAAACACAGAAAGCTCTCCCATCATCCTTCCAAGACATAATCCTCAAGCAATAATGTACATTACAGCGGCTCTTGGATTTAAGACAAAAGGCTTTTCAAGGTGAATAAGAAGAGCTGAGGGGGAGGATCCCAGGCTGGAGTCCATAAAGTGGGCGAACACGCGGACGCAGTGGAAATTACCAGAAAAGAGATGCTTATAGAGGTTTCAGGGCCCTTTGTGACATCACAAGAGGCTGATTTCCTTCAAATTATTTCAGGATTTATATTCTCTCATGTGTAAGTCTTACATTCAGCAGGTCTAGAATTATAAACTGCGATTCAATTATTTGAATGAAATACTGATACACAGCTTTTGCTTTGCATTGCTTCGTATAGCACAGCACAGCACATCCGATGTCATATCTCGTCTGATGTCTGAGTTATTGTACATGTTGTATTTCTGTGGCCATTTGCTTTGTTGGGATTTCTTGCAAGGATAAGACACAGGTGTCTCGGAGTCAAGACAAATTTCAGGAGGAATTCTGACAATGAAAGTAATCAATCAATTAAAACCAATCAAAACTGGGGAAACACCTTGTGGGTTCGCGTGTCACAGGGAAAATATGATTTCCTCTTAGAGCTCTTGGCAGCAGGGACGCAGGTTGATTTTTTTTTTTTTTCTCTGCGTGCGTTCAGCCACTGCACTCTCATTGATTGGCCAGGACTGGGCACCATGTGACCGTGGCCTGCATCTCCTGTGATTGCATTGCAAACAATCTGAAATCTTTGCCACCCGTGAAGTCAGTCGTTTCATTTCCCAAAATCTCTGCCTCCCTCCTGCGATCTCGCCCCCATCCATCAGACAGCTCGCTGCGAACGCTCACTCCCCGCTCTGCCTTCCTTTTGCTTAGCTTTGCTGTTCTCACCATCCCCCCTCCGCTCCCACTACACTCCGCTTTCCCTCTCATCTCCCTTCCCCTCTTCTCCTCTCCTCCTGCTCTTTATTCCCTCACTGACTCGTTTGGCGCTTCGTTTCCTTCTCCGTGCACAATCTCTCTTCTCCATTTCTCACCGTGCCCTTAAACACGATTTCCTCTCCTCCACATTTCCTGTGTGCAAAGAATAAAAGCAAAAAAAAAAAAAAAAAAACAAACAACAACACGACAGTCGAGGCATTGAGGCAAAAAAACAGCATGTATGCATTCAGATGTGAGCATTTGCTGCATAAAATCTGAATTTGGTAGACAAGAATATGGCTTAAGGGCCTGAATCGGTCCAGTTTACACGCATCACACACGCTCAATGCCACTGCAGCATCTGTGCGTGTGTGCGTGCGTGTGTGCGTGTGCATCTGTGCGTGTGTGCGTGCGTGAGTGCGTGCTGGAGCGGCTCCCTGATGTAACCCCTCCTCCTGCCTCCTGGAGAGAAAGACGAGAGGTGCGAGGCACAGCCGGAAACACACGCCAGGCCGGAGTGCTTTTCCATCAAGGCTGCTAATATTTGCTGACTTGATTCCTGCTCGTGTGCTGACGTTGGCCCATTTTAACAGAAGGGCGCCCAGGTGAGACCGCATCGGATCAATGGGGAATAAATTCTCCATGAGTGTTTAAAGCTTCTCCAGGCACCAAAAACAGCAGAAAAGCAACCTGGTATAATCACATATTGTGGCAAGCTGAAGTCCAAGATGCATTTAATGACCCGCAGGCTGCAAAACTTAACGCAACCGCTTAATTCTCCGCCTCTTTTGGTCGTCGATGACCCCCTTGTAGACTCTGCATGGACCCAAAGGTGAGCCGGGTCGGGATCGTGACACCCGTAGACCCCGTAAAGCCGCTCCTGGAGTCCTGACCAAAAACCCAAAAGCGGCTTAACTGTGCAAAAACTCTGGCTGAGCCCATTACAGCTGCACTAATAAGAGCTGTTAGAAGGCGAATCTGCCAAACAAGAGGAGGCTGCGGCGACGGCAGCAGAACAAAAAGCTCAAGGAGCAGCACGTGCATGCTTTTGCAGCACTTGCACGCGCCAATATTTGCGCCGGCGTCTGACTTGCTCGGCGAGAGCAACAGTTCCATCTGCTCGCAACTCGAGACAAAGAGCCGAGGTGGATCTGTTGCGCCTCTGAGCATGCGTCCTGATTCGCCGCCGCCGCCGACCATGATGATGACGACGGCAGGCGTGACGGCTCGCGGACGCAACAAGCCTCTGCCGGCGTTCGCGTCAATGGCAGAGTGAGAGCAGGCGGCCCGGTGCAGCGTGGGCTTGTCAACATGAGAACAAAAGAGGCACAGAGGCGGCGGCGGTGGTGGTGGCGGCGGAGGACAGGAGGCCCCACAGTGGACTACCACACACACACACACACACACAAGCACAGCAGCACGGCACTATCACCTCCTCTGTGCAGACTTGGCAACCTCCTCCTCCTCCTCCACCACCGCGGGGCATCAATGCCCTCTGCTTGTCCCCGCAGCCAAAACGCTCTTTTTATTTCTGCGCGGCTAACCGCCGAGACACTTAGCATGCCGGCCCATCCCCCTGCGAGGGGCCAGCCGGGCGCTCACAGCCGCGCTTGTTGGACACAGGAGGGCTTCACATGGGCGGCAGGCAGCTGGGCGCCGTGAAAGGACGAGACGAGGCGCTGTGGAGGCGCTCGGGGAGGACGGTGGAAGTCGCAAAAAAGGCGAGACAATAGAACCTCAAACCCACCTGACTTTGAACTCGGCGAGCTGCGGCTGCGGCTGCGGCTGAGCCCCCGGTTCGGCGCAGTAGATCTGGGGGAAGTAGAAGCGGTGCGACTGGAGGTTGATGTCCATGTTTGATTGTCCACGAGGCCCCAAAAAAGTCAGTCCTGGGTTGGTTCTCCGAGCACAGGAGGGAGGAAAAGGGGAAAAATGGACAAACTGCTGCTTCTCTCCCTCCTTGTTTCTGTCTCTTGTGGTCAGTGACGCTGTGGCCGAGGGTCACAGCTGGGTGTCAGCATCCCAATTTCACTTTCTACACCCCCCTCTCCCGCTGGCTTGCAGGGCTTCAGAGTGCTACCGCCAGGAAGACATGGCTCCCTCCTCCTCCTCCTCCTCCTCCTCCTCTTCCTCTTCGACTCCGCCACTCGCTCAGCGCTCAATCACCTCTGCTTGCCGGCAACCAAACAGGCACACTAACCTATTTCCCTACTGGCAGCCGGCAGACGGTCAGCGGCGGCGGCAGCAGCTGTGAAGAGCGCAGGAACAAAGGAGACTCCAGCAGGATTGAAGAGAAGAAAAATGAAACAGTGAAGATCCAAACGGCAGAGATGGGGGAAAAAACGAATAATAATCCTCTTCTCTCTTTTATTTCAATTCATCCTTTGACTCGTGGAGGAGCCAAATTGGGAAGAAAAGGAGCAGACGTGGAAATTAGAGGTGGCTTCTTTTTATAACGAGAGAGCAGCTCCTCAGCTAGATAAAGAAAAAAGGCTGGACTGGAGGATGAGAGTCTCCACGGAGCGGCAGCGAGGCACAGAGATGGAGAGCGAGCGAGATCCCCGGCGCTGTGAGGCGTTGCCCTCGCGCTGCCTCGCCTCTCTCAGTCTCATTGGATTACCTCCTCCCTCCCTCCATCCCTCCCTCCCTCTCTCCCCCTCCCTCCCTCCCTCCCAGCTGTGACAAGAGCGATGAGGCTGCTGGTCCTACCCCCCACCCCCACCCCTGCCTCCAACCCAAACCCATCCCCCCTCTCCCCCGTCTCCACGGCAGCGTGGATTGGCTAAGGCGAGGGGGGAGCGCGAGGAGGAGGAGGAGGAGGAGGAGCAGTGAGGAGGAGGAGGAGGAGCAACAGATTTTAATTCATCTGATGGGCCCCGTCTTGCCGCCGCGCATGATTCGAGGTGGCATGCCAGGCCTGGGTGGAGCGGAGGCAGGCAGGCAGGCAGGCGGGCATTGGCCATCTGAAGGCCCTTTAGCGTTCATTAACAACAACACAAGAAGGAAAACAGACGAGTGAGAAGGAGAAGAAGAAGAAGAAGAAGAAGGGGGAGAGGATATTTAAATTCCAAATTAGGTGCAACTGCAACGCAGAGCTGCAATATCTTCCCGCTCAGTCCTTTTCCAGATGCCTGTAGATTATGAATTATATACAGAGAGTGGTTCTTGTGTGTGTGTGTGTGGCCATAACCTAATCCCCTGGGCCAGTGCTACGTCACAACAGACCCGCAATACAAATCCCATCATATTTACTGTATATCCCCCGACATCCCAGGAATCCTCTCTGTCTCTTTCTAGCACATCAGCCACATCTGTCCTGCTCGGCTTTTTTTCTCTTTTTTTTCAAAATGCCAGCAGGCAATTTGATTGATGACACAGGCCATCAAACGAGCCAGTCCACTGTGCGCTGGACGCCGGTGGCTGTCGCTAACCGTGTCTGGCCAGTGGCCACAAATCTATTTTTCTCCTCTTCCCCCCTCTTTGTATCTCTGTTTGCGGTTTCCCTGATGTTCTTTGCCCGCCGAGGGAAATCGTGTATTTACAAGTGAGGCTGCGAGCTTGCGCTTGCGCTGCGTTTCATCATGACTCATTACAGCTGCGCGGCAAATTAGGCGCAGATTTAAACGACTACTTTAGGGATTTGGTTGTGCTTCGCACTCGAAAGAGGGGGATGAATAAAACAGCCGAAGTGAGAAAGCAAGAGAAGAATTCTAAGGCAAAGGCTCCAAAAGGTTTTCCTTCCTTCTCCGCTTGTTGGCGAGTTATATTTGGACGGAAATTCACTTTAACACCGTTTTCATCACGTTGTTATGAGTCTCTACTTCCTATGAAATTAACAGGAACGAGTGCATAATTTGTGCCCCGTGTGAGGCTACAAAGGGCACGATAATCCTCCCATGTTAGCCACCATTTTTATCCCTTTGCAAACACATGGAAGGTTCAACACTTTTAGCAGGAAGCTATGACCCAGTGTTTCTGCAGGCTACATATGCTATTTTCCTGAAAAGCTGCATGGTCATATCATGTGAACAGCAATTAAATTAAAAAATCTTATTATACAATAAGGGTGCCTCTATAAATTATTGTGCTCTTGGTCTGTAATTTGAAGGTAAAATGGGATCACAACATAACTGAAGCATTTTACATCAAGCTCATGGAGCAATGAGGGGGGAAAAGCAGCACGAGAGGAGAGGAAGAGTGGGTGGGCGATCAGACAGGTGGGAGGAGTTTAGTCTCAGCAGGGAGGAAGAGGAGAGCGGAGAGGCTGAAACAGGAAGGGTGAAAGGACACGTTCGCCCATCCCCCCCTTCCACCGTGCACACACTCTCTCGCTCCCACTGTCAGGTTGGACTGCAGCGCCTACATTTACTATGCATGTGTGCGAGAGAGAGAGAGAGAAACAGAACAGCCTAACGCTACTCTGACAATAGCTGTGTTCCATTGCAGTTTTTCGCAAAATAAAAGCGATATTTTTAAAATTTTGACAAAGTGCAATTGCGATTTGCAGGTGTTTCCGTTGAATGGTGTGAAGCGCATAAGACTTCATTCTCGTAAAATCTCATCCTGTGAGAGTTACAAAAATGACAATCGCTTTTGTTTGTTTATGTTTGTTTTTGCTGTCAAGAATGGTTGTTACATTTTTCTCTTTGATTACTTGTCAAAAATGTTCTGTCTCCTCCTCCGTCCAAACATAACGCGCCATTTTCACATGACGTGAACGGGTCATGTGACCCCGTACGTCATGTCCACTGCATTGTAAATGCGAAAACAGTGTTTCCATGACACTTTTGCGATATACCTCTATATCGATACGTCTGAGAATCCTCCTCATGAGAGCGGAAAAAACATTTAGCAATATTTGAGAGTTTAGGCTTAGATTAAGTTTTTGGTTTTTCCAAGCCGAGTTTAGGCGTTTTTCCATAACCAGTTTTTTATTGCGATTGTGATGGAAACGCAGCTACAGTAGCTATTAGCACCCAGCAGGTCGGGAAGCCTGTTTGACACTCAGCACGGCTGAAGGTTGTGTGTGTGTGTGTGTGTGTGTATGTGTGTGTGTATGTGTGTGTGTGTGCACGTGTGACAAAGCGCTCTGAGGTCAAGACGAGGAAACTGCACAAAGCAAACAGAGTCAGACGGAATTTTCTCTCATCACGTAGCCGACGGGAAAGTAACAAGCTAGCGCGCAACGAGGACATGTCTGTGTGTGTGTGTGTGTGTGTGTGTGTGTGTGTGTGTGTGTGCGCGCGCGCACGCGCTAAGAATGCAGGTCTACACGGTCGATGCTGCATTTGGACTCAAACACAGGATTAGCGGAAGCTGCACCGGGGGGAAAAGCCGTCTGAATGAGTCACCACCACCCTTCCGATAAGCATGAGCAAGAAAATGTACTTTGGTGTGAACAAACACACTTTGCAGCAGCAGCAGCAGTCGTACTCAAGTTTCTGGCTCAGACTCAGAGGATTGTTTTTTTTAGGTCTGTCATTAATATACAATGTGGTGGTGTATTAAGACTCCTATATTTTCATTCCCAGTCCCATCAAGCCTTCACTGCTTCAGGAAGAACCGCTGCGGTTAATTCACCAACGCGAAACCTCTGCAGAAAACAGCACGTTTTGGTTGCACTCTCGATAATCCAACATGACATCATCCCCGCAAAAAGCCCACAGTTCATCACCTGCGTGCAGCCTGTGCATCTGCACATGCGAGTGAGTGAGGCTGGGGGAGGGCAGAGGTGAGGGAGGGGGAGTGAGAGTCGTGACTGAGAGGATATTAAAGGTGCCTGACATTTCCGGTCCCCTCCGTTGAACCAACACACCTCCTCGGTCCTCTCGGGCAAGCGCGCACACACACACACAGACACACAACACGAGCTCGCACTAGCTGAGTCACATGAGCCGCCGATCATTTTAATTACAGCCTGCGAGGATGGGAGCTGGAAGAGGAGGCAGAGGGGGGAGGGAGGCAGCGACTTCACTCTCATTCACAAAGATTTGATTACCGCTCTGCCGAAATACAGACGCACGCACTCACGCACACACACACACGCAACACTCTGCCTCGGTGTGTGTGTAATTAGGGATCATAAATCACACTGCAGATGCACAAAAACACGCCGATTAATTATATGGATCTAGGCCAAGTCAACTCCGACGGGGCACGAGATGCATACAGCGCCGTTATTATTATAATTTTTTTCTTTCACACATTTTGGAAAAGATGGCTTTGAACAGAACTGCCATTCATATTAATTTTACCCTCGTACAACAAAGACGGGGAGTGAAAGGGTTCTTTAAGGGTAAATCTAAAAATAGCCATTTTTCTGAATGGATGTTTTTCCACTTATGCCGTCAACACATGAGAAAATATCCATCTGTGCACAACCACTAGGAGCTAAGAGAGCAGATACTAGAGAAGAACCTTCAGTGTGCTTTCATTCAGAAGCAGCCCAGACAGCTTTTAACTCACTAATTCAATCTTGCCTTCCTTTATGGATAAAGAGGTGCAACATGAAGCCCACTGCTTCAAGAAGAAGCTGTGTGATTCATCAGCGGTGAATTACGAGTCTGGCTGCTTGAGGTTTATTATTGCGAGCCAGAATAGAACCGCAGCCGATCATTAGCCACGTGTGGCTAACGAAAGATAACAAACATCAACCGCGGCGCTGACAATAATCGCCGGCCAAATTTATGACCGGCGTGTAAATCTCTCTAAACAGACCCTTCACAACGTTAACAAACATGGGCTCCAGATGTGTCTCCGTGCCTCCTCCTGACGATGAGCCGCGAGGACGGCAGGCACCGACGGATTTGGAGCATATTCGCGCAGAGACGCAGATGAAAATCAGCGCAGCTGCGACGGCCGCGGCGGCCTGAGAGCTGCCGTCTTCTCCGCTTTGGATCAACTGTGGCTCGACGTGCGTCGCGACTGTCGTGACCCAGTTGTGTTACATAATATTATCCGCCACTTAGACGTGCCAAAAAAAATAAAAAATTAGCCGTTAGCACACAATCAATGGGTGACGATCGATATTTGTGGAAAATTCCGATGCGCCTTGCTAATTAGCTGGCGGATGATGATAATCACATTTTAAACAGATACATTTGCAAGTTGACTAATGCGACTGCCTCCGCCTCGTGCTGCAGTGTGTTAAAATGTAATTAGGCTGTGCAATTCGATAGTGCGGCATAGTAGCAGGGTTTAGCTTAGCTTAGCTTAGCCTGGGACTGAATATATCTATTTTTACACCCAGGTCAATGCTGCTGCTTTTATTTATTTTTACAGTTTGGTACTTTTATGAGCAGCAAAGCAAAAAATAAATTCATAAACAAACACACAACCTTGCACCCATTAAAACCATCAACAGGTCTTACGATTAAAGCAAGACGAAAGCAAATTTACCTTTAAACCGTTTCAAAGTTGTTTCAAAACATCTGCCGAGTCACTTGGCCCACTGCTTGGACAGTGGGTGTTTATTTTAGCAGCGCTAGCTCTTTACCAGATGGCGCTCTGATGTGAAACGCAGCCACATCAACTGCAATGTAAGACGTCCTGTTTGCCGTTGCCGCGGCGACACGAGGGAACGTTCCACCTGTAAGCGCCCGAAGATCCTGAAAGGAGAGTTTCAAGGTTGCAGCCTGGTACAGACGGCAGGTACGACTTCAGGTCTCATAGCTGCGCGCTCGTGACAACCATGAGAAATGTGGCCTCCACTGCTTTCCATAAATCTGCTGGACGACTGGACCATAAAGGCAACGCTGTGAAAGATGAGATCCGTTCAGGTGCCCCGTGACAGAGTATTATTAGAGTAGCACTGTTAGAATGCAACGTTACGCTACTGAGTTTTGTTTAGTTTAGTTTTTCCGCCATCCATAAATTTTATAGTCGCACTTCTGCAAACTTTAATAGCCGTTTGCTCACATGAATGAGTTCAGCCTCAGCCCCGCATTCGCTTAGCGCACGGTTGCGACTAATGTTAGCGTCCATGTGGGTCAGGCGCGGACCACCAACTGCTCCTGTCAATAAGCATCAGGCAGCAGATCAATCAGAGCCCTGAAAAACCCGCGGACTCACAGGGGCTTCGATGAGAGCGCACCGCGGGCAGGGAGGGACGACCTCAGGCACAACCGCACGTTAATCCCGCTGCTCACCAACATTGTGCACCAAACTTTTTCAATTTTATACACAGTCTGCAACTTCATCACACAATACACAGTAGATGTTTTCACATGTATTTCAACATTAACTTTCGAAGTCAGTGAATAAACTCCACAGGAGTGGAAATAAGTTCACACTTTTCTGTTTTGTCTCTGCATAAATGTTCTGTTTTATTTTTTATATATATATTCTACGTGCAATTTTTTTTTTTTTTACATTTCCATCATGTCAATAAATGTCAACCCACGTTATTCTTGAGATGATGGGTTTCCACAAAACACATTTTGGTCTGGGCTGAACTTGCCAGCCAAAAAGCAGCCTGATATGCTGAAAGTGTGTCTGTGGTATGAAAATCACATCTCCAGAAGTTATATATGTCTGGTATTTACTAAACACTGATCTAAACACTGTCTTTTAAATCAATAAGATGAAAGAAAGGCAGCACAAACACATAGTAATCGGCCTCCAGAAGAGGAATCAGACGTTCAGGCTCCACCAGGAGCAATCCATCAAGAAGACAAATCTCGGACCAGGACGTGAACCCTCGGCTTCACTGTCCTGGGATTTCTCCCTTGGGAACCATTGCACCTTCACTCTCTGCACAGCTGCAGATAATTAAACTAATGCAGGACGTCCAATCTTGACAAGTAGCAAGCGGATATTGAGCCTCTGTTGTTTGAAAAAAAAAAAAAACAACCTCCGTCTGCATGACGGCTACAGCGGGACAGCTGAGACACACACAGATTAATGACACACACCAGAGTGCAAATTGCTGGCTGGCCGTGGTGAGCCAGTCTATGTTGCCACCTACAGAGCTCAGCGGCAAAGCACAACAGCCGCAAATGGGAGCTGAGTGTTTGAACTGCTGTCGACGTGCTCGTTCACACAACATAACAAACAGAATCTCTAAAGCAGCTCTAAATCCTTATGCCAGTATACACTTGTAATATAAGAAACGTTTTTCAATATTCTGGTGATTTTTTTTTATCAGTTGTTTTGTTTTTTTGTGAGTGTGTGTCCCAGTGCAGTCAACCACAAAACTGGACTGACATGATTTACGATCTCAGCTTTCACCTCTGACCTTGGCGTAACTCCTCGACACACAAACGCAAAAGCAGCAGTGGTAGAGGCACCTTAGGGGTCCTCCTGTCTGCGTGCCATGCAACCATGGATGTATCATAAGATGTATTATAAGAACAACGTCTATCCATCCAATGAACTGCTGAGAATGGGATTAGGCATTGGTCACAATAACTGTAGTTTCTGTGAACAAGATACTGAAACTACTGCTCATCCTTTTCTTTTTTTCTTTTTTTGACTGTTTGTACAGTTTTCTGGAAAGGTTTTCAAGACAACCAAAATTGTTCTTTCAGTTCCTCTTACCAAGAAAGACGTGGTCTTTGGTCTCATTTTGGAGGACAATATATGTGACCTGGGTTTTAACAACCTAGTTTTTAACTGTTTTTTTTAAAACAATAATTTAAAAGAAAAAAAAAAAAAAACTACATTCAAATGAATGGGTCGCCATATTCTCTGTCTCGGGGTCCCGCCCACATCTAACGTTGGCAAGCAATAACCAGCCACCTGATTGGCTTCCCAGCTTCCGGCCACGCTAGTATCGTCTCACTGTACGGGCTTGTCGCGAGACCCCTCTGAGACTCGGCCGCGGTGAGCGAGCCGGCTCAGCCGATTGGTCCGCACGCTGGAAGGTGTGTGCGCGCGTGCTCGCCCGTGTCAAAAACACACGCGCGCGCCGCGCAGCTGAGCTCACAGGTGTCCCCATCGAGACGCACGTGCTCGCCCGCTACCCTCGCTCGAATATGTTTATATTTATATACAAAAACCGCACGTGCGCGGGGCCGGTTTCCTTGGCGACGCCTCTTTTTTCATTCGTCTAACCTCCGCGTGACACACGGCGGAGCGTCGCACGCGCGACGCGGACGGTCCATTTCCAGTCGACAGGTGACCCGGCGGCCAGCGCTCGAACGTGTCTCCCTCGCGTGTCGTTTGACGCATCATCACGCAGGCCGCGCGATCAGGAGAGCGCACGCATGCTGTTGTTGTTATGGCTGATGTGAAACGATGCGCAGCAGCAGCAGCGGCGGCGGCGGCGGCGGAGTGATGTGCGCAGGGAAGGAATGGAAAGCAGCGGTGCGTTGCTCACCTCATCCTCCTCCCCTCCTGCTCGATGGTTCTGGTGCTGCTTCCTGTCTGGCTTGTCCTTGACTTGAGTTCTGGCTCAATCAAATCCAGCTGCAGCAGCTCGGAACAGTGTGTGCGCGTGTGTGTGTGTGTATGCGTATATGTTTGGGTCTAAAAGGCGACAAGGTGTGTGTGTGTGTGAGAGAGAGAGAGAGAGAGAGAGAAAAGAGGGGGAAATGCTACAAGAAAGGCCCACAGTATTTTTTTTTCCCTCTGCCCCGGTTTGTCTCTTAAGAAAAATAGAAAAATGTTATTTCTCCGGCTCCGTGCTGTCGGGCTCCCGGCGACGTTCCCATCATCTCAGTGGGCTGCTGCTGCTGCTGCTGTTACTGCTGCTGCTGCACGTCGCAGTCCGCCGGCCGGAGTGGCTGAGTGAGGCTGCAGAGGTGCCATCTTTTCTCCCTGCAACCACTGGGAGGCTGGATGACGTTGAGACGGGGAGCTCGGTGCCGGTGGTGGTGGTGGGGAATGGATGGGTTGGGGTAGGATGAGAGGGGATGGGAGGTGAGGGGAGGGGGCGCACGGCTGCTGAAATATTGAAGACTTGGAGGGGTGGGTTTCGCTGCACGTCAGCGCCCTCGGTGTGGTGACGCAGCCACTGTGCAGGCACGGCCACTCTTCATACACACACTCTGCCCTCTCCGAATTAATGTTGTTCAATAAGAAGAAGAACAAAATCAGAAAAATAGTAGGTATTTAAAATTTACTATTATAGCTTGTGATGCTATCAGATTATTCTCACCACTCTTCTTCTTATCATTCCATAAAATAATGTACAATAGTGTGCAAACGTTTTGCACAATTTATAAAATGATTTTAATTCTAATATCATATTTTAGTATTACAAATACAGAAACGGTTATTTATTGTTGTATTCATGTGCATTTGTGAATGATTATGCCTTCTTTTTTTTTAACAGTACAGCAGAAATAATAAATAAATAAATAAACTTTGACTTGACTTGAATTCTGCAGCTTTTACTTCTCTTTATACTCCGAGTGACATTGCTAGTCCGACTCAGTTGCAACTGTCCTTCCTCTGTCCCGCTCAGCGTGGCTTCCTACTGTACGGTCCAACTGAAGTTGAAATGACTCTGTGCTTGTGTGTTCGCTTCTCACTGCGTCCGAGCCGGCCTGGCTGTCGGACAGGATGCACGGATGGACGCACGGACGCACATGCACCACACCTGTCAGCAGCCGCGGTGGACCAGCCGCCATCTGTTTCTGTCTGGGAACAGCCAGCTGTTTCCTCCCACGGGAGGACAAACAGGCTCAGTCAAATCCCCGCCGAGGCAGGAGCAGACTTTGGGCTTATCCTTCTCCTTGTACGTCTGTGGTCTCCTGGTGCTCTAAAAATAGTGCACACAGGGCCATATTTCTGTGTCTGCACGTTGGCAAAGAGCAATCGGCAAAAGACTATGCAGGAGGTGCAGGAGATGTGTTAATTTAGTTAACTTTGTAAACACAAAATCAATGGGAACCCTATGGAGCCCATGTTAAAAAAAAAAAAAAAAAACACCTTGTTTACAATCTGTTATATGCATTAATTTGTTTTTGATTTGAATAAGTTAATTGTGGAAATTTGTTTAAATATATGTACAATTATTAACAAATACACTGAGGATATGTTGGTGGTATGGTGGTAAAATGGAGGGGGAAAAACAGATTGTACATTTGAAATGTCACTCATTTGTTATGTATCATATGCTTTTGAAAAATAAGACAAAAACACCCAGTTAAACTGTTTATTTTTGTTTGTTTTTTAAATGGCATTCAAAAAAAAAAAAAAAAATTCGAATTAAAGACCAAAACCTCTATGGACACAATGGAAACAACTAGGAAAGAAATAATTGAAACAGATTTTGGAAACACACGGTTTGCTGTCACCAAAAAACAAAAACGGGAATCTCACTCGTCCGGCGTGATTTGATTTCTGGTTTCCAGGTGATATCCAGTAGTTTGCGCTGCCGACTGAGCTCTTCTTCGTCCTCCACGATGAGTTTCCGAAAAGCTGTCGTCAGTCGAAGAGAAGCCGACAGGTGCCTCTGTTTACGGATGCGCCATTATGTTTGTATATAGCGGAAATGACGTTCCCTCCTTTTAGTTTTTATTTTTTTTGTGGTTGGTAAAAACATTATGCGCATTATTGCCCTCTAGTGGATTGGAGTGTGACATCTGCTCCTATTTAGGGACTTAAGGGTCTGCAAACACTGAAAACAACAAAATGCTTTGGAAAGAAATTATCAATACGCTATATCAAAAGTAGAAGACCCTTTTTTGAAGGCTTCACAGTGTCTTGTGCACGGTCAATAAAGAATTATATGGGTTTTATGTTGTTCCTGTTGTCAAATACAAACCGGGTGGCCCTGTCTAAAAACATTTAACTTGCGCCTTATCGATCCTTAATACTTTTAGAATCTAAAGTTAAAATTGTGATGGATTATACAAAGAACAAAAAATACTGGTAATAGTAGTTTTATTGTTTGTTCTGCACTTGAAGGAGCTTCTTTTTTTTTTTTAATCATTATTCTTTTACATTCTGCAGTGACAGATATGGTGAATGAGTAATGTCAACAACTAAACAACTAAACACACCACAGCACGCAAGCATTGGACGGACTTGGCAAAGCACACTTGCTGACATCAGACACACACATTCCCCCTAAAATCACTGGTACACCTACAAAAGAAACACACACACACACACACACACACACATCCAACAGAGGACATGACATTTCACAGCAGGGGGGGTTTGGCCCTGCATTCATTTGCGAGAAAAAATATTAAGGGATACAAAAATACTTCCAAATATCCACCAGATAATGAAAATATTGCAAAAGTGATCAAAGTAGAATCTGAATCAATCAGGTGGTTGTTTTCTCTCCTCTCTGTCTTTTTTTTTTTTTTTTGCAGCCTGATAGCTTGTCAAATTGCAATTAATTGCTTTGAGTGTAGTACACTTAAGTCAGGCAGAGGTTTAATTTTTTTCCTGGCTGATCTTTCTGCTGCATTAGTAGCAGATCTGAAAGTACTGGCTGGGCGACTTGACGGGGCTCTTGTAGCTGCATTCCTCCTGCGCCGCCGTGCTCTGGCTCTGGCTGTTTGTGCTTTTCTGCAGGTTGAGTGTGAAGGTCGGTGAGCTCTTCTTCCCCTGGGGCTTGCTGCCGCTGCCACCGCCGCCGCCGCCGCCCGCCTTGGACTGCTGTGCAGCCGGGGGGCCGCCGCCGCCAGCCGGCACCGTGGCAGCGAACTTGGCCGCCTCAGAAGACCCAGTCTTTCTTGTGAGGGGGCTCAGATAGATCTGCATAGTCACTAAGTGAAGTGGTGGAATGAGGTGAGGTGGGTGAGGAGGTTTCAGGTGAGGACAACAGGTTTTTAAAGGGGGGGTTGGGAGGGGAGGGGAGGCACACAAGTCATGGTGAGATGTGACAAAAATGAAGGACGGGCATAAAATAACTGTGCAGACACACGTTGTTTGATATATGCATATATTTTTTTTAGTGATGATTGCACGATGGGTGATGCTGCTTGGGGTCAATCCTACCTTTGCAGTGAGTCACACGCCTCGTTCCTGTCAACACACACAAGGACAGATGACTGTGAACTTGTGTCGCAACGAGTTTAGACGGATCAGAACCGAACGACTATCTCACGTGTCCCTGAAGGCCTCTATTGGTGGCACAATGTGTCCCCTTTGCACTCAGAAGGAAGCCTCAAACTGTTGTTAACTGGTTCAACTAGCAGTAAAAAAAAATATATATATACATATATATATATGTATATATATATATATACTATAAATATCTGACTGGTACGCATATTCTTTTCGAACACATAGGCTGAAAAATACACAGCAGGTTTGAAAAACATTCAGTTTGGTGAGTCAAGCCAGTGTCCAGTCTATCTTCCGAAGAACAATTCAAGCAGCTTGCGCACACACACAAACACACACACACACACACACACACACACACACACACACACACACTGCTGTTAGAGTCCTGATTTAGAGAAGCTGTTCTTACCCACATTGACTGCAGCTTCCTTCGACTTACTGCCGCCGCTGCTGCTATTGCTGTAATAAAAGGGAAGAGAGTTTATATAGACACATAAAGGGAGCTGAACGTCCAGAGAAAACAGAGTAAATACATACTCGGGCCATAGAAACAAACAGAGTGTTCTTATGTGACATGGAGGAATTTGTGCAAAAGGGGAAAAAATAGAGACTGGAAACTCCCAGATTGAGATGTTCCTCAGCGATTTGAGCTGTTTCCACATTTAGCAGAAGGCGGCGGTTGGAAATTACCTTGATTTAATTAAAGAAAAATATTCCCACTTAAGCTGGTATGATCTGACAGTGTTGCAGATATGCTGATGCGGCGCTACCTCGTGTTAGAAATGGTGCAACAACAAAAAAAAAGCAACAGTAGATATAATACGTTGGACCTCTTTACACATCACACGTCCGACTCAGGAGAAGCGTCTCACCCGTCCGGAGGTTTCTTGTAGGTGGAGGCCGCGGACGAGGGTCGGGATTTAGCCGCTTTGCACGGACTGTCCTTCACGCTCCCGGCCGGGCTCCTCACACCGCCGCTGACGGGAGGGAAATAAAGGTTACGAAAGGTCACCCATCGCTCTTCATTAGGTTGGCTGTGTTTTTGTGGCTTTCAAAACTGTTCCAATGGAACAATGCAAACCACAAATAGACGTAAGAGAAACAAACCGTTGGCCAAGTCGGGGTTGGGGGGGGGGCAACAAAATAACAAGACTGCACTGTTTAGGTTGCCAGTTTTATGTCAGTACATTAAAAAGTCAAGCTGGAGGCGGATTTATGTCTTGCCGTAAAAGTGGAGATTCCATTTCGTATCAATTTCTTTAAGTAGAGATCTCCCCACACACTCGGATCGAACGCGGGGCCTTTTAATGGGCCGCCGCTGCTCGTTCCGTCGATCATAATTCTCCCTCCTGCTGTCATTAGCTGGACGGATGTACACGCATGAAGATTTGTGCGTTTCCCATGTTGAGCGGTATCAGCGGGGCCCAGAGAGAGGGAAACAAGCACATCAAGGCTCCGCAGAGGAAGGCCATCACTCTCTCTCTCTCTCTCTCTCTCTCACTAATGCGGCCTAATGGAGGCGTCGTTTGCAAGGTAATTGAGAGGAAGACATCTGCACACTGTTGACGGCTGGCTGCGTTATTGCTTTGAAATAAGGGAGAGTGGCGGAGAGACTGCGGAGCGCAGTGTTTTGGTTTGCGCGCGAGATAAATGAAGCCCGCGAGCTGCTGACACTGGAGCAGAATGGAGGTGCTGCAGCGGCGGCTTTGGTTTATTTTTTCCCCCTCCCCACTTTCCCCAGATGTGATCCACATTGACGGATTAGTGTGATTCATAGAGCAACATCCCCTCCGCTTTTTTTTTTTTTTTTTTTGCACTCGAGTAGCAGAGGTTGTTTACCTGCGTGGCGGCGGCGTCGGGCTGTAGTTCCTGGCTGTGGCGCTGGAGGGCAGCGTAGTGCTCTTCTTCACGGAGGCAGTGGAGGAAACCAGGGGGGTTCTGGAGGGCAGGGCGAGGGACACCGGCCGGCCTGCGTGCACACACACGTACACACACACACACACACACACACACACTGATTTCTAGAAGTTCGTCTCCGCATTTTATTTTGATCAAACAATTGTGTTTGTGCTGACGTCATCAAAAAAACTGTTGCAGCAGTACCTTAAATTTCAACAACAGATGGTTCACACAGGGTTGACGCTAGGAATGCACAGTCTTATGAAAACATGCAACAACGTGTTGAATGTTGTGACTATTATGTAATACTGGCATCAGGAGAACGTTTTTAATCATTTCATTTAACATCTGATTTGTTGCACAGTGTGCGATATGTATTTTGCACTTTTCGCAGTGCATATTGTGCAGCAATAGATTCGCTGGCAGTAAAAGTACTGAAGTTTCTTATGCAGATACCTATTTATTGATTTTTGAATGGGCCGAGACCAACCAAACATTTTGCTCTCCTCATCAGTTAAAACCTACTAATTGTAGTTGTTTGGCTACAAACAACAAAGACTGAATCAGTGTAAACAGCCGGCGTGCAGCATTTACTTCATCGCAACTCTTTTAGCAATTTTTTTACTCAAAAAACACTGCAAGCTTAAAAACTATGCACTTATCATGAATGATCTTATTATTTATTTATTTATTTTTTACTGTTTCTTTGTCCAGTGCCACGCTGGGTTGCAAATCCAGCTGTTGCTCACTTATAGGCCTTGTGGCTGCACTCCAGCACTCAACTCCATCAACAACTCCTTAAATAAATCAACTCTCCCGATAGAAACAACAGATCTCAGACTCACCTTTGGTGCCGAGCGGCTTCCTGCTGCCGGTGGCTGCAGCGGCGGCAGCCGCCGCCTGGTGCTCCTCAGAGATGTTGAGCCTCTTGAGGACGTCGGCCAGCGCCATCTTCAGCAGCTGGATCTCGTCCTCCTGCATTTGCATCCTCTGCTCCAGGTAGGTCAGGCGGTCGGCCACGTCCAGGCCGCTGGCCGCCGAGCTGCGGTCGTCTGGGGGAGGAAGGAGAACAGGAAGAAGGAAGCTCAGTGGGTGGAGGGGGGTGATGCACGGACGGGTGGAGGACTAAGCTCTTGAATGTCGCCCCCCAACAACACCCCACAAACGAGCCAATGGGGTCACGACACAGTTGGAAGCAGCAGATCGGCCTCGCAACAAAGGGCAGCGTTCCACTATCACCCCGACACACTCCAATCCTACTTCCTGCTTGTCATTTGTTTCCATCAGCGGGGACATTTGGGAGCTGGGTACCGTGGGAGGTGCTGGACGAAGACGAGCGCTGCCTCTGCTGTCCGCCGTGGACCTCCTCGGCCTCCACGGTAGCAGCAGCAGCAGCAGACGTCTTCCTCCTCTTCCTCTCCTCCCGCGAGCACACCCTCTCGCTCCTCTTGGCTCCCTTGGCTCCGCTCGGACAGGTCGCGTCTCCTTCCATCTCGACGTTAAATCCGCTGGCCCACGTCCACTAAGGTCTCATCTCCTTTTTGATAGCAGCTCAGGTCACACACACACACACATGAGGGTGCGCGTGTGTGTGTTCAGCTCAGTAGCTGGCTCCTCAGCAGGCATCCAAGATGTTTTGGGGCTGATGGCGCTGGCTGATGGTTTTGATCCAGTCACGGTGGTCGCCTGACACACGCCACACTGGTGGGCGCGACTGTGTGTGACAGCAACTTAAAGCCTCTTTTGCTCAGGGTTTGTGTTTGTACAAAGGTGGGGGGAGGTGGTGGTGGTGAGGAGGTGGGGGGGTGGGGGGTGGGGGGTTGATCGTGCTTAAAAACTCAGCCATCGTCCAATTCAGTCTAAATTGTCTGTGTGTGTGTATGTGTGTTTGTGCGCGCGTGGGCAGAGCACAATGTTAATCCCTCAGACTGATCCCCTTGGGCCACGCCCCCGACACATAAGCCCCTCATCATTATGAGAGATGGAGGCGCAGGGAGGAAACAGCAGGAACGGACCTGGGACGGCGGTAAACAACAACGACGACACGTGAATCCGATGAAAGTTCAGAATTCCAGCGGCGGGAACGAGGAAGAGGCTTCGACAAGATCGATGACTGAACGTCTGAATTAAATGTTGTAATATTATATGAAGTTATAATGTTGTTGTTTTGGGAAATGAATCGGCACCTGAGTTGGATGAAAGTGGTGCATATTTGGTTAGAATAAAGAAATAAATGTATAGCATGTGTGTAGTTTCCTAATTTGGGATCAATAAAGTAGCTAACTATCTAAATAGACAGCTATCTATCTATCTATCTATCTATCTATCTATCTATCTATCTATCTAAATGGCTACAATAGTAACTTTGATGAATAAGTGCCTGAAATGGAGAATCATTTCAGCCACAACTCTGGAACATGTATTGCAGGAGCAATATTTTTGTGTTGAGCCATTACTCTGATAGACATGTGGAAATGTGCAACGGTCCAAAGATTTTGAGTGGAACGCTGGACACGCCTGCCACCTGCACAAAAGCCTGAAGCTGCACCGAGGCCTCAGCTAGCAGGCTACAACATTAGCAGCCAAGAATGTGGCGCCTTAGATATAAAAACTAGAAAAAAATATTCTAGAATACGCTTATCTAGTGTAAAAATAAATAAATAAATAAATAAATAGATAAAACAGATCTCCCCCACCTCAACTGATGTCTATAAAATAACGATGGAGATCAGAGTTTTTCCCCTCTTAGCTGATGAGAAAATCTCGCTGGGGCCAAAGCCCGCCAGTGTAATCATTCAGCAGTAATCTGTCCCCCAGTGGAGAGGATGTGACTCCGGTAGGCCTGTGATCTTCTGTTTTTCCCCCTTGTCCCGGCCGTGACATCATCCTCGTGCCACCTCCGCACACCCCATATGGGATTGGGATTAGAATAGCGCATAATCCCGCTGCTGTAAAAGGGAATTAGCAGCCCCAAGAGCTGAATCTCTGCACTAATTCGACGGTACAA
The DNA here is from genome assembly GCF_046127955.1 of Nelusetta ayraudi. Classification (NCBI taxonomy): domain Eukaryota; kingdom Metazoa; phylum Chordata; class Actinopteri; order Tetraodontiformes; family Monacanthidae; genus Nelusetta; species Nelusetta ayraudi. The sequence goes on along the minus strand of NW_027466132.1, from coordinate 1,964,529 downwards.
GCGACCAGGCAGCCTTCCTGGATGCAAAAAACCTGAGCGTGCTCGCACACAAGCGCACGCACGGGGTACCCTGCGACACACACACACACGCACACACGCACACACACACACACACTCAGACTCACAAAGACGCACACATGCACACAGCTGTGGCAGCGCTAACAGTTCCCGAGATTCATTTGCCTGCTGGGCATAATCAAAATGACATTAAGGCAAAAGAGAATCAGCGTGTTTTAATCTCTGCTCGCAGATGGTGCTTCCTGAATGAACAGCATCTGTCTGCTCGAACCCGCAGCGCCCCCCACGGCCCACCTCGGACCGCGAAGGCGCGGGAGCAATCCTTCGCATATTAGTCTGCCGATATATAATAACCCGGCGCGGCATGTGTGTGGTGATTCCCTCCATCAAGCCAGCAGAGACGCCGCAGCAGCGGCAACAGGTTTTCACACTATGAGGAAATCTCATTGTTGATACACAGTATTTATTTTTATTTTTTTTTCAAAATATGATCTGGTTTTGTGGGCTGTTTAAAAGTAAAACTAGCACAGAATAAAGAATTTCAAAGAAACCTTTTGGCCTGAAATTGATACGATCAAGCAGGAAATCAGGTTGCCAATGCTCAGTGTTTCAAAGCTGATTTTGTAAATTCATTTATTGCATATTTTTTATATTTCTTCTCAATGCACTTATTTGCCTCATTGTTCTGAAAAGTGCTTCAGAAATGAGCTGTTTATTGTTTGGTATTTTGGAGGAAACTAAATGGCATTGACGCCTCTAAAGGGGGGAAATAAAGCTCGGAATGTTTTCGCAGCACATCACAAAATGCCGTTTCACTTCCAAATCAATTGCCTCAATTATAATTCCTCCGCAATAATAGAGCTGCTGTTTATCCCCATAGCAAAATCTATTTTACCCTTTAATGTCACTGACTTTGAACCGATTTATTTCAACAGCAAATTTATGCCAAACCTTTGGAAGTAAATGGCTGGGGGTGTGATGCTCTACCTGCCATGAAGTCCGTGTCAGGCGCCAGCAGCGAGTCACAGTGGTAGGTCTCCTTCAGCGAGGGCCTCCTCAGCAGGTGGTGGTCCGTCTCCTCCATCCCCAGGCCCTGGTCCAGCAACAGGTCGTCCATGTTAGCGTTTTCCTCCAGCGTCGCCATGGCCCGCGCACACACGGACGGAGTCTCGGTGGTCTCGCTGAGCCTCAGCCGCCGAGCTAATTCACCCTCCGCCACCTCAACTTCTAACTCCTCCCCGAGCCCGGTGAGGAGAGTGTGCAGAGGAGGAGGAGGCTGAGGGGAGACGGTGATGTCACTCGGAGGATAGATTAAGGACCTGATAAGCCATCTAAAGCTCTGTGGAGGACATGAGTATGAGGAGTCTAGTATCTGCGCGTGAGGGTGAAGGGACATTGGGAAGGCATTACAAATTCTCAGATTCTCAGAAAAAAGGTGTAGGTTCATAACGTCCATTGTTTTGTTTTTAGTGTGTACATCAATAGCATGTCATAAAAAATAAAAAAAATAAAAATATTATACTGTGAAAACAAACACAAGAGTCCAAAAACTAAGAAATCTGGCCCCAAAATAAAAGAAATAAGGTTTTGCATTCAGTTTCTGCTTCCCATGAGCTCACTCGCTCTTCTTCTTCTTGCCTTTCAATTTGTGAAGCATAGCTTCATAGGATGCTGTGATAAAAATAAAAAAAAACAGTGACATCACAAAGGGCTGCTTTCAAGAACTCTTATGTTTTAGCCCACATAAAAAGTGGAAAAAGATGGAATTTTCTCATTTCTTAGGGGGCTTGTTTCATTTTGTCGGATGTCATCGGTCCAGTGAACATTAGATATTAATACCTCCCATCACGTCTAATAGCCTCTTCCTGGAAAACACAGCAGGGAGCGGACGCAGTATCTGCTGCAGCATGCAAAGTCGGCGATGAGCGCGTGTTAGCGAGAAAGAGCTTATGTCAGGCCGCCGTCCTGTGTGGCCAGCGGCCCCGAGATGACAGGGCTCGGAGATTAGGGAGCAAAAACTTGATTAATTACAGTCATCAAGAGGACAATAAGCCGGATGTGGTAATTGCGCACGGCGCACAAAAAGACGCGCAGGAGCAGATGAGAAGCCAGTTAGGCGATTGTGTCGCCGTAAGCTGGCTTTCTGTCTGTTTAGCACTGGCTGGATTGATTCCTTTCTGCAGCACAAGCTCCTCTCTGCTGCACATCTGTCAAGGCTTTTCTCTGGGAGCAGACGGAGTCTGTCGTCACCAAGCGAGCTGCTCAGCGTTTCATTTTCACACGTGCTTACGACAACCGTAAAGAAAGAAGGGAAAAAATTGAAAAAATTGATGAAACAGTGAAAATGTATTTAGGTTTGTATAGGTCACAAATCAAATCAATCAAAATCAAAACACGATCAAACTAAAGGTATATTTATCAAGCCAAACAAAACAACATAATTACATATAATAAAAATGATAAATAGCTCCAACACTCACCATAAGTGAAAGGATGCAGCCGTCTCTCTTGAACAGGCAAAGTGATTAAACTCCCAGCTTCCCTGTGGCGAGTTCACAGATTCCATCCTTGTTCTATGACAATGATGGGCTAATTGTCTGCAGCAGTTGCCGTAATCCTTCTATAAACTGAGGCCTGGATGTGTTGCTGCAGTATTATTGTGCGTGCGTGTGTGTGTGTGTGTGTGTGCTTGTGCGCGCAGGACATCCTTAATGCTCCGAGGCCTGATGGATGGATGGAGGCCAAAGACAGATAATGACTCTGCGAACAGAGGACACGTGGCGAGAGGAAAACCCTGTTGGCAGGTTGTCTGCTGCTGCTGCTGCTGCTGCTGCTGCTGCTGCTGCTGCACTGGACGCCGACACGCTGGATAGCAATTAGCGCCATAATAACAGGTCACAGGAGATGCGACCTGCGCGGTGGCGTGCTGCTGTCTCAATGCTGACCTCCTGTGGAGACCGCGCAGCACAGCAGTTGCCATTATTTCTGCTCTGCGCTGCACGTGTGTGTATGTTTTGTTTGTTTGTTTGTTTGTTTGTTTTGTTTTTTTGAAGGAAAAAAAAAGAGAGAGATAGGGAGATGGACACACACTCAGTTCTCACAAAGGACCTTTTCTTTATTATTCAATTTATAAATATTATTTCGATCAAAAGTTAAATCTTTTGGGATGTTATAACATTATTTGGAGCAAAAATAAATAAAATTAAAATAAAAAAAATTCCAAAAGATTTTAATGACAAAGTGACAATAATCTGATACACACAGTTTCTATACTTAAAAAAAAAACCTTTTGACTGTATAAGTATCCCTCCCACGGGTCAGCAGAGCTCTCTCTTTCTCTCTCTCACACACACACACACGCACACACACAACGCACACCAGAAGCTCTCGGAAGCTGCTGCTTTTGCTTTGTTGACTTGCAACAGGAGCACATTTCCTGTGCGGCATCAGCAGCGCTCTGACCCGTGCAACAACAAGATCCCTCCCTCCATCTCTCCCTCCTTCTATCCCTCCCTCACTCTCCTGACCCGCCCTGCCTGGGAATTAAGCCATAAATAATTTACATATGATCTAGTCTACCGCTTTTATTTTCGCCAGGCAGGCAGGCAGGCAGGCAGGCGAGGCCAGCATTGGGCAGGAAGTGTCACGGCGACGTCCTGACTGAGTCCTGTGCATCTCCGTCTGCACCGCCCCTCTCCCCCCCCAACTACTCACTCACCCTCCATCCTGCGTCGATACGGAGAAGAACGCACTTTGGCACGTGGCCAAAGAGGCCCTGCTCTCCGCACGCAGGGAAAAAAAAGGATTCCTGCCCCCTAGAGGACAAACTCCAAAGATGCATATCGGGTGGGAGGAAGAAAGGCAAGCGGTGGGCAGGGTGATTTTGAGGCGGTGGGAGGAAACTCTGCAGGGCTAATCCCCACATTTAATCATCTTATTAATGTAGCAAAACTCCCAACATTAAACTCCCGGTGAAAAAATATAAAGGAGTTAAGATGAGTTCAATCAGGGAGTGGATGAAAATGACTGACGGTGGGAGTGGGGCTAAATCCTAGACTTTACATATAAATTGGAAATATTCTCCGCAGCATTGTTCCAATTTTTCTTTGGACCCGTTTAAATAAAAGCGGGGGGAAATCTTAGAAATAACACACTTCTCCACATCCCACTCTTGATATCTATTATTTGTAATGCCATTGGACTGAACCCACCAGCCCACCCTCAACTCTTCTTGTCATTTTCACCTAATTGCATCATCACCAGAACCTTTACGGGTTGAGCTAAATGTAGAATCCCAGCGGGATCCGATCCCAGCAGAACCAGAGGGCGTCCCACCTGTCCCACCGCTGGCTCCAATCAATAGAACCTCCGGTGAACTCGTTGCCTCCGCGCGTTTGGTATCGACAAATTGGGATGCCGGCGGACGGCTGCAGAAGCGTGAAATAATCACGTGGACGCGGCCAGTTTGAGGGATATTTAGGGAGTCACTTGCTCGGGATCAGGCGGCAGCCTTGATCATTGCGGAGGTCAAATTGGGGTCAAAGTCCGACTCAAACGTCAATAATATTGTCCTGTGTGCGGTCAGATTAAGTGCGACTCTAGCTGCGTTTCAATGACGGTTTTTCGCAAAATAAAAGCGATATTTCTAAAATTTCGACAAAGTACAAATTGCAGTTTGCAGGTGTTTCCGGTGAATGGCATGAAGCGCATAAGCCGTAATTTACGAGAATTACGTTGCTTACGTTTGTTAGCTGTCAAGAATGATTGTTAAAATTTTCTCTTGGATAACTTGTAAAAAAATATTTATTATTCTTATTCTTATTCTTATTAAATCTCCTTTTCACTTGAAGTGAACTGGTCACGTGACCCCGTACGTCACGTCTGCTGACGTGTAAATGCGAAAAAAGTCCTTCCATGACACTTTTGCGGTATACATCTATATCGATAAAGCTGAAAAGTCATGTCATGAGAGCGGAAAAAACTTTTAGGCATATTTGAGAGGTTTTTCTTTTTTTTAAGTTTAGGCGCTTCCGTGACCAGGTTTTTATCGCGATATTTAGACTTCCTGCAATTCTAGGGGAAATGCAAACGCAGCTAGTGACTTAGATGAAGTTGTTGAAGTGCGTTTGCTTTGGTCTGCTCCCTGCCCCTCCCCCCGCCCCGCCCCCTTTTCCACCACCCTCAACCCCCTTCCCTCCCCCGTCTCGTACCGCTAAAAACAACAGAAGCTCAAACAACATGAACGTCTTTAGTCAACAGGCGCCACTCGACCATTTTAATTTCTAAACTTATAATTTACAAAACAGACAGAAAAACCATTCCAATCCTGTATGCGCACACAGAACAGGACACATTTCATCAAATTAGACACAGTATTTTCCTCCAATAAGTTAAACTGAAGTCCTAATACGCTTGTTATTATTTACTCCACTTAAATATTTTCTTCTCACTTTTTAAATATAAGTTATAAACAGATTCTTGCGGAAATACAACACTGTGCATTAGCTGTCTGCCTCTTTAAAGAGTGCCCGGTGCTTCCTGTCTTCAGATATGTGCACTTCACTTGAAAGAAAAGAAGAAAAAAAAAAAATAGAAAGGAAATAACATTTCTCGGAGGGAATTTAGCTCGTAATTGGCTACAAATTTCAGGTGACATCAAGTCCCTCCGTTTGCTCTTGTCTGTTGCTCGGTCAAATCTCAATGAGCGCTGCGTGGGTCCATGCAGCCATTTGATGAGAAATAAAAGTCACAAACAATTTCATTTGACTTAATTTGCCACGTTCATTTTCCAAAAATACTAAGTCTAAAAATATATTGCATATGCCATCTTAAGAAATCCATATAATAAAATAGTCTTAACAAGGAGAAATTGTAAAGTAGAATATATATATATTTATATTTATATATAACCTTTTAAAGTATTTGGGAGTTAGATAGAAATTAAAAGGAAAAAAAAACCCAATGGATCAGGTTTGGAATTTCTTTTTCTGGGATTCTGGAAGTCTTGCTGCTCAAAAAGAGAAAGTGTTAGAAGATGGCTTTCAGGTATCATCATCATCATCATCATCATCATCATCATCATCATCATCATCAACATCATCAACATCATCAACATCATCATCATCATCATCATTGTCGTCATTCAATGTTGAAGGTCGTTTGCTGTGCAGGCAAGCAAACGGGTACTCTTTACGTTTCTCCGACAAAAGGTAAGCACACTTAGACGCGACTCATTTTCTGAGTGACTTGCAGGTTAAAAGGCAATGAATAAGCGTGGCGTAAACAGTCAAACAAGGAACACCGCGTTAAAGGCCCAGCCAGTGAGATTTAGCAGCATCGAGTGGTACACGAAGAAAAAAAAAAAAAAAAAACCCCCCACAACTTTCTGATGTCCTGCGTAAATTCACATTTTCTAACGCAGAATATTCAGAATATTCTTTCTCTGGGCGGAAAGTGACTGTCTCCCTCCTACCAAGTCCTTCTGCCAAACGACTTCAGCTAACTAAAATACATCTTTGATTGAATTACATGCCAATTAGACGCCTTCAAATGTTACTCACTGGGCCTTTAAATGTCCAAACATCCTTCCCTTCATCAAAAAAACTGCATAAAAATAAAACAAACATCTCTCACATGGTGCTATGTTTGTCCAGACATGGCGACGAGTCTCCGAGTGGGTGCCTTCCTCAAGTCTAATCACATTGACATACACAGATACACACACACACACGCACACACACACACACACACACACACAGACGTACGTCTGTGTGTGTGTGTGTGTGTGTGTGTGTGCGTGTCAAAATTGAAACCAAATGGAATGACACTAGAAATATATACTTTATATCATGTATACATATATTTATATGTATGTATATAACCCATGTGATTGTGCGTCGGTTGACGTGTTGACAGCACGCCGGTCAACAACTACACAACTGGATAAAAACGCACAGCTGGCGACGACAAAAGCAGCCATGACATCCACCGTTTCCTTCTTCGTAAAAAAAACACGCACACACAAACGTGCGCGCACACACACACACACACACACACACACACACACACACACACACACACACACACACAATTGACACACAGCGCCACGTTCCCCTCAATTGCGGACCACCACCCACCCCTCCCCCGCCCCCGGTAAGAACACATTTGTTGTAACTAAGGAATGGATTAGTGCAATACAATAAAGGGATGAGGGAATGCTGACGAGCAGAGAGCGAAGCGAGGGACGGAGGGGTGGGGGGTGGAGTTGGGGGGGCGGGGGGGGTGTCTGACTTTGAACCTTTGGTTTTCATCTTCAGCGGGACGCGAGGAGAGACGAGAGGACGAGGATGCAGAGGAGCGGAATCACAGATCTGACGTTGAAGCAACGGAAAGCTACCATGAATTCATTTGACATTTTAAAAAAAAAAAAAGGAAAAGAAAGGAAGCGACAGGAGAGGGTTTCAGTGATTGGTAAACCGTCATGACCACTTCCTGTCTCTCTTTTGTGTCTGAAGGTCTCCTGGTGCTGGACGGTCGGTTGGTAGAACGGAACTAGACGCTGCTCAGTTTGCCCTTCCCCACGTTTGAATAATTAAATCACTAATGAAGCCTGTGCATTTCCTTTTTTTTTTTTTGTTTCACTTTCAAGGCATTGATTGGAATCTTTCATCGCCCCTGTTGGGAAAGCTGCCTCTGGTCGATAGTGGTCTCCCTGCACTTCTTAAGGCAACGCAAAGGGAACAAAACTAAAGCAGGAGGGTTTTTTTTTTTGGCTTCTAACACATACAAAAAAAAAATTGATACGTCCCAAGTTAAACGCCATTTTCGGAAACCCTTGTCGGATGTTAACAGCCCCGTGTTGTGGACGCAAGTTAGGCATGGGGTGACATAACTTCCCCCCCAACCACCAACCACCAACCACCCCCGCCCGCCGCCTACCTTGAGCGCAGCAATCGAAGATGTGAGCGACGCGCCGAGCGAGAAGAAAACAACAGAGTTGTCAAAAACTGACGGGCCGGCCGGAGAGACGGAGGAGCGCTCGCCGCTCCGAAAAGCCGTTTGTTTGATTGCCTAAAAGCCTCCTAGAAAAGACGTCGCACGCACACAACCCACAATAATCCATTTATCCGCCGCAACGCAATGCAACGCAACCAACACTCACGAGCACGCACGCACGCACGCACGCACGCACGCACGCACGCACGCACGCACGCACGCACGCACGGGCAGGAGTGAGAGGATGCGGATTCGGGACGACGCTCTTCGGTGAGGCACCTCGGCGCCGCTCGCTCGCTCGCTCGCACACGCTGAGCCGCACAAATGAAACACGCACGATTGTTGTGCTGAGACACTCTGGAGTTGGGGGAGGGGGGGTGGGCACGGTGACAGCGGCCCAGTTCTGCCCGGTTGTTCAGCATTTCCTGGCATGCAACCAGGGGGAGGGAGGGATCGCAGACCCCTGGATCGGAACCTCCAGCCAGTGAACCCAATCTTCTCCTCCTTCTTCTTCTTCTTCTTCTTCTTCTTCTGTAGAACCAGGAAACTGATGTCCGGCAACACGTCTTTCTCGAGCGCCTCCTCCTCCTCCCCACCAACCTCCCTCCCTCCTTCCCTCCCTCGCAGCAGATGAGACAGAGGAACCTTCCGCGGGTGGGACCCTGCAGCGCCACCTACTGCAGGTTCTTCAGGATGCGTCCGTAGCGGAAGTCGTAGACGTGGCGGCACAGGTACACCAGCTCGGGGTCGACGTCGGTGGGCACGCAGCGGTGGGAGGGGGGGGCGAAGTCGGGGCAGCAGGGCACCGTGCTGGCGCCCCCTGGTGGGGAGCCCTCGGCCCGCCGCTTCATCAAGGCACAATATCTGTACCAGGCAGACAGCAGGAGGTGGAGTTAGACCAATAACTGGCTTCTAACATACGATCAAAAATCCCTTTTAACGTTTTCTAACATTTCATGTTAGTAGCTACTTGCTGCGTTTCCATTACCCCTAGAATTGCGCAAAAACCTATATATCGCACTTTGATCGGATTTATACGTCAATGAGCGTGTGAAAAAGCAAGTGAAAATGACCCGTGATGTTTGGACAGAGGAGGAGATGGAATCATTTTATCCAAGAAAATCAAAGAGAAAAACAGAACGACCATTCTGGACAGCAAACCAACGTGAAATCATTGTAAAATTTCGTAATTTTTTTTTTTACGAGAATTACTGCTCATCCGCTTTCAGTGTTCCATTCAAATGAAACATTTGCATATCGCAATTGTACTTTGTCGACATTTTGGAAATATCGCTTTTATTTTTGCGAAGAACTGTCATGGAAACGCAGCTAATGACTCTCGCTGAAGCGACGGCGCGTTTACTTACCTACAGTACTGAGCGAGGGGGAGAACGTAGCATCTGTCTTCTATGCAGGCCACACTGTTCTCATCCTGATGTCGAGAGGCGAAAATCTCATTCTGAAAGAACAGTTTGTTTGCATTTGTCACGCAGGTACAAACGAGTCTTTTGGCCGATAACACGTGAAAACACTTCTTCGGGCCGCAAACTGAGGTTTCTACATACCTACCTATCATATCTACCTATCATTCAAGTTGTATTTTTTCTGTGTGTTTTAAGAGACACCTGCACATTGGTTACTGAGGTGTACTCTGGAAAAAAAACGGTCACGTAACTACGACTTCATTGTCGTAATTGCTTGAACACACGGTGAGGGGGTGGGGAGTGCTGACCTCGCAGTGTGCGCTGGGATCCCTGCCTCCCTGGGTGTGCTCGGGCCGGTAGTACCAGAAGAGACTCATCATCAGCTCTCCTGAGGAGGCAAAGTGGGACACACACACACACACACACACACACACACACACACAATAAACAATCTTGGCCATATGTATCCTCCCCACCATCCATCCACGCAAACACAGATTTATTCATACCTTCCCCCTCCCCCTCCGCTGTATTACCTGTTTTGGGGTCCTCCCACAGCGCTGAGATCTTGGCAACATACGGGAGAGACTTCTTCCTGGGTCCCGATCGCAGCAGCACTGTGTCTCGAACGCGGATCACCTCGCCGTCCCTCTCCACGCCGTCGTAGCACTGCCGCAGGGCCGTCTCATCCTCTCCCTGAGAGGCGCACGTGCGCGCCGACAAGGGCAAATCATATTCTCATTAGAACCGGGGGTGGGGGGGAGACGAGAGGAAGGCATCCGTCACGTGAAGCTGTTTGGTCCAAACACAATTATCCCCTCCTCCACCTACAAGTGCCCACGTTTTCTTTTTCATTTTTTTCCCCCTCCTTGCCAGGCAGTCGCAAGGATCTCAATGTTTCTTTATTTTAACATTGGTTTACAGACGGCATTAAAATACAGGGCGTCCCAATAAATTTGACATCATTTTGCAGGCCAATAATTTTCGCAATTCTTGTTGAAATAACCTCAAATTTTCACAGAATGTATAGAAATTAGGGCTGTCAAATGATTAATTTTTTTTAATTGTGATTAATCGCAGAATCTTCATAGTTAACTGAGATTAATCGCGGTTTGAATTGCGTATGTGTAAAATTCTGTTATTTTGCATTTCAAAGCAGTTTTAACCCCATAATGTAAAGTATTTCTTACTACACAGGTTAGTAAAAGGGACAAAAAGGCTTAAGCCGGGTTGAAATGTGATTTTAAAAAATGTATGGAATAGATGCGTAATGGATCGTATTTAACTAATCGCGATTAATGCGTAATGATAAAGCTGACAGCCCTAATTATTACCATTTATAATAACACTGCCAACAATAATGCCAATGCTAAAAACAATAATAATATCAACACCAACAATAATAATATCAATAATAATAATAATAATAATAATAATAATAATAATAATAATGATATTCATCAGTTCGTCTGACCATTGAATGCAAAATTCCTAAAAAATAACGTGGAAAACTGCATAGCTAGACTGGTGTTAAAAGATCTTGATGCTTCTACTGGCAGATTATTATCGGGTAGTGCAACACAAGAAAGAGAGAGAGAGAAACTCAAGAGACAAGAGGCTCTCTTATCGCCGGCGGTCAGAGACGCGCTGGTAAATAACCTACCGCGATGAAGACCTCCCTCTCAGTGGGCATCCCGACGGGCCGCCAGCCGTTCGTGGCCCGTCTCCGGCTTATTTTCTTTTGTTTGGGGTTGCCGGGGCTCGGAGGGGGCGGCAGCTGCTTGGGAGGAAGTCTTGTGCGGCCCCTGGACAAGGAGCCGTTGGTGGGTCTGGTGCTCTTGGGGCACTCCTTGGCCAACTTGAGCCGGGCCTGGGGCTGCTCAGCTCCCCCGGACAAAGGGCTGAGTAGGCGGGGTTTGGTCTGGGTGGACGTGGGCACGCTGGATAAAGGGCAGCTGGACACGGGCAGGGAAGGGGGAACCAGGAGGGAGGAGGGGCTGTGGTCACCCTGAGGGGAGGAGTAACCCTCTGGAAAAATGAAGAAATAGCAACAAATAAATAGAGTGAAAGCCGCTCTTATCAATGAACGCATCGATAAGATAACATCTGCACAGCGAGCTTTGTAAACCAGCAACGTAATCCCCTTTTTTTTCTGAAAACTTGATTTTCAATTATGGATTAGATTTTTCTGGTAAAACTACAAAATATAATGTAATAAATTATTTGAAATATTTCATCTTTATTTTTAAAGAAAAATAGCAAACAAATGGCTTTTCTATCATCTTGAATAACGGTCAGTGAAGAAAGTGCAAAACTTTCACATCTTGTAAAATAAGGCGCGCAGCCCGGAATCATCCAAGACCAAAATCGATTTTAAGATTTTCTTGCCTAATAGAATCTGGTTTCGATTGAAAATCGATTTGCATAGCCTTAACGCCTCCGTATCCCTCTGTATCTGCTCAACAAGGTCAGGTGGCGCATGTTAAAAATACCTTTAAATTCAAACTGCACGGTCCGCCAGCAAATAGGCTTTGAAAACAACCTGCTTCTTTCATCTCATTTATCAGTTAACTACAAATAACCCAATTGTTATGGAAAATATTACATGCCAGCCCAGAGCTACTTATCGAAAAAATCTAACCAGAGAGCCTTGAGCCATGAAAATGTTTGAAGCTTCTACCAACAACGGCAAAAAAAACACAACAACAACAAAAAAAAAGCGATCACATTCGTCGGGGTACACGACTCGCTGCAGGGGAGTCTTCCTCGACAAAGAATCTGTGAGATAGCTCGCTTTACGCAAAAGATGAGAATAAATAAAGGTTTCTTTAATGAAAGAGACGACGCGTCGAAGGAGGCCTACCTGTCTTGATGCCGCGGGTGCATCCGGTGCACCCCGCGCTGAAGGAGCACCCCCTGCTGGCGACCGGTGGCATGGCTCTGTAGGCGTAGCCGCCGATCCCGCAGGCGTCTCCGTAGCAGGGCGACGTCACCGAGTTGCAGAAGGCCGGGTGTGGCGCCAGCGAGGAGGCGTGCGACACCTGTGGCCCCAGCAGCTTGGAGCCCGTCACCCGACTGGGGCACAACCCCGACGGGGGGGCGAAGTTCAACGTGCGGGGCGGCGGCGGCGGAGGCAGGTTGGCCGCAGTCGCCGGCGCTGCCGGCGCGGTTGTCGTCCCGCCGGCGTGCGTCGGGTGGGCGATGTGCACGTAGTAGCTGGAGAAGCAGTGGTCGGCCGTGCACAGGCACGGGTGGGGGCCGAGCGCCAAGGCGGCGTGCGGGTGGGGGTGGGCCAGCGGCGGCGGCTGCGCCACCAGGCACTCGCGCTTCACCGGCGCCACCGACGGGCTGAGGGGCTTGTCGTCGGCGTCGCCGTACGCCTGCTGGCCCAGGAAGAAGGCGAAGCGGTGGCAGTACTCGACGGAGCCCCCCGGTGGACAGCAGTAGCAGGGGCTCAGCTCCGTCTCCAGCTGCTCCTCCTTCACCTGCTTCAGCGGGTAGGCCAGCATGCGCGGCTGGTAGCCCGGCTTGCTCAGGCGGTGGCCACAGTTGGCCGACGACTCCCACTCCACCTTGGGCTCGAAGTCGGCCTTCTTCTTCTTGCAGGCGGTGCAGCCGCCGTGCTGGTCCGAGGCTTTTTTTATCCCCTTCGGAACAAAGACATCAAAAGATATTAGTCCAGTTCTGAAGACTTCACACCGGCTACCAGTCAGCTATAGAATAGACTTCTGCTACGGGTCTATAAGGCTGCGTTCAGACTGCAGGTGAATCCGATTCAAATCAGATTCCTTCTCAAAGCCGTTTACCATCCACACAGTAAAAATCAATCGGTGTGTTTGGAGCTGTTCAGACTGAGATGCATCTGTCCAAATGCGATTTGAAACTACCTCCCGAAGGTGGTTTCAATCCGTTTTGCAAAAATCAGATTTCCTGTGATTTTATGCCCATTCAGACTACAAAAGAGCCATCAGGTTTCAATCTGGATGGGCTAAAAGCAGTCTGAACAAGGCCTCAGTCCCTGAATGGTTTAGGTCCAGAATACATAAATGAAACGCTGATGGAGATGTGTAGACTCAGGTCAGATAGTGGAGCCCAGAGTTCAAACTAAACAATAAATAGTGAAGCAGCATTTGGCTGTTATGCAAATGGATAAGCTGCCAACAGAAGTGAATTCAGCCCCAATTGTGAATGCTTTTAAATCCAGGTTAAAGACTCTTTACTACTCTACTACTCTACTCTACTTTTCTCTTATGTTCATCTTATTATATTTTATTATCATCTTTTTATTTCTATTCTTTATTACTGCTCGATTTTGTCTCTCTTTTTCTCTGCATTTTGTCTTTGAAGACTGTGTTCCTTTGTTTTGTTTTGTTTTTTAATGTTTGAACTATTAATCTTTTAAAGCACATTGAGTTGCCTTGTGTATGAAATGTGCCGTATCAATAAAGCTGCCTTACCTTGCCCTTCTGCTTTTGCGTCTGGCTCTTCTGCTTGACTCTGGAGCTCTGCTGCGAAGCGGCATCCGGCGCTCCGGTAGCGGCGGCGGGCGCGGCCCTCGCCCTCTGCTTACTGCTGGCAGACGAGCTGGTCAGTTTCAGCAGGGCCGCCGCGTTGAGTCCCGCCAACCTCCGGGGGGCGGGAGCGTCCAGACTCTCCTGACTGAGAGCCACCGCCCCGCCCTCCCGGGCAGCTTTGCTCTTCCTGGCCTGTCTGGAGCTGCCGCTGCCGCTGCTTTGGTGGCCTTCCAGCTTGCAAGACGTGGAGGTTCTGCGGACGTTTCCTCGGGAGACTTTGGGAGCGACGCCCTGACCCGGGTCTCCATCCAAGGAGACCCCGACCCCCCCTGTGGGGTCGTCCAGTCTGCGGGGCTGCTTGGCGGGCGGCTGAGGGTCGGTGGCTCTCTCCAGCAGCAGGCTGTTGACGGCCTCGGCGTTGAGCGACGCCAGCCTGCGCTTGCGAGGTTGCGCCGGGTGGACGCCCCCGGCCTGGCCGAAGCCCTTCAACTTCGACTGCGTTTTTGGTGGTAGTGACTTTTCCTTCTTTTCGCCGCTCTTCCCCTTTTTGTGTTTGCTTTTGTGCGTCTGCTGCACATCTTTTCGCTCCCCGTCCGCTGAACGCTGCTGCTTCTCCTGGACGCCCTCCTCCAGGCGGGTGAGGAGGACGTGGCAGCTCAGACCCTCACCCTCCGACGTCCCGCCCCGCCCCCGCAACGGGTACAGCTTCCTGTCCCGCTTCTTCTCGTGCCTCGGCTCGACTTTGCTCACCTCCTTCAACTTCTCCGTGTTCCCCCTCTTGTCGTTCATCCTCTTGGCGGGGTCCTTCCTCTGCTTGAAGACCTCGCTTATCTTCTTTGTCCTGCCGAAACGTAGCGTGCGCTCGAGCCAGGCGCCGCCCATGTTGCCACCATGTGGCCAAGCGGGGCTGCTGCTCCGCCACTCAGCGCCGCTACTGCTGGGCCTGGGGGAACCTTTCTGCCTTGCGTGAGTCATCACATGCTTCTACAGAGGACCTAGTGAGGAGCAGAAAGGGGGGGGGGGGGGGAGTACAGTTACAACAAACTGACCTGAAGAAGAAAGAATTTTCTACAAGGGATTTAATGTATCATATGAATTTGATGCTCTGAGACAAAAGACATCTCAAAACACATTTCAAAGTCGCCTTTAAAGTTATTAAAATATATATGATGTTAAGGTAAAATGGGATTTCGGTGATTAAATCAATTCAAAGATCAACATTCGTAACAGTAAAGGTCCCCTTCAGCAAATGGATCAATGTGCGATTTACATGTCTTTTTTCAGGCGGAAAGTGTTTAATTACAGCCTTAAAGAAATCATTTTACATAGCTGCGCCTCTGCATCTTCACTGTGTGAGTGGAGAAAAAAAAAAAAAAAAGCAGGAAGGTTTGTGTACAGGAAGCCTCGATAAATATTGTTTTCATGTACTGTGGGAACGAGTAAGTCACAACCAATGAGTCATACAGAGACAAAACGCATTGCTCTCCATACACTTTCGACTGCAATACAGCGAGATGCTAAATGACTGTCACAGCCCACTCGGCGGTAACGAGATTAAACTAAAAACGTGTTGCGCTTGTTGGACAGTCTGCCAATCTAACAGCTTCTTTTTTCTTTTTTTTTCTTTTTTTTTTCAACGAACGGCACGTTATTACAAGGGAAATGTCAAAGGGCCGAAGACAACATCAAAACACTGCCATCGGAAGCTCAAGCGAGTGCAGCTTTCACCAACCAGGCCATTTGACTTGCTGAATTTGCCGCCTAACAACAAATCTCATGCATATATGACACAGCTAATGCGCTCCCTCGGCTCACTGCAGCGGAGCTATTTTACAATTACGCTGAATTTGTGGCAGTTGGGAATATTTGTAAACACGCTCCACAAGTGCGCTGCAACACTGAGACGTGAACGACCAAACAGTGACTCATGCATATGTTAAGCAGCTGATATTTAGTAACACAAACATGAAAAAAACAAAACGGTGTCATTCAGCGTTTAGGGAAAATGCGGAGCAGCTAATATTTTTACTGGGTCTTATGACCCCCATAAAGATTTATACTGCATATCCACTGATACAGGTCAGCTTGTAAATATCGGCATGCAAACCCTCTGGCAGACGGCACAATGCGCTAATAAAAAGCAAACTGTTTAAGGCAAATACATTTCCCCTTGTGCAACCTAAACACTGTAAACGGGGAGATTCCCGACGAGGCTCTTGGCTACGGCCCATTACTCCACATAATCCCAGTCATTGGATAATTAATTTTAACCACTTTGAAAGTGTGAAAAACACAGAAACGCACGCGCGCACGCACACGCACACGCACACACAGAGCTCTTTGTAAATCCTTGAAAACAGTATCCAACACCGAAGCAACGGCGGGTCTCTGTTGAGAAGTGTAGGTGGGGAAACGCCCTCGGGAATAACTAACCGTTTAGCCTGGTGAACCACAGGAAGTAATCTCACATTTACAGGAAGATGAACAAAACCCAGAGCGTTGTCTCCGCTCAGTCTGTAGACGCAGCTGAGCAAAGGGATATTTATCAATAGGAGACTCTTACAGGAGCTCGCGTACACAGAAAAAGGGGAATAAAACGGCAAAGCAGTCGTCTTGATCAACTAGCATAGCGAAGGCTTGCGTGGAAT
Organism: Nelusetta ayraudi; assembly: GCF_046127955.1. Taxonomy (NCBI): domain Eukaryota; kingdom Metazoa; phylum Chordata; class Actinopteri; order Tetraodontiformes; family Monacanthidae; genus Nelusetta; species Nelusetta ayraudi. The sequence continues at coordinate 1,947,930 of NW_027466132.1, read as the reverse complement.
GACCTTCACTAAAATGCTTCATCTTCTCTCTATTATTAGTATTATTATTTTTGTTAAAAGAAGGGCACGCATGAGTATCTAACTAGATTCCACTCGCATTCAAATTGTGTTGGAGGATTGCGCAAGAGCATTGCACAATTGTGTTGATTCTTCACTGGCAGCCGTTTGGATAAGATGGAAAGAGGCTACCGCACGCGAGAAAAACAGAGGGTTTGTTTTTCTTCCTGACATGTGCGTGTATGATTGTGCTATGCACAGTTTATGGATGTAGATGCGGACGATATAGTTAACCGCTACCCAGGACATGTACTGTATATCCTACAATGCAGACGCAGCTGCGGTGACGCAGAACGATTCTATTTTGGGTTTTCTTGATTATTGTTATTTTAACACTTCTAGAAACAAATGAAGAGAAAAGAACTGCATAGGTGGGCTAAAGCTAAAATAACTACTTCCTTGTACTTTAACTTCCCCTCAGGGAGCAGTATTGGCTGTGAGCGCCTCCTTATTCCTCCTTCTCCTTCACCATAATGAACTTGGAATGGACACGGAGCCGGACGCTCAAAGTGCAGCTCATCATCTTCTCACAGATCTCATTTTAGGTCACTTTAATAGTACTCAGCAGCTTGAGGATGATTTAAAGGTGCCATATTATACTCATTTTCTTTTTCTTTTTTTTTTTCCATCTCAGACTGCAGCGGGATTCCGTGGATTTTTCTAGAAAACAGCATATTTATCCCCCTGTTTTCAGCCTCCCGCAAAAACACTCACTTTTAGCTTTCTGCTAAAACCGACGCTTTGTCGTTCTTGCCACGTGTCTGGAAGGGGACAAAAACAAGGCGGAAGCCACTTGTGGTTGGTGGCGCTGGTGTCTCTGACCTGGCAGAGGTGTCAGTGTTGATTTCTAGAACTGATTTCTAGAAAGTAAAGTGGAACTTTTCTCCTTTCTGGGGAGTTCAGCGGCGGGGAAGCGACGCAGATCACTGATATAAAACGTATGTGAAGTGAATTTCTGCCTGATCGGGGACGTTCACGCCTGTTTTGACACTGAGCAGGTGGGTGTAATGGCAGGAACTGGATGCCACCTGTGGCTTTATTACTAATGCGCCGGCTTTGATTGACGCGGCCGCTGCGAGGTGTCGCAGGCTTCCAACTTGTCTTACGGACTATGTGGGGAAGATGCAGAGACGCGCCGTCTGTACTTGAAGAAACCGTTAAAGCAGAAACCAGTGACCGCGCCTGACGTGTCATTTTTCACAACAATAATTAAACGTGATTAAAGGGCTGGAAGGTGAAACGTTACCACGCGGCCCAGACTCCCTCCCGGCCGCCCGCACAAGTGCCACCTTTCAATCAAACCACACAGAGTGCAACTCACCCACCTCTGACCAGATCCTTTCTAAATTTCTCATTAAATCCCACATGCACAGAAATGCAACATGCGACTGCTCGCAAAAACTCACCAGAGAGTTTTCAAAATGAGACGACTGAATCCATTATTTGTGCAAATGTTCCATAAAACACCCCATGAACAGGACAATAACCCACGTGCAGGGCGGAAAAAAATAAAATAACTCATAAATCTGGCTTACTTAGTCACGCTGGCTATGTGTGCTATTACTAACAGCTCGTCTGCCAATATTACACCTCTCATCATCGCCACATCCACTGATTTTTTACAATGATTTCTCTATGCAGGAAGCCCGCTACAACACACAAGCACAAACTAAAATAAAATTAAAAAAAAAACCTTGCAGGTAGATTTCACTGATTGTAGATTTTAACAGTTTACATCATATCTCTGCTGGTGGACTATGAAACGAAAAGAGGTGGATTTTTAAAATAAAATAAAATAAAATAAAATAAAATAAAATCACTGAAAACCCAGTGAGCGGAGCTGAAACATCACGTCACTGTTCTGGTGTAGTTGGACTTGCACTGCAGCCTGGAGCTGAGCTTCAACACCAACCACACGATGAGTAGGTACGAGCAAGCCTTTATACACACGCGCGCGCACACACACGGGAAACATGCGCCGAATACGTGCGAGCATGCGGTGGACACACCGTATTGATGGGGCACCGCGGAGCTCGACGCTGCCTGGATATCCAAAGTACAAGCACAACCGGCCGTCGGGCTCTAAATATGGGCTGAGAGGGTCTGGAGACGGGGCTGCCCGACTCAACACGCAAGCGCACGCATGCACAGACACACAAACAGCAAGCGGAATATAACAGGCAGCTTCCTCTCGTGATCATTTTCTCTCTCTCTCTCTCTCTCTCTCTCTCTCTCTCTCTCTCTCTCTCTCTCCGGATTCCTCGTTACCGACGGCGGCGGCTGTTGCTGCCCCGGATCGCGCTCCTCTCGCCGGGGGAGGACACAGCGCGTCGCGGGCGGGCGGGCACAGCCGCTGCGCCTCGCTCGGTCGGTCGGTCGGTCGGCCCCCGCCGTGGACGGCCGGGGCACAGCCGGCTGTAACTTCAAACATTCGGCGACAGAAAACATTCACCAGGGTGTGTGTGTGGTGTGTGGTGGGGGGGGTGGGGTGGTTAACTTACGGCTCGCCTGTCGCCGACGCGCTTCCTGCCTGCTGCCAGTACCGGTGTGTGTGTGTGTGTGTGTGTGTGTGTGTGTGTGTGTGTGTGTGTGGAGGAAGGAGGTGAGGGCTGGGTGGTGGTGGTGGTGGTGGTGGCAGGGAGGAGGGGAGGATCGTCGAAGAAAAAAAATGTGCGGGGTTGGAAGGAGGAGGAGGAGGAGGAGGAGGAGGAGGAGGGGAGGGAGGACCGGGGATCGGCGGACTGGTTCTCCGTGGAAAAGCTCCGTGGAACTGGCAGAGCTGGACGGGGGAGGAGTGTGTAGGGAGAGGGGAGGGGAAGGGGAGCTCGGTCGGTGGCGGTGTTTGTGTGTGTAAAATGTATATGTGTGTGTGTGTGTGTTGTGGATTTTGCGTTTGCGGTTCCTGGTTTCGTCTCCAAACAAATTGCAGGGAGAGGAGAGAGAGAAAAAAAACTTAATGTGGACCAATTACCGCACGGCCCCAGCTGGCTTGACACCGCCGTCCTCCAATGACGGACCAACAGCTGTTGGCCGCGAAAGGCACCGGGAGACGGGAAGAGGGTGATCGCTGCTGGACACGCCGCACACTCGGTGTCCGGTACATTAAGGGCGACGTCACGCTGGGATTGGATGATGCCGATGGATGTGTGTGGCTGGCAGGCAGGCAGGCAGGCAGGCAGACACATACACACACGCACACACACAAAGCCTCACCCTGTCATCTGTCGTGACCGGGACCCGACCAGTCAACCACCAGTCGTTAAAAACAAAACCAGAGAGGTGAACATTATACGGGTGTCAACAACAGCCTCTGGCGGGTTCAAAACGACTCAAATGTAATCAAAGAAGGGGTAATGCTGGGAGGGGGAGGGGGGGGGGGACAACAACCAAATCCCACCTGCAAAGTCTCCTCTTATCTTCAAAAATGTAAGCACAACCCATGTCGACTTGCAGTCAGTTGAAAAGGACTTTCCCGAGATTAATAATCCCTGCTGTTTATGTGGCCCTCGCATTAAAAGGTTTCATATTAGAGCTGTTTTCAGATATTCATTTTTCATCTCGGGCCTGAGCGGAGCTGCCCCGCAAAATTAATTATCCAATAACTCTGTGGGTCTCCAGAAAACCAGCAGAAACGCGCGAGGGTGAGTCAGGACACTGGCAGGAAAACCATGTATCTGGTTGAGATGGTCGGCTTGTTTCTGCCAACTTCCCAACTTCCCAACTTCCCAACAGGTAGCGGGTCCAGCAAAGCATTTTTTTTTTTTTTTTTTTTAGCAGGAGCCTATGACCCATTGGTGTTTTAAGAGAGTCTGTAAACAGGGGGCTAAATATGTGGTTTTATGAATATCTATATTTTTTTTTTAGGAAGTTGTTCATTCCAAGTGTATTCTCAGCCCAGGAGACGGCGGTCCGGCATGAAAAACAGCTCTACCTGAATGGGAACTGGACTACACTGCATTTATGTCGAGAGGACCGGAGAGAAGCTGGGTGATACATCTTTCCCGACAGATACAGCTGCTGCACATAATTGAATTATAGGAGAGGAAAAATGAAGCCAATTTAAATTTGGGCTATTTGGAAAGAAATGACGCACGTGTACGATTCTTTTATTTTATTTCTTCGCAGCGCACCTTTAAATCAAAATTGTTTTTTTAACGCCGTGAAGCCCCTCCGTCTGTCAGAAACATACAGCTCAGCTGGCGTGCACGTCCTCCGCGTCCATTCTTCTTACACGGGCAGGTATGAGTGACGTCTCCTCGGGCTGATATCATACCACTTGACATGTAGCCTCTTTCAGCCACACTTCAGAGGTACCAGAGTCTCACCTAAACGTAACCAATTATTTTCTTTCCAAGATGTGAAGCTTGCTCAAAGCAGCGGTGAAATTTCCCTGTTGCTCTTTTCGAGCCACGGGATGAAATATGATGCGCATTACTTTTGATTGCATCACTGGAGCAGAGCACACTTGTTGGGTTGCTTTCTTTTTGCACCTTTAAAGGGCAGATAGATGTTTAAAAGTCTTTAAAAAAAACAAAAAAAAAACTCCTGTCATTATTATATTGACAGTTGGCCACTTTGCTTCCTGCACTAGTCTGATTTCAGCAGCAGCTGCGCGATTCTGAACAATGTGCCACGTTGAAAAGGAGACTTGAATACACAGTTATTACATCGATGGCGAGTGTTGAGGAGAGCCGCCCTTTGCAGGCCGACCATTTTCGTGCTCCACTCAAGTGCTCGTGCAATATCAAATAATCATTACATCTACTCTGCAGGTATTGTGATCCAGTCACCCGTATTGTCATGTTATAGAGACATCATGGATTACTTCTTTTGAGACATTAAACCATTCTGTAAGGTTTTTTTTCCCTCCCTGTGTCCCAGCACAAAACTAAAAATATGCAAACATTCAGAACAAGAGGCTCTTGGAGCTTTTCTGAGGGCATCTTCAAAATCAAAAGCTGCTGTGTTTAACCAAGAAGGATTCATGGAATTCTGAATCAAAGAAAACGCATATGGATCATAATTTGGCTACAGATTCATCGCAGACAAACACTTGTTGTTTTACACACAGGCAGTAATTCCCAGGAAACGTTTCCCAGCACTAAGCAACAAAGCGCGTCGGATGCCGACGGAGACGAAAACAGAGACGTTGCTGCAAATTTGCCCCAAGTGCAGCGAGCAATTAGCAATTATCGCAACTATTCCTGGACAACGTGGCACTTCCACATGTGGTAAATAAGAACACTGAACACTGACTAGTGCTGCTCACCTCAATTGCTTAACGATATATGCTTTGTTTTGTTTTGGGTTTTTTTTTTGCACTACTATTGAAAAAAGCACCCAATGTATAATATAGAGCTGAACAGGCAGAAATTCAACCATCGTCTTATTTTCCAAACTTGAGGCACTTATTCTAAACAGAAGTGTTGGATTTCTTACAAATGAACCCCATATTCATTTGAATCCATTATAACAGTTAACGCCAAACTGTCATAAAGGTTTTGCAGATTAACCAAAGCAGCAGGGAATTAAGAAAATATTATGTAATCACATCTCTCAACTGAAAATATGCATATAGTCATTTCTGGAGTGATGAGGTCGTGAGCTGATCAAGCCGTTACAAAAAAACAAAAACAAAAACAGCAGCCAGCAAATACAGCTTGATTGTTTGGATAAAGTCATTACTCTGCATTTGTCAAAGATGTCATGCAGATGCTGCTGTTAGACTGTGAATGGAATGAATTATAATATCACTGAATCATTGATTTCTTCCCGAACGCACAAGCTTAGAGCTCCACACGTCCACACTACAGCTGAGAGTTTTTGCATGTGGTGACGCAAGAGCACACTGAGCAGCTGCCGGTGCTGCAACGTCGGCTCTAATTAGCGATTAACTCCCAATTCTTGAACAATATCAGCTTATGTTGACATTTTTTACGGCGCACTGAAGGATTTGGAATTGTTCAGATTAAGTTCTGCCTTTGTACGGACTGGTTTTCTCAATTTCTTTTCTTCGGCAAAAAAGTCAAGGAAGGACCGCGGAGGAATTGTCAAAACCTTCTGCGTGGCCCACAAGGACGCCGCGAACCAGCTCAGCTAGTATTTCTGACTATGTTAAAGCGGTCCTTGAAAGCATCGGCGCAACGACGGACAAAGAGCACGACGGAGAATTGAAACTTAATCCAATAACAAGAGTGGAGCTCCTTGATTCAAAAGGCCCCAGTGGGCCTAAAAATAAAGCCAAACATACTGAAATGACAATAAACGCGGGGGCCCGCCGCAAATGCCGCGTTCCATATGTTTTTGGTCAGATTGAGTTCGATAAGAGCCCCGGCTGAGGAGATTGACGTCTGGAAAAGGGGGGTGGAGGGTTGGAGGGGGGAGCGGGGAGTGCGTGCAGTTGGCGGCGAAGGTGCAGGGTTTCCCCCGGGACGATGACGGCGAATGAGCTTAAACAAGCCGCCTCGAATGAAAGCAAGCGAGCGTGACTCTAATCTCATCTGGAGGTGCCACTGTATGACACCGCTCAAAGGACAGCCAGTGTGAACGCACGCGGAAGAGCAAAACTTCCGACGGGGCAAAGCGCTCCAATTGAATCTAAGGTCACTCAAGCTGGCTATTGACTCCCACTACCACCACTCTTTTTTTTTTCCTAATTAATAATACAGTGATTGTCTCATTTATCCGACACCACCGGGGCTGATCTTGCTCGCTAGCGCCGCATTAGGTGACGGCCAATTGTGTTTTTTAAATAATGCAAACTGTTGTTTGAAGACCAATATAAATTGCAAATGTATCTATTCAATGCCTGTGCGCACCTTCTGCTTTCAAACCTCGAATGATTCACACAAAGAAAATAAAGTGCGCTGTCAAAAAAAAAAGAGTCAATTTTTCAGAATTACAATGCTTGTTTAAAATGTGTGCGCCACATCTGTCACACTAAACAACAACAACAACAACAACAACACCAAAAGCTGACAAGCTCATTATTTTTTCGGAAGACTTTTTTAAAAATGTCTAACTCAAAGACGAGAGATGGCAAAATTTGCAGATACGAGTTCAACAGTTAGGTGGTTGCTGCATTGTCTTCTCTGATGTGGCTCTACCATCTGTCTCAAAGTGCCTTAAAGTGCACTGCCAGCATCTTTAAAATATGCCCTGAACCAGCCATGCCACAGTTTGATGTCTGAGGAAGTATAAAAAAAAAAAAACTCACGATCTTGAGATCTACTGTGAAGAAGGGACTGTGCAAATAACAGTTTGATCATGGGCACTAGAACTTGGTATTTAAAGGTCGGAATCTAATTTCTGGACAAGGTCAAAGTTCTGGAACAACAGATGATAAGCACTTACTTTATTTCCTCATAAGTCAAAACAGATCAAAAACAAAGGTCACCGTTTGGCTTCAACTGTGTGTTTGTGAACCCAAACAGCAGCGGCAACATTTGACAGAAAAGCGCAAGAGAGAAAAAAAAAGGAAGTTAACTTTAGGCCGATTAAGTTAACCGCTCTTCATGCTTCAACAAATACTGAGCATATTAAACTGAACTTAAGACACAAATGACACAAAGGTAGAGACAAACGTCACAGCATACTTATAAAGGGAGGAAAACCATGGGCCCGTTTCTGGTAAAACCTGATGAGCTAACAACGTGTGCTGATTAATGTAGCATATGTTTTGCTACGCTAGCCATCAACATTTACAAGCTGAAGAGCTCAAAGACAATATTAACCAAATGTGGCAACGACACGCAATTCTTATTCATATTGGAATAAACACAGGTTTAACTGAGGCTCAAATGGACAACGCAGAGTCTGAAATCACTACCGTGTTTACTTTCACCTATAGCCATCATGACGCTAACTCATCTGTCACTGCTCGAGCTGGTGCTAGCACTAGCAGAGCTTTAAAGACAGAGCAAAGGGCTTGTGATCCAGATCCGGGGTTTTCAACTGAGTGACACAGAGTAGATGTGCTCCCGAGCCCCCTTTCCAGCTCTATTAATCCCTTTTGAATGTGGGGGAAATAACGTTAAATAAAATATGAGTCAGAGCAGGGCTTTTTAGGTGCTTCAGCACTTGACTAAAAAACTGACGAAAATCATCTGAGAGACTCAAAAGGATCTCTTCACAAGTCTGCGTGTTGGTCCAGCAAAATACTGCAGCAATTTAGATTTTTGCGTGTGTGTGTATACACACTACCAGTCAAAAGATTGCACACACCTTCTCATGCAATATCTTTAATCTTTTTCAACTTTCTACACTGCAGGTAGATGCTGAATACATCAAATATATGAGCAAGATATATGTAATTATGCAGCAAAAAAAATAATAATACGTTAAATAACTCGAAATATGCTTTTGTTGAAGGTGGCTATTTTGAAGAATTTAGATTTAAAAAAGTGTTTCAGTTATTTATTTTACACTTTTATTGTTTCCTACATAATTTCACGTGTGTTCTTACGTAGTCTTGATGCCTTCAGTGAGAAACTGCAGTGCCAATAGTCAAAAGACATTAAATTTATAAGGTGTGTACAAACTTTTGACTGGTAGTGTACATACACACACGCGCACGCACACACACAATCAATTACGTGATATCAAATTGTGATTCTTATTCCCCCTTAGTAATTCATTATCTCAGTATCAGAGCTGCATGTGAGCAAGGATTAACTGATCATTCAAAGGCTCATTACAGAGAGCCAGCGCAGATCTGCTGCTCCTTACCAATGAAAGTAACTGCATATAAAGTTTTATGAGGTTTACGTTGTAGTGAGAGTGGCGCACAATCTGTCCAATCCGGGAAGAGGAGGTGGCAAAGAGGTGGAAGCCCGCAGCAGAAGGATTAATGTTCAACTTCAATAAACTGATGAGTCAAAGAGTGGCCTGGCTAGCATATGAGCTTTTTTTTTTTTTTTTTTACCCTACAAGATATTCAACAGCAGCCTTGAGAAGAAGAAATGGCTGTAATAAAGAGGCACCCTAAGTGTGAGCCAGGACAGGTGATTACAGGAAAAGGGTATATGGTTTATAGAGGTTATTAAAACACCATTAGTTGAAGATATTTTCCTTTATATTGTCTTTTTCAAATCTTCTTTAATATTTAATGACTTGAAACCATAAAAATGTATATCAAAATGTATTGCCTGAAGTATCCCTCAAGTGTTTCCCACAATTTGGAGAAAAACAGCTGCTTAATATGCTGAAAGTTCAACCACTTGATACGCAAAAACCATTCAAGGTTGTATCCGCTCTAAAATTTAGAGGAAGGGCAAAGATTGTCTGTGGCCTTCTCATTTGATTCTAAGGTTCAAAGTTATGATGGGAATGAAAAAAAAAAAAAAAAAATCAGAACACAAGAAATGACTGCTCGACATGTTATTTCTGTTTACTAACACTGCTACACGAGATGAACGGATCTGCCCGACATTTGCAGGAAGGGATCAAGTTATGCCACGAAGACCCAAAACCTAACCTATTGTATAACTACATCGATCTCAAACAATGAGGTTGCTAACCACAATTTTTTGCCTTCCACGCAGGCATCCCGGATCAATCAATCACTCCATGTTAGGCCCAAAAGAATATCTTTAAGGATTTCCATTCAACACCATCTATTTAATTTCAGAAAGAAGGTCTGTACTAATAATGCCATTAAAAAAATTTTTTAAAAAAACGTCACAGCATGACGAAAAATATCAATGACGTCGAAACCGGGACTTTACAGAACTACGCCGACCTCCAAACCTTGACATACAGCGGCATCGACCAGCAGGCAAGCTCTGAATAATTTCCACCTTCCTGTTCTCCAAGCAAATACTTAATTCTTGGGTAGCTACTTTTCTTTCCAGTTCCATCCGAGCAAGTAGATCCCTCTCCGATGATCCCAGCCTGGGGTGCTCCATCTATGATGTCATAACAGCATCACTCCATACCCCCCACAATGAGCTTGTTGCCTTTTAATGACCTAATTGGCAGCCTGTCATATGGGTATAATTGCCAACCCGCCTTCACTTGCGTGGGTGCAAGCAAGTCGCTGAGGCCGTGGCGAAAAGCATCCCCACTCGGCTACTAATTTCCAACCAGGCAGAAGCGCCTCCAAAACTAGTGGTGCGGTGTTGACGTGCATCAAAAACCCGCAAGACATCCCCCCACCCCCACCCAATCCTGCAGGTGCCATAAAGTTAAGGAGCCCCTGGTCACAATCCAGGCAATCCAGGTGGTCTCACGTAACACACACCTATGACCCACGCTCCCTGCTGACCTTGTGGAGAAAGCGGCCAAAAGCCTCTCTCCCCACTTTGGCTGCCGTTGCTGGCAGTGGTGGTGGTGGTGCTGGTGATAGTGGTGGCAGTGGAGGTGGTGGTGGAGCAGTGGGCGCGGGGTGGAGGCTCCGATAAAACACACACACACACACACACACACACACACACACACACACACACACACACACACACACACGCTGCACGGCCAGTCCGGCTGAGTACCACTCCCTGGGAACCGTCTTCATCATCATGGCCCCATTATCTGCCTCTGCCTCTCTGCCTCTGCTCCCAGACATTGCCGGGGGAGAGGAGAAGGAGGAAGGAGAAAATAAAAGCTTCACCAAAAAAAAAAAAAAGAAAAAAAGAAAAAGAAACCGTGCAAAGCAACCCCTCCGCCTGCCTGAGCACAAAATAAAAGCGAGCTTCAAAAAAAAAAAAAAAAAAAATGAGGAAAAGCCCATGTTGGAGCAGCCGCTACTTACCGTACCGAAGCTCCGCGGCGGCGGCGGTGGCCACTATCTCATCCGCTGTCCGGTGGAGGGGCGAGGGGCGAGCCGGGGCACCTTGTTTTTTTGGTCCACCACCACCACTACCGCCGCCACCACCAGCAGCACCACGCACGGCTAGGTAACCCAAGTCCGTCCGCCTTCGCTCGGCTGCTATATCGGCGCGGCTTTATAATCAACTCGAACGTCGCCCGACGTTTCGTTGACTTCCACACCCCGAACCGGGGAAAAAAACACGAGAGAGTAGCTCCAAAAAACGCCAACAACTCTCGAAAGAAGAAGAAGGAGAAGAAGCGGCAACACTCCTCCTTCTTCTCCTTCCCCTCGAGCCGAGAGCGAGAGACAGAGAGTAGAGAAACACGGCTGGCTCGCTCGCTCTCTCGCTCGCTCACGATGTCTCTCCAACTCCCCTCCCTCCTCTCTCTCTCTCTCTCTCTCTCTCTCTCTCTCTCTCTCTCTCTCACTCTCCGTCCGCCGTCGCTGCCGCACGCACGCTCGCAACGCAACGCACGTCCGCCAGAATGTCCGCGCACTCAGAGCGTGCGCAGCTTTTCCGTTTTTTATTTTTTTGTTTTTTTTTTTGTTTTTCGTTTCAGTTTGCGCACCAGCGCTGGTTGCGTCGCTCGCTGCTGCCGCCGCCGTTGCTGCTGCTGCTGTCGAGACAGCAACTAACTCAATATGACTGACGGACCGCGGCGCTGACAGACGAAGCTTGGGCTGGGTCGATGCTCACACGCACGTACGCACACGCTAACTGTAAAGTAAGGACCCACCCCGCACCCTCCACACACACCCGAACACACGCACACATATCCACCACCCCCCACACCCAAAAAGAAAGGTCTTCTTCACCCTTCCTCGGCGTGGTGCCTTCAAAGTGGCACCTGTGTTCAGCACGAACATCCTTATCCTGCTATCTGTGTTGCAAGCATGTGATGGCAACATGGTGAGGCTTTTAAAGGGGCAGCGAGGGCCACGGTTGGAGTTGAACTTTTTTTTTTTTTTTTTTGATCATGGGTGGGAGGTTGGGAGTTGGAAAGAAAGGGTTGGGTTCTGGAATCAACTGGACCCCGGTGTTGGCCGTGAAGCGGCCTGGGCACACCTGTTATGCAAACCTGGCCACCTTGGAAGAGGAACTTGGTCCGCTATGACTTCTGCAAAAATTTTATTGGCTGTGATCGCAACAGGAACTTGCAAGGGCTTATTTTTTTTTCTTAATCTTAATCATATACTACTGAAAATGTATTTGTTTAATCTTATCAGCGGTAGTTTTGTTTGTACCTTAAGAAAAGATAATCAACTGTAGTTACATTTACATGTTTTCATTGCATATTGTTCAGATGAGACAGGCAGGGCCTCTAGATTGACATGGTATGTAGATTTTTTTTATTTTTTTTTTGAAAATGTGGAAAGAGAAATGTTTGGCAAAAAAAAAAGTTAACTCCATATTTGCATATCACGTTTTTTTCTGATTTGACAGCTTGAACAGTGACTTCTAACTAAATGGGACGCTTAAGCACAACAACATTTACATAGGATTTAGTAACAGATGACCCTGAATAATTTTTTTTAATAACTTTTCATAATTATGCATGTTCCTCCGTCTGTACTGACTATCACCTGCAGCACACTGCATTTGCTTAAAATTAGAAAATTATTCATTTTAATGTGCTGGTTACATAGCAGACATTTTGACTTAAAACAGCTCACTTCCATTACCAACTGACAGCGGGCAAGTGCACAATACTAATATCTTGATTATGCGGAAAAGAACCGTGATTATGCAATTTCACTCCAAAGGCATATCAAAACATCTGCCGTAATTTCTCACTTAGCGTTAGTCACAAGAGATGTGGAATGGATTTACTTTTTTTAAAATTTTGACACCTAATTACTCAGAAGGGGAGAGACGTCAATCAGATGCAGTCTACTCAGCCCACACAGTCTTGAGGAGGCCGTATTCTGCAGAAAGCAAAGAATTCACAGCAACTGTGGTTACAAGAAATTTCATTGCATAAAACATCAGTTAGTTGCTTGACATGTTCACTAGTTTAGAACGTGCAAAAACTAAGAGCCCCAGATGGGCCGCAAAAGTCACACATATATGTATATATATATATATATATATGTATATATATATATATATATATATATATACATATATATATATATATATATATATACATATATATACATATATGTATCTTGTTCAGCTCTTGCCCACCAAGCATCGCTGTGCTAATATAGTTGTTTCTCATTACGTCAGTTACAAAGCAGTGCTGTGTGCATTAGCACATCATTCCAAAATCGTCTGCAGGGCTGCAACAGCTGCGTCTCCGACAGCGTTTAAATATGGAGTTTTCTGCCTAATGCAGCAAGTGTATACATAATAAATGGACGGTGATTTGCAGGGAAACCCAAACCACCAAGCCTTTAAAATAGACAATAATAATAATAAACATCACAAGAGAATTTATGTTACGTTAATTACAAGAAAGCAGGAATAGGGAGTAAAAACTGGCCAAGCTGTCCACGCTCATTATGCAACTCTCGGTTTACCCATTTACTGCCAGTGTCGGGCTTCACCTTAATTACACGTGCATACACACACACTGTGGGATTCACAATTAAGCTGAATCAGGATGCAGGGCTCGGTGGAGGAGGACGTGTGCCAAACAAAACAGCACACGATGGAAGAAGGAAAAAAGAAGACAAGCTGGAACATGAACTGATTGGGTCTGAACAGCAAGGTCCGGAGGCCACATTATCCCTCAGCATGTCCCTGTTTCATACACACACATACCCAAGAATATGAAAGGCAGACCCAGCCGCGCACTCCTCTGTTAATTCCCTAATTATTGTTGTCACTATATTATGATTTTAATTACTGTTTGTTCAATGATGGTCTCCCGCCTCGCGATGAATCTCCTTGACTACAGCGGTTGGAACTGTGACTTCAGAGCAAAAGTGTCAATAATCATGGTGGAGGGTGTATTTTTAAATCCTTATGCTCCTTTCATTTTCCAATCGGTTCCCAGGTGCTGCGTCACAGCCACCTGGAGTTATTTGACTGTTTTGGATTAAATTCAGCAACCACATCTCAATGCATGGCGTTCACTGTGACAGCTTTCCTCTTGCAGGTGGTGGACACTTGCAAGAATTAAGTAAATAACAGAAAGAAATTGGATTGTAGCACTGCGCCTTGTGTGAAGGCCAAGTGTGTCACATCTTATAGTAAGAAAGTACATAAATAATGTGAATGTTAGTGCATGTTTTCTCATACCCCATTTGATCCCACATCCTTATTATACCAGGCGTGATTTAAGAGAAGGAAACTCCAACACATCAATGTTTTGGGTTAAAGTAGGAACGTGGTGGCACAACATTGGCGCTCCTTTATCCATGCCCTGCTTTTTATGCACATATAAATTTCTTTTATAAGCAGACATTTATTTATTTATTTATTTATTTATTTATTCATTTATTTATTTATTTAGTGACTCCTTCGAACTAAGACATGCAAATGTGTTAGTGATTCCATTACATGTCAACGCTTGGATTTAAATATTACGCATTGGGCTTTTTAGTTATGAGCCCCAGCAGCACCATTTCTCAAACTGAACACGGGTTGGGGTTTTTTTTTCATTCTTTTTTGCTGGATGACTGGTGGGGACAGGGACATACGTACAATTTAATATCCAAAGAACTAAACAGATTTAGTTGGAACATTCAATATCTTTGTAGTTAGCAGAATTGCATTTGGTGACGTGGGCCAGTAAGGGGTGAGGAATGAGGTGTGTGTGTGTGTGTGTGTGTGTGTGTGTGTGCGTGTGTGTGTGTGTGTGTGTGTGTGTGTGTGTGTGTGTCGGGGAGGTGGTGTCACAGGTGTCAAATCAGACGCTTTGCTGGTACCAGGACGGAGCTGTTGAAAGCTCAGAGGTAAAACTTTAATGATTCCCATCCTTCAGTGTTTCCGCCATCACCTCATTTTCTCTTCCCTAATGAGCTCAGCCAATCACTGATCTGGATCCATTCCACCTCTGAGAACTTGATAACAAGGCAGTTTGGTCAGGGACGCGGCACGGTGGGGAGAGTCAAAATGCATTGTGTCGGGGCGTCTCATCTTTTTATACGGCTGGTGCAAGACTAAAGACTTATCCTCTTTGAGAATGGCTGATCTGACCGTCCACCTCCTGTCCATCAGAATCGTAGTTTCCTGTCTTGGCATATTTGGGAATGTGTTTCTTATTGTTGGCATCATTCAAACCAAGTTGACCCGCCTGAAATCCTTTGAGTTGCTTCTTTTGGAGCTGGCCGCAGCTAACCTGGAGGAAATCTTCATCGTCAACATCTACGACATGGTCATACTCCAGACTTCCTTCTTGAGCCGCGACGTCTGGTCGTGCCGAGTGTTCAAGTTCCTGACTGTCTTTGGTGAGGTCACCAGCATCCTCTTCACCGTCCTGATCAGCATCTTCCGCTACCAGAAAGTGAGGGATGCAGGCAAGAGGGTCAATCTCCCGATCTACCTGGACAGCATCAGGTCGCTGTGGATGGTGAGCGGGGCTTGCATTGCGTTCGCTCTTTTGCTCAGCGTCCCCATTTTTGCCATACACCTCGCAGACGACTTCATCAGCAACGGTACCAGCTGTCCTCCAGACTTCTTTCAGTGCAATAAAAATAATTGCCCCTTATTCAGGGGTCTTTACAAGTACCTTTTCATCCTGTGGTGCAACCTGCTGCCTCTGATCATCGTCACAGTAACCGGCTGCCTCATCATCGCCGTGCTGCTGAGGCAGAGGAGGACGCTGACGCCAGGGGTGAGCGTGCCAGGACAGTTCAGGGCAAAGAGCAAAAGTCTGCGTTTCCAGCGAAGCACGGTGGCCGTGTTGACTGCCATGGCGTTGTTTCAGGTGGACTGGACGCTCTACCTGATCTTTCATCTGACTGTCAGCCCTGAAGACTTTCCTTTATGGGGAGAAATTGAATTTTTTATCTCAACTTCTTACACATCTATTAGTCCTTATGTCTACGGGATTGGAAATAACCTGTTTACTTTTAAGAACTTTATGAAGAAGTAATTATGCTTATTTTCAGGGCCAGGCTTGTGTATAAAGAGATGTGTACTTTACTATAAATGAGTGTAGAATGTGTGTTTGTGTGCCCACGCTGTAGATTTAAGAGGTAGTTGACATTATGTATGGTCCGGGCAAATTCATGCCATGTAGCCTCCTGTTCTCTGAACATGCTGCTCCTGTTGATAATCATTTGGAGATAACAAGGAAATATTTTATCAGTTAGTCTCTGTCTGTACAAGCCCCTGTGTTTTCACCATCTTGAAGAAAAAGATAGATTTTATTTATCCAAAGGGTATTAACCTTGAGAGCTTAAATTCATTTCTGCATGTTTTATTTTATTTCCACGGAGATACAGCACACACAATAGCAGGGTTACGAGTTGTTGTTGTTTTTTTTCACCAGTTGGTTCCGCGGCAGCTCGCGCGTCTTTGAGCAAAAATAACTGCGATTTTCTAAATTAAACGTATTAGGTCGGGATGCGTGCACGTGTCGACCCAATACGGCTGCAAGTGGAAGCACGATGGAGAAAAGCCGCGTAGGGACATTTCGCAGTTGATCTCTCCACGAGGAAGATGAGTGTTTGTCGGCTCCAGTCCCACTTCCTCCTCCCGGTCAGGCAGGCCACGCCCCGTTGGCTTTCCACTCCAGCGAGTGAGGCGTCCCAGAAGCCTCGGTGTTGCTCAGGAAGTCGATCAGTTCTCTGTTGCGTTAACCACGGCATGAAGCCCTGCCAGTGAAGTAAATTTAGAACAAAACAAATGAAAAATACAAAATAGAAAAATGACTATGCGATTGGATACATTGCATTAAAATTAAGTTGTTTATAATGCATTTTTGTAAGGCAACTCAAAAATGGAAATAAAAAGGAATATCAATTGGATCATTTTTAGTGCTTTGATTGCTTGTTATTTAAGTCTTCAACAAGTGCTGCCCATCATGCATGAATTTGTTTACAGTTCTTAATGCATTTATTTATTTTTTTTCCACTGCAGGGCTGAGAATGTTTATTATGCACAATCAAACCAACAATAATAATCTGACGTTTGGCATCACTACTGACCTGCACAGCTGAGGCCATAATAACGAGTACTAGTTATACATCCTTGCAAAATTGGTGAAACAGTCACACTGAAAACGGTATTAAAGACCCAAGAAGAAATCTTCCCACACTTGTCATGCTAAGAATTCGTGTCCAAAAGGTGTAAATAAAATGTTGCTTTAGCACCTTTTACGGCAGTGTGAAAATTATTTGGTGAAGTTTTTATTATCATTTGATGAAGGCTAAGATTTTCGCCACCCTTTTTTCAACAGGGTCAACCACAGCATTGCGTCGTTGTGTTTCGCCCTTGCCATGAAATCATCCTTTCACTCATTTTTCAGTCAATTTTGATGGGAAGTTTCTAGTGTGTAACCAAAACATTGAGGAAAAAATAATAACAGTGACAAGGGTCGGGCTCAAATGTCGCTTTTGTGTGCGACACCATTACAAAACACATGGCCGGTAAAATCCTCCGGTGGACGCAGCCTGCGGATTGGCTACTGGCACCCGACCCGCCATGGCGAATGAGTGACGTCACAGCCCCGAGAGCACGGATGTGTGTTGTTAATGTACGTGTGTCTTCTCTGTATGTGTGTGTGTGAGTAAGAGAGAGAGAGAGAGGTGGGGGGGTGTGCGGTGCAGAAGACAGTGACCGTCCTCAGGAACGGTGACGATGGGAAACGCGACCGACTGAAGGAGGACTAAAGCCGCGGAGGGAAGGAGAGCGGAGCGGAACAACTGGAAGAGAGGAAAAGAAAAAGGAGGAAAAAAAAGAAAGTAAGTGCCGGCCGGAGCGTGCTGAGCTCGGCGCAGCGCACGTGGAGGCTCTTTTTTTTCTCTCTCTCTCGCGCAAACTTGCTGGGAGTTTGTCAGCGGCGGTTGGACTCGTCTCGAGGTGGGAGTCGACTGTTTGTTTTCACCCCTTCTTCCGCTCTCCAAATGAAACTACCCGTGAGATGAGTGGAAGAGGTTGGTAGGACAACCCCCCCCCCCCCCCCACCATCGCCTCACCCTCAACAAACCGTCGCGGTTCTCTCCCCCGCGGGCCGCCCGGGAATCACGCGCCACACGGAGCAGGCAGTTCTCGTGTGTTTTGTGTGCATGCGCCTTGGCGTTCGCGCTGTTCGCGGCGTGAGCGTGCATGCACCGCTCGACTCGACTCGCCTCGGTGGAAGCGAGCGAGCGAGCGAGCACACACAGTTGGCGTGGCCGTCGGCCTCCATTTGCCAGCTCTTGTTTACGTTCGAGGAACTCGTCGAGGCCCGCCGAGCGACGTCGACGACGCGCAACAGTTGATTTGGCGAGGTCAGTATTCCTCCGCTACCGCCGCCGGATGTTTGGTCGCCGTCGTAAGGTGAGGCGGTCGGTGAAACCTGCAACTTTTGTGTGTGTGTGTGTGCGCGTGTGTGTCCCACCAGCAGCACCAAGTTAGAGCGAGCGCTGGAGCTGACGCTCCCACCACCACCTCCTCCTCCACCCTCTCTTCCTCCTCCTCCGCCGTGTGCGATTAAGGCAGAGATGTTGCCGAACAACGATCATTTATTTATTATTTAGCTTTGCTTTGATATTTTAACGAGGGCCCGGCGGTTATTAGGAACGCGTAGAGCGTTTGTGAAACGTGGTCCAGGCACGTTTGGGTGGGGGGGGGGTCGAGTAACACCTTTTTTTTTTTTTTTTTTTTTCCCCCTGTATTGAGCTGCTGTGTTGGTGTGACTGTGGAGGGAGGGGGAAGGTAGATTGCACGCACACAGGTAATGTTTCGTCTTTTCGCCCGAGTGTGTGTTGTAGCGAGTTTCCTCCGACGGAAGTGGATTTTATTGGTGGAACCAAAGTGCAAACGCTTTGTTAAATGTGTAGTTTAAACATTAGTTTCGGCCTTGTTAGCCACGTATCCTAGCTGGTTGCTATCATCGACCACACCAGTGGGGTCACAGCCAGCAAGATGAACCAACACCACCACCACCACCACCACTTTGCACTCGTTGATAATGCATTTAAAGGTCCAATTTGCAATTGGTTTTAGGGTTGAATGGAATACAATTTCATGATACATATGTAAGTGATCAATTAGTTTGAGAAAGTTGTTTGGCCTTCTCTCTTTGCATCAAGGCTCCACCTGTAGGAGGGCGGCCATATTGTGACACAACATATCTAAAGTAAGCTCATCCTCTTGATTCGCTCAGGATTTCAACGTTAGCATCAGAGGTGGCATCAGAAAGATTTGTGATGAAGTGAGATGTCACAAAACCGATGCAGACACCAACATTACTTATAAGATGCAATGTTTCACGCGTTGGACCTTTACACTAACGGGAATATATTCAATTTCGTTTTAATATTTCTGTGCCTTTTGTCGGTCAGATTTACTTGTATTCACACAATTTTACATTGGACATTTTTTGTGTTTAATCATTCAGTTTTGTTGATATTAATGGTGATATTAATGTTTGTTTCCAGTATTTTTATTTGCAGTTAAATATCTCTTAGGTTAGAGGTCGGTTGACATGAAAAAAAAAACTTGTTATATTGCTTTATAACTTGTGTAATAATACCTACGATCCATCTTTTTCCTCACGTGCTGAATGAAGTTGGACGTCAGCTGTCCGAGATGCCTGCCACTGAACCATCAATCCTGGAGAGCGGCCAGACGTTGCACGACGGGAAAGGGAATATCTCCGTCGATGTCCATTCCACTACTGGGCTTCCATCACATCCTCCTGTTCTGACTGTTGCAAAACCTGACTCAATGATCAAGACGGAGATGGAGATAAACGTTGTGTCCGTGACAAGTTGTGACAGCGAGTTGGCGCTGTCGTCACCTGCGGAAGCAAGCCCAGCCAAGCCTGCGCTGGAATCGGCCTGTGCCTTGGATGGCTCTTCTGGACGGAGCCCAGCTACCTCATGCATAGCATCTGCGTCGGAATCGTTGGTGTGCGCAGGGCCAGACTTTGTCAGCAAGACGGAACCAACACCTTTTGGCAGCGCGCAGCTGAACGCAGATGTCCCTGCAACACTCACTTTCCAAGGTGTTTCTGTAACACTGGAAAACAATAGCTTGTGGAAGCAGTTCCACAAATACGGGACTGAAATGATTCTTACTAAGCAAGGTCGCCGTATGTTCCCGTACTGCCGCTATCGCCTTTCTGGCCTAGACCCGACGCAACAGTACAGTCTGGTCTTGTCTATAGTTCCAGCCGATAACTTAAAGTACCGCTTCAACACACCCAGGTGGGAGGTTAATGGGCTCGCGGAACACAAGAACAACACTCTGATCCGGGCATTTTGCCACCACAACTCTCCCCGCTGCGGCTCGGCTTGGATGGCCAGCACGGTGTCCTTCTTCAAACTCAAACTGACCAACAACCCCAGCGATGAAGACGGCCACATCATCCTGAACTCCTTTCATCGCTATATTCCTCGAGTACACGTGATACCCGTGCCCAAGGGGGTCAGTCCGACACCTGAGCAACCCATTCTTATTGGGCCAAATTGCCTGACGTTCACTTTTCCTCAGACCGAATTCATGGGGGTGACAACGTACCAGAACTTTTGGATCACCAAATTGAAGATTGATCATAATCCGTTTGCGAAAAGCTTCAGGGAGGATGGGAATAACTCTCGCCTGATCAGGCTCAACAAATCAACCACAGAGCTGGACACAGTAGAACCTCAAGATGACAAAGAGGCTTTAAAACCTGATGAACTTACCAACGTCAGAGAGGAGACTTTGGATTCAAGGTAAATTTGTTTTTTATTTTTTTTAAAGCATGTTTCAGATCTGGCTGCACCACACCACACTGACTGATTTATAACTTTTTTCTATGATGCTAATTTCTCAGATGCAGTACAAGATGTATTTTATGAGATACATTTGACCTATTTTGCACACCACCCCATTGAGATTTGCAGTAGTGAGAATTAAGGTACTTATTGGAATTAAAGGTAGTCCTGTAAGAATAACCCCACATTAACACATTCTGATTCTCATATAAATGACAAGTTTTTGTTCTATGTGCTGCTGTGTAAGCTGAAAAGTTGAATATCTGTTCACTTTTAAGACAGTTTTTTGGGGTTGTATTTTATCCTTTCTAATAGTTCAGACTCGACTAGATTTAGTAATAACATATGAGAATAACAGCCACTCACTCCGCTTTCACAAAATCAGTAATTTCATAACTGTCCTCCAGCCTTCCCCATCCCCAGAATGCGGAATGTCCTTCACTTCTATCTCTTCTTCACTTGCTTGCCTCATGTCAGAATGGCCTGCAGCTGCCTTGTTTGCTTCTTACGTGTGAAAGATTCAACAAAATATATTTTTTGCAGGAAATGTAACATGCAGGACCATAAAACGACGGTTTATAAATGCTGTTTCCTGGAGAGATTTAGGACAATAAATTGCACTGATCGGATGACAAAGTTCTGGAACTGGATATAACGTGGAATCTTTAAGAACACTGTAAAATGTACTTTGTCATATGAGAACTCAGAATAATCTTGAGCTTCTATTTTAAGATGAAAGCTTTTGATTACACTAGCAAAAAAGCCAAAAATCTAACAAGTTTGTGGTCGTGAACTGGTAAAAATGTCACTTTTCACCAGTGAAAACTCTGGAATGACCTGCGAGGAACCACAACGTTGCAGCATTTCTCATTTTGATACACATCTCTTTTTCCTCTTTGGTTTTCATTCAGCCGTCAAAAGGCTCACGTTGACCCCGTCACTTCTCCCAGCCACACCAGACTCGTGCTTAAGCCCATCATGTCCACCAAATCCAGTTCAAATGACCTGTACGTGCCCTGTGTGAGAGGCAGCCACGCTCTGGGGGAGCTCGTTCTCGTCGAGGAGAGCGAGAAGGACAGCGTGGAAACAAAGGAGAGCGAGAAGGACGGCGTGGAAACAAAGGAAGCTCGTCCCGTCGGCCTTGCTGGAGGAACCCCCGTCGCCGCGTCGACCCCCGTGGCGAGCTCGACCCCCGAAGCATCTTTGGCAGGATCGTCTCCCAGGTGCGGCAAGAAGAGGAGGAGGGTGAATTCACGCTGGGGAAAGGGCTCCCCTGAGGAAGCCCGGCGTCCGTCGTTGACTCTGGGTGCGCAGCCAGAACTGGATGATGTGGACGGCCTGGTCTTTGCCTCGTTTGACTCCAAGGTAAATAACTGCTATGACTGATTCACACACAACTGCGAGTCGACTTACATTTATTTGTTTGATTTTCTGTTCTGACAGATTATAACATTTTCTTTCTTCTGATTTCTGATTCTGATTGCACACTTTTTGCATGCAGTGTGTTGTTATGGTAAGTAACTGTTTTGTTTTTTTTACTTTGTGGCGCAGGAAGCCCTGGAAGTGCAGGATGGGGACAAACGTGCAATAAACTCATCACCACCATCACCAGTTTCCACAGTGACCAACATTAAAACAGAGCAAACAAGTAAGCCCTGTGAACACATTTTATATGGTAATATTCTTTAAAAGTATTTTCCTCATAGGAGGAAAAAATGTATCATGGGATATGTAGAAAACGTTTTTCTAGCACCAGACAGTTGCTGCTATTTAGAAGTAATTTAGAGTTATGTTATTCTTCTGAATACACGAACGCTGGGAAATCAACACATGAATAAGGTTTGTTAGTATAGTTTCAAATTCGGCAGGCCGGATGAAAACGGGCCACATATGGCCCCCGGGCCGTAGTTTTTTCCGTGCCTGCCTTTAATTATTATTTATGTGTCTCAGCTGAGGTTGATCCTGAGACTGATGAGGAGAAGTTGGTTCGCTTTGAGTCATGTCTACTGCAGTACCTCCCTGACATGAAATACAGACAGGTCATCCATCCTGTGCTGCAGGAAGGTCAGTTCACAACAGTCGCACATCAACAACCCATGCAACATTACGTAGTGTCCATCATTTTTCTGAAAGTTGGCGGGGGGTTTTTTTCTCCCCACTTTCTGGTCTAGTGGGGTTGAAGCTGAGCTCGGTCGACCCAACACAGTCCATCGACCTGCAGTACCTAGGGGTCCCTCTGCCTCTTCCGGCCCCTGTCAAACAAGAGCATCAGGCCACCACAACGCGTATGTTTCACTCAGTTTTGACAATGATATTGTGATAAAAACACACATGATATTCAAAAGAGTTTGCAATTTGTGTCAAAGGACACTCGCTTGTTAGTGCGGTGCCTTGAGGTTAGACCAGTTTAAAAAGTCTGCAGCAGGCCAAAGTCTAGCTTCCCCCGTAAAAGCAGCTGCGGTAGCCAGTTCAATCATTTACCTTCGAGGGAAGTCGAGCTGTCGGGCACATTTTGACAACATAAAGTGTGTGCTTTGTGTGTTTATTTCATGATATTTGGATCGAAGACTTGCAGATATTCAACAGTTCATCCTGATTTAATATCTATTCAATGCTTGTAATATCTATTCAATGCATGGTCAAAGAAAATGAACTTTGTTACTGTAAGGGTTCCCTTTTTAGAGGAGTGAAGGTTTTAATGTGTTTGACTTTCTTAATTATTGCATAATATAACGTTTAGGGGCATATAAAGATTACAATAACAACGTGACATTATTAAAAAACAGTCTAAAATCCCTCAGCGAGTGAAAAGCATGCATAGCTTTTATTTTTGCTCTGCTGTTTAACAATAGAAATGCATTTCTTTTTTGCAAAGAAAATTAAATGGCAGGGCGTGCGGGGCAAAAACAATTTCCTAGTCTGATGAAGCTTTAAAGTGTATTGTCTGCATGTTAGTAAAGCCTGGCTTTTTCCTCGTAGACAAGAGATTGTCCTTCATCTCTCGGACTGGAAAAACGAGTGACATGACCAAATTAAAGGGATGGAAAAACAAATTGGTCCGAAGAACAGAAGCATCTTCGTCGAGCTGTGACGGTATAGTTACCCTTTTTTTATTTATTTATTTATTTATTTTTTAATCTTTCTCATATGGCTTAGTGGAATTAAAGTGGTTATTCTAATCAAAGGTCAAACCAAACTGAATGTACTTCCGTCATTATCCCACGCTGATGGCCCTCATTCTCACTCTGTGGCAGGGACGGCAAAGAACCTGTCTGCTTTCTGCAGCAACAGTTTGGACGAGTACTTGGAGAGCGAAGGCCAGATGATCTGCGAGCGGGCCGCGGCCTTCTCCACACGCCCTGAAGATCCTGTCGTCTACCAGCTGCCTGCAAAAAGCTCCAGCTACGTCAGGACCCTGGACAGTGTCCTCAAGCAGCGGAACTCTGCGCCCAAAGGCCGGGCGGTGGCCAGCAAGCCTTGCCCGTTGTCTTACAAAGTCCCCCAGAGCTCGGCCGCCGCTCAGCTTAGCCCGACCGCGCAAGGAGGAGTTCAGACCGGGCAGTGTTCCGTCAAGACTGGTTCGGTTCTACAAGGGTAAGAGTTTGTTTGTGAGTCGCCCTGGCTTTTTAAAGGTTGATTGTACTACACACACACAGTACAATAACCTATTTTGTGCTTCTTCAGATCTCCCACACAACAGCCGGGCTCCAGCCAGAATAAGTCGAGCATCAAGTTCATGTACAAGATGACGACGATGGAAAAGGGAGCCGTCAACAACGGTTTGAACAGAGTGCAGCTCACCCAGGACAGGGTGGAGGTGGCGCTGTCTGTCATTCTGACAAAAGAGGTACGCCGTAAACTGCTGCAGGACTGACCAGCAGGATTCTGCAGCCACCACATTTTTTTTTGTTAGTAAAAACTTCTTCTCTTTTTCTTAAAAACAGATGCAGGCCGATTCGGTCCTGAAAGTCCCCGCGTTCCCCGAGGGTAAGGCTCAGGGGCCCGAATGTGGTGGGGATTCTTGCAAGCTTGGATGCATCTGCTCCAGCCTCCACGGCCCCGTGAAAGCCACGCTCCACTGTCGGCGTCCAGAATGCATGTTTGGTTGTACCTGCTTCAAGCGCAAGATCATGAAGCAGCTGAGCCCCGGAGAGTCCGAACCAGAGATCCAGCCTGTTTACTGTAAGATCAGGCTGTTTTGGGCATCACAACTGTCTCTCCATTGACATTTCCTCTTCTGTTTTTTATTTATTTATTTATTTTTTATTACATTTGTGCTCAGTTTGCTCATTAATCTCCTTAACCTTAATAAGACAAATGTATTCTTTCAGCAGCTGTGTCGAATATGGAACACACAGTCCAGCCCCAGCCGGGCTCCCATGTGAATAAACTATGGAAACGCACTATGGTGGACAGGGATCCAGAACCCCTCTACTCTCCACTACAAATAGCTGCACACTCTTCGACTCCGATGTTTGTATTACGCAACAATCAGGTAAAATATGATCTTTGTCTTATTCTGACTTTTTTTTTTTTTTTTTTTTTTTCAATGTTTGACTGAAATGAAAACTGCACCCATTTCACTCGCCACTCTATTAGTGCCTGTGCCCAAGTATTTTTTTTTTCTAAACAGAAGAAACAACTGTTACATCCTAGCTTCAATCTTAAAATTGTGTCGCAGATTCCTGAGGAGGACAAAGACCCAGTGTACAAATACTTTGAGAGTATGATGACATGTGCACGAGTCCGAGAGTTCAACGCCAAACCTCCTCAAGTCCCCATCCTGCCAGAGATCTTCAACACTCCGACGACATCCACCGCAAAGGAGAAGAAACCTGCTGAAGACAAGCCAAAAATATATTTCAGAACTTTATACAATCATGCTAAAGAAGGTAGATAACAGTCTAATAATTATAGTTAAAACCAGGTTAAGACATTTGTTTGCTTTGTTTTTTTCCCTGCTCATCTTTTACAATTAATTAATTAATTATTATGCTATCCTGTCCCACCTCCAAGGCACGAAGGCTGAGGGGACGGAGTCCAAAGTGAGACGGCAAATTGAGATCCAGTCAATCTGCGAGTGGGACAAGGACCGCAAACGGGTCATCGAAACACTGTGTCGACGTATGAGTCAAGGGAAACTCACCAAGTTTTTTTGGATTGGACCGTACTTGGTCCGCCCACTCGCCAAGATCTCCATAGAAAAGCCGAGTGGCTCCGTGATTACTTACAGGGTAGGTCCCAACGATGGTAACGTGACATCCATTGCCTTGCGCTGTGATCTCATGCTTGTATTCATTCAAATTGTAAATATCCAACAATCTTGTCCAAATTTGGATATTTCTTTTTATAAATTTGTAATGCAGGTAATGTCATACCACTGTTTTTACCACAGCGCTTTCAATAATGTTTCTGTCATAAATTTTCACCAAATTATTAACCAAACCAAATGTTGTATTGTGAATCACATCAAAATATTCTCCTCTGTTTTAGACATTGTGATAAATATTGTATTGTGTCTCAGCTGTAGTAATAGTGATTGACTGAACTTGATTATTAAGATAGGAGTCTATCATGTCATACTGAGTAATATTGTACTATGGCTTAGATATGTAATTACTATTTGATTGTACTGTGGGGCCACTTGCACTCTTCGCTATATGATTAACAACCTGTCGCCGATGGACTGACTCTCTTCCCTGCACCTCCCTCAAGGTATGCATCAGCAAACCGGCAAATGGTGAAGAAGACGAAGATGAACTTGAATTTGAGGAGGAGATGGGGGAGGAAGAGGAGCACGGTGAAACTGACAGGCCTGCGACGCAGGTTCTGGCCACTCCGTTCCTCGGCAGAGTGTTACCGGCCGGCACGCTGAGAGGCAAGCCGAAGCCAGTCGGCACCAAAGCCAGTGGGCTCGTAGAGGTCAGAGAGTCGAGCTCTTGCTTTTTAGACAAAACACTTTTAAGTGTGCTGTCGTCTTGAGTGTAATCTCTGTATTTGGGGGCTCTTCTTCACAGGTCAATGGTAAATCTTACAATCAGGCCAGACTGTTGCTGGGGAGCATGGGCTCCCTCCACCCAGCCAACCGCCTGGCGGGCTACATCACCGGCCGGCTGCGGGTGCCCACCAGCGTTTCTCTGAAAGTGTCTCAAAAAATAGGCCTGACTGACAAGATCAAGCCTGACGACGAACTGCGCATTAAGGTGGCCGGCACAGTGGTCCCTCCGACCGTGACCGCACGGAAAACCGCCGATCTGAGGGCGTCGACGCAGCCGCCAGGTAAAAAAAAAAAAATACTTCCTCTAATACACACACACACACACACACAAAAGTATGTGGCTGTGCTTCCATTTGCCTTGCTAATGGAGGACATAATCAACTCGAGAATGCTCCAAAAACCGAATCACCAACCATCCTCGCCACTCCACACAGAGCTGCTGGAGTTTTAAGATGACGAGACCAAAATTTCCGGTCTTGTGAGCGTCATAAAGAAGAGGGTCAAGGGAAACTGGTTTCTAGTCTAGCATTCACAAAGCTCTGCTCAAGCCATCTAGTTTTTCTTTCCAGCTTTATGCGTGTCGTAAACATAGTTTTCATATCAGTGACAAGCATGAGTTTATCACGTAAAGCACGGTCACTCAGCCACATGTGGCTCGTGAAGCTTTCAATGGTGGCTTGCACGGTCGTTAATGACAAAATATAACAGCCAATACGTTTGAAAAATGTGCTAAATAAACATTCAATAAACACTACACGACAAAAACACAAACGTCTGCATTGTTTTCCTCCTTTCGCCTCAATTTATGTTGGCATTGTTTGCAACTAGGGATGTTAACAGTTTATTGATTAATTCTCAATGAAGGATTTAATCGATTAAATCTAAGTAGTTGCAATTAAATTATTTATTTTTTTTACATGGGTAGTTATTATCATAATCGTGTAGTGGTAGGAAAGAGCATCTCGCCACCTATTTCTACATTTAGAAATGCTCATAATACCTCAATTGTGAGGATCACTGTTGTAAAGGTTACATAACGATCTCATAAAATTATGTTTCTGGATCCTTTAAGACCTGAATATATATTCAGACATATTGTCCGTATTTTACATCAGCTGTAAAGATACATGGGTGCAGATAATACACACATAAGTTTGTTTTTTTGGGGGGGGTTCATCACAAGAAGTCATCAGCAAAAAAGGAAATGACTCCTTTATCTGATCCTTTTTTTTCTGTTTTGCCTCTGTAGTTCAAACACATGAGCCAAATCTCCAGAAATCGGCGCCCACGACCCCGGAGTCGCAGGGTTCACAAACCCCCTCGGCGTTGAACTCGTGCCCCGCGGCGGTCCCAGAGCGAAGCAGCTCAGACGGGAACTCCCAGGCAGGCAGCAGCAGCAGCAGCCCGTCTTTTTCTCTCACAGTCTGCCCAACGCTGAAAACCCCCAGCTTCGTGGAACAGAGTGGGACCTACAGGTTCCGGATCTGCCCTCCCACTAAACAGAGCAGCGGCGGCCAGGACCAGCGAGGGATTGTCCTGCCGGGGGGCTTCACCCTCATCCAGCTCCCAAAGCGAGGAGCCGACAGAGCCGCATCGAAGTCTGAGAACGCAGAAAACTTGACCGGCGGAAACGAAGGCGCTCTGTGTGGCGGACCAGTGTTGCCCGGACTCGAAAGCTACATTGGGGCTTGCTTAGGGGACAGAACTGAAGGCTCCGTCAGCCAAGAATCCAACGTGGACTTCAATTTCGAGGGCTCGAGCTCGAGCTCAGCGTCCTTTGACATGGACGAAGACGTAATTGTGAGAACAAATAATTGTTTGTTTTTTTTAAACGTTCAGCAGACAAAACAAAGTTGGGTTACTGTTAATCACCATGTGATATTTTATACAGGATGGGTTTGTGGACATTGAGACCGTGGAAGAAGAAGAGAATGCATCCAGGAACTCACAGTGAGTCCATTACAGTAACTCTGGATTGGGAATGTTAACAATTAATCGATTATCAATTAATCGTCAGTATGCATACTTTCTGCAATTAATCTGTTAAATGTATTGTTTATCTCTAGAACTGGATCTCCAAAATCGAAGCCTGATTCTATGGTACGTTGTCATCCTATATATATATTTTTTTTTTTATAAACTGTTGCAGCCACTCTCTTTCCCCATTGTTGTCAGGGGAGAAAAATCCTTGTATTTACCTTTATTCTCTTACAACTCCTACAGAGTGATCGTTGTTCTTTACAAGACCTGCGGCGAAAGAACCACACTGTGGTGGAAAGACAGCGGCGCAGCGAACAAAAGGGCCTCTTTGACAAACTGGTGAATCTGCTCAACGTTGACCCCAAGACGCCGAGGCTGCACCTCCTCACGATGGTCAGTGTCACGACCTTTGCATTCAACACAACAGTCACGTTGGTGATGAAATTCAGGCAAAGATCAAACCTAAAGTGCCTAACACAAAAAAAGGAAGAAACTGGTGTTAATCCTAACGATGACTCCACATTGTGAATGTTCCTGTCGTTGTCGTTTGCAGGCCTTGAATGAAATCAAAGAACTGGATAACACAGCTAGTTTTCTGGAGGATCAGAAGAAAACGTTGACAAGGTTGCGGTCCAGTTATTTGAAGGAACTCTCCCAGCTGACCGGTGCGTACAACTCATTGACAAGGTCGTCTGATTTATGTGAAATTTTGCTTTGGGAGAAATTCATGTTGATGCAACATTGCATCAGAGCTAGGGGCTGGGCGATTTTGGACAAAAATAAAATCCCCAATTTTTTTTTTCTTTTCTCTGAAAACTCCATTTTTGAGTTCAATTTTTTGGGGTAAAACTACAAAAGACAATGAAAAAAATTAATTTCAACCATTTTATCTTTATTTCTAAAGAAGGGGGACGTGATATTTTAATCTCCGATACCGAGTAAATACTTGCGACATTAGGCTACAACACTTGGTTCAAAGCACGACTGGGTTACCTGGCATTTCTCGTTAAATATGCTACAAAAACGGGACAAGCACCTGCAACCCAAAGCAGACAAATGTGAAAATAGTGCTGAAGTTAAAACACACGGCACTATCAGATTTGACGGTTGTATTTCAGATGCCCCTTTTCATTTATAATCAGCAGTTGGAATGATTCACATCTGAATTTATATATAATTTGTGTTGTAAAAATACCCTCCCACCCTCGTTTATTTTTTTTTAGGGAAGTCAGAGAGTGCGATCAAAACCAAGCTGTTGCAGCTCTACAACAAACAGAAGGCGAATGAGAAGACTCCCTTCTTCAGCAGTCTCCTCAAATCCAGAGCCGCTCTTCTGCATCCTCCCGACCCCAGGTCCTGCGACAAAGCTCCCACCATGCCCCTGTCGGAGCCCAACTTCTTCGGCACCCCAAGCCAGTCTGGCCAGTCCACGGGCGCTCGTGTGAACTTTGTATCGCAGACCATCAAGGTCGAGGCACCTTCTCCGCCCGCAGCGCTTCCGGCCCACTCGTCGGCCGCCGCCGCCGCCGCCTCACCCTCGGACCTCCAGGGGAGCAAGGCGGACGAAGCCGCAGCCCCGGCGCTGTTCACCGTGGTGAAATCGCGAAAGGACAGTGAGCATAAAGGCCCCGCGCTCGTCATCGGGAATGAGTCTGCGGACAAAAAACCACTGGTGGCCTTGGTGCCGAAGCCACACCAGAATGTAACACTTCCGCTCATTCGCTCCAAGACTGGTAGAATCATTCTTCCATCGTCCCTCAAACCTCGTAAGTTAAAGAGTTGATGTATTCATGTTCAACGTTGTGTTTTATTTAATGCATACTGATAAGTTTCCCCCCCGTCCCCACAGTTGGCCAGGGCTACTACACCATCACCTTTCTAAGTCCGAAGCAGAAGGAAGAGGGCGGTGACGATAAACCTTGTAATTTGGACTCCTCGGAGAAAGAAAGCGTCAATCTTTCAAGAACGGATCCCCCTCCAGGCGACGGCCGTGTTGTGGAAGACAACGTTCCCGATCCCGACCACAACGAGGAGCCTTCGGGCCGCAACTCCATCACTGGCGAGCCCTCCTCCTTTCCAGACACGACGTCCGAGCCTCCGTCAGTCGCGGCGGATGCGGAGAGCCGCCCAGCAAAGATTTCGAAAAAGGAGCAGGCGGCTCCGGCTAGCGCAAAACCCCGGCGGGGCCCAGGGAGACCCCCGAAACGCGCACTTGCGGCTGCTCCAGGCAAGCGGGGCAGAGGAAGGCCACGAAAGACACCAAGTGCGCCTCTCAACGACAGGCATCCGGCGGATTCTTCCGATGACGGCGCCACCTGGCATCCCGGGAAATGTACAAGCCCCGATAGAAAAAGCAAACGCGCTCCTGCTAGATCCACCAGGCTGACGGACAGGAACAGCCGTCGACCTTTGACCCGGGCCGCTCTGGGAAAGGACTTCCCGAGTGCTAAAAAACGCTCCTGGATCGACGTGGAGAGGGAGCTGGAGCCCGACACGATTCAGGAGTAGCTGCTGCCCAAAGGGCCACAGCAACATGTTGTGACATCGCTCCAGTTCTAAAAGCTCAGTGCCGCTCTCTGCCGTTGAGGAAGTTGATTGATTGAATGCTTTTTTTTGTATAAAGAAGAGTCATTGATTGACCTATTGAATGTATAGATGAGATAACTCCCACATTGACCTCATAATTTTGTATTTTCAATCAAACTTGATGAATTCTATCATAACTAAAAAAAAAAATTGTGGTTTAGGTTGATACAGAATGTTTAACCTTGTGTAAAAAAAAAAAAGGCCCAGTCAAACTACACACTGCTTTATTAACTTTATATTATGTAAATGTTAACTTATCCTGCTTGATGCATTTTTCTTTTTTAAAGTTCTCATACTAACTCAGTGACAATGAATTCTGGTTGCACTTTATGCTTTCGGTAGAAACCACACATTATGTCTTCCCTTTAGTCTGTGGGGGTATCACTTCAGTAATATGCACATGAAATCTTTATCTTGGCAAAAGAGCTTTGAAAGCAATCAGCCATATTCTTTGAATTTTTTTTTGAATTAGCCACCAATGAATTTATTTACTTTGAGTGATTTCTTTTTTTTCTAACACTTGATACCTGGTTTATGAAGTTCAAAATGTGGGTAAATAAATCTATAAGCCTTTAAAACCTATTTCCAAAAAAAATACATTTCCATTTATTTTGGCATCCAAACTGTTCTTTTAAACATCTCATCCTTGACTTTTGTTGCTTGCCACACACCTCGTACCTTTGTGATGCCTCAGATCATGCAAATGTTGGTGAAATTAAGCCATGTTTGAATTTATGGTAAAAAAAATAAATAAAAGAAAATGATTCTTACCCATTATTAGTCATAACCATTATTTTACTTTTATTGACATTTACAATATCAATACTTAGCCTGCAATAAAATAAGCCTTCCAAACACGGATTTTTGAATTTACAGAATAAAATGCTTTATCAATATTCGAATTTAATTTGTAACAGATTAATATGGCTACGAATTAGTTGACGTCATCTAGGGGCGTTGCCTATCATGGGTTGTGCCTCGTCAACACGCCCTTCTATCAATGACGACACGTTTGGGTGAATGTGCAGACAAATCAATGAAACCACACGCTTGTGGACAGAGTGGTGCGGAAGTACGTGTGAAACGCACACTGAGAAACTTTACGCCAAACAAAGGCGTCTTAACAATAAACAAGAATCCGTTCAATGTAACGTTTCACCGCCCACTGTGGAAGCACAGTGAACCGTCGCCCTCCAAAGCACCCGCCATTCAGCTGAAGAAGACAGCGCCCCACTAATCCTGTTTTCATCAATTAGCAACGACTGGCACAAAAGCGACCATTGATGTAATCATGGCGGAGGCGCACATTAATCTCTTCGTCTCATTCGGGTCAAGGAGCGAGGCGGAGGGATACTTTTATATATTCCCACAAAAGAGAGAGTTCCGTCGTAGGATAAATCAGTCCAAGTTGGCCACAACTTCACACACTTGGTTTCTAATGTGGCAGAAGGAGAGGACCTGCTCGGAAAGGTACTGGCACTGTTTGGGGAAGAAAAAGAAAAAAAGGTGTACGATGCGCATGCGCGGATTCCTCTACCTGTAAAGTGGCTGGAAATAGGCAAGGCATTCATCCAGGTAGTGGAACACGCACTACCACCCTAGAAAATGAGCCATGTTTTCCTCAGGGAATGACGGTGACTACAATGTGACTGTTTAATTCACATACTTTTGTCATTGATCCCAGAATTGGCGTTGTTCAACAGAGTTTTGAGCTTTTTCCTACAACTACGGCGAGCCGGCGGGATACTTGGCGCACGCCCCGTTGTCGCCTTGAGTTTACGCGATCCGATTTAGCAGAGCCCTGCCTCTGCAGCGTGTGGCTGCCCGGTGAGGGATTGTTGTCGGAAGGAAGGAGGAGGAGGAGGACTGTCGTCGGGAGCAGCCGGTGCTCGGCTCGCCGGGCGAACTGCACACATCATGCCGGGAGACAGTTTCACGAGCCGCATCAGGAACCTGCTGCGCTCGCCATCGAGCAGACAGCAGAGGAACCGGACGGAGAGCCTCACCAGCAAGGTACCTTCACAGTTGTGTGTGTGCGAGCTTTGTAGTACTTGGGATTCGTTTGGACTTTGCATTAAAAAAAAAAAAAAAAAAAAAAAGCGAGATAAAGAATGTTGAGTATTCTTAAAAGTGTTGCTTTTACAAGGCATCAATGTATAAGAATGATGATAATGATGATGAGAGACGAGGGCGAAAAAAAGCGTTGTCCCTTACAGAATGAGTTCACAAATAAGTTTTAATGATATCCTTATTATGACTAATATTTAAACTGCCCAAGTAATAAGTGAAGGGATAGACCCCTTTAATCCGTAAATTTCGTAACTGCTCTGCGTTTACTTTAATCTATTCCAGTTGAATAATTATTTGTCCCCAGGACACAAAACAGATCATCAGCGATAGTGAAAAAAAAGTTATAATAATAATAATAATAATAATAATAATAATAATAATAATAAATAGATGATACACATGTGCTAATGAAGAACTGCAAGGTAGATTGAGTGTAAATGTATGTCATAAATGCAAAGATTTTACTACTTGTTACTTGTTCTAGTTCCATTTTTCTAATATTTAATCAGAATATTGCAGTGTGCACTCATTGCAATATAACTAAACTGCATATTGGATGCGACAAACCTTGGTAACCCAGACACAACAATGAGGCTTTGAAAGCTGCTTTGAGGTCACCCAGACAGACAGACAGACAGTTAACTTCTGTCACTTTATCTGTTTAATTACGTTAAATCTGACCTCAATTTTTTTTTTCCTGAGTTAATCACATCAACATGGCACAAACGCAGGGTTGACGGATACTAAATTAGCTAAAATGACTGTAATGTTATATGCATTTAACCTCCCCAGCTTTGTTCTATTTCTCTGTTTGTTCTTCACCTCCTTTGCTTTGTGCTCGTTGTGCCCCACCACAGGTGACCCTGGAGAAGGTGCTTGGTATCACCGCCGTGGGAAACTGCGGCCTGGCCTGTGACCCCCGATCCGGACTGGTCGCCTACCCTGCAGGGTAAGAGGAGACCGTGTGGGCATCTTTATCTTAACGTTTTGACCGATCTGACTCATCGAGGCACTCTGCGTCGGCTGCAGTCTTATCATCTCCGCCTGGCTGTCACACACGCTCTGTGTGCAAAAGCTTCTGTGTCTGCCAGTGTTTTTCCTCGCTGCTCAATCAGTGAGTAACAGGAGGTCTGGAGTCTGTTTTCATCATAGAAAACTCTTCTTTATTCGTATCCCAGAGGAGTTTCCTTTGAGACTCGGTGTAATACGCTGTTGTGGTGAATACTGCATAGCCTTATTTATTCAGTGCAAACAGTGACACTTTCCCTATCAGCTCTAATATGCAGTGGGACATCACAGCTGCTGGGGTCTCCTGGGGCGCGAACAAAAACAAGTGTTCAGACACTTTTTGATTATGGGAATCATTTGTCAAAGTTGTATATGCTCTGGGAAGATCAACACTGAGGCATGTGTGCTCTTCTATTCTATTCATTCGTTGTTGTTTTTTTTAATCAGCATCAGTGCACAGACGCAGGCATTGCTGCGCGCATATGCGAGAGCACGCCGACTATATGTCTTGCGGCCTCGCCTTTGTGCGTGGCGCTGCGTGCGTGAGTCGCGTAGTCTGGCGAACCACCTGCCGCCTTGGTTTAAGTCTGCGCAAGCTGTCGTACCAGGAGCCGACCCGCTTTTCTTGGCACGGCGCTAAAGAACCGGCAGCTCGCAAAAACAAGCCGATTGTTTCTTTTCCGTGCCGCTCTCATTAAGAGAAATGAAGGGGAGCTTTATTAGCGAGGGAGGACGTGTGGGCGCGGGCAAAATGTTTCAGTATCGAGGAGGAGTGCGAGTGTAGGAGAGGTGGGTTACCACTACGTGGGCAAGATGGAAACTTCAGAAGCTGCCTTGTAATGATGTCTTGTAATAGTGAAATGAGCAGATTCAACAGAGGTGACATTCTTGGAGGGTTTTCAGTGTTAGGAAGAGATCAGCGTCCAAACTGTGGCTTCATATTTAGCCCAAACCTTTCTCTATAAGAAAGTAGCAGATGATTCCGTCAACACGAGTTGCTCCTCTGCTTTCTTCCAACGACACGCGTGACGTTTGCCTGTTCAATTTGGTGTGCTTGATGCCATTGTCTGATTTTTAATCATAGAAAAGCCGTTTTAATTATTCACTATCCTAGTCACCTTTCCAGCGTGATTGCAACTCCCTTCATTATTGCCTCACAATTCACAAGTTTTCGATTAAAAAAAACAAAAAAAACCCACAAGAATGGCACTTGCGCCTGAATGTGTGCGTTGTTGTTGTGCTTCCGGCTGCAGTCTTGTAGGAACTCCACGGGAGAAATGTTTACTGACAGATCAGGAAAGATTAGTGCACTTTGGCACCTCCTTGTTAGCGGGCGCTGCTGCGTGGATTCCTGGGTTTAATCAGCGTAACGCAGTTACAGCATAGTTGAGATAAGCCTCATGTATATTTAACTGGAAGAGAGATCCCTCATTGATTATTCCATCACGGGTCGGGCTTGCCTT
Source organism: Nelusetta ayraudi (assembly GCF_046127955.1). Taxonomy (NCBI): domain Eukaryota; kingdom Metazoa; phylum Chordata; class Actinopteri; order Tetraodontiformes; family Monacanthidae; genus Nelusetta; species Nelusetta ayraudi. The sequence continues at coordinate 1,912,100 of NW_027466132.1, read as the reverse complement.
AATGCCTCATTAAGTCGTCTTTCACCAATGTAATGCAATCACAATTTAACCTCGTCAAGCCAATGTCTCGAGCGGTTGTGTCGTTCTTTATTATCTCTCGGCTCAAAGAGGTGAAAGGGCAAATTTTGAGTGTTTGCTTCATCGTGCAGGTGCGTGGTCGTCTTGCTGAACCCCAAGAAGAACAAACAGCACCACATTGTCGCACCCAGGTGAGTGAAAGAAACACACTCAGCACTTAAGTGGGTCATTATTGGCACACATCACATTAAAATGATGAATCCAGTCATTAAAAGCTGTAAAAATGCCACCCTAATTGGAAAACAACTCCAACTCTCAGACAGTTTCCAGTGTACAAATAGCATCCGTTGTATAGGTTTTCCATTTATTTTGACTAGTCAGCCTCACACCTTCGATTCTTCCTCTCTAATCAACAGGAAGCAGATCACAGCTCTGTCCTTTTCCCCCGACGGCAAACACTTGGTCACAGGAGAGGTGAGCCTTCAAACTGGAAAGCCTCTTTTCCCTCCCGCTTGCGTATAAACTCGACAGATCCTTCAAGGTTTCACTGCAGTTCTGTCCAGCTCGGCCAGATATAAACAGGTTCCATTGAGAAACCTCTGCAGGGTCTCACTCTGCTTCTGAGCTGCACCGTGTTGGTACACCTGCTGTCACATTGTTACTTGCAGCGCGTGTCTCCCAACACAACCGCCTAAATCCGCCCTGGCCAATTAAAGCCGATTAAAGACTTCTCTGTGTAAGTGGATGAGCGAGTGTGCAGAGGCCCTGATGCCACAGAGCAAAGTTCACATTCAGCGGGATTCCGACTGAGGCGGAGGACGTCCTGCCACCTTTGCAAATAGGAACCAGTTGAGAGTGGATTTGTTTTTTTGGATTTTAACCAGCGTGGCGCAAAGTAAATTCTTTGATGAAAGCAAAGCAAAGGTTTGTTTGAAAAAAAGTGGAAAAAAAATCCAAAGTGGATCATCTGACTAGAAGCGTCCTTGGTAAAACTCACCCTTTCAAGCAAATTGCGACTCAAGATTCAAAATTCAAACAACTTTATTTATTCCCAAAGGACAATTCAGTTTACAGCCTCAAGTCACAAGTGTATCAAAAAGATCACCAGACAACAAACACCACAAACAGCATCCACTCTTTCAGTACCACAGGCTGGCAAGGGCAATCAGCGCTAGCAGCAAATAATAAGATAATATAATAAATAAATATACAATAGATACCCAATACGGCTCTCAGGTCACAATGCCTGGTCTGTGTTCGTCATTCAACAGTCTCAGCATTCAGAAGCCTAATGGCTGGAGGAATAAGAGCGTTTGAAAATCTGTTAGTTCAAGTCGGTTAGCTGGACTCCAGTGAGCATGGCGCAGACAGGAACAACACTGCTGAGACAGTTCCTCTGTTCTGCTGCGCCGCATCCCCCCCAGCCTGCGTCTCCTCTCACCTAAATAACCGCCGCCCTTCAAACATGTCATCCTATCATATTAGAGGACACGAGATGACACAAATAGCCCCGCTCGACCTTTTGATCTCCAGCGAGAGGGGGGAGAGGGAGGCGGGGAGGTAATGTGAACGGGCCCAGAGACGGATAACGGCGCTCGGCTAACGGAGAGGATTAGCTCGGTGGAACTCGGCCTGACTGGGTTCCACCACTGGGTGGTTAACCCTTCATTCCAGTCGGCAATTAACCCTCCTCCCTTTCCCTTCCCCTCCCCCACCCAGTGCGGTCACCTCCCGGCGGTCAGGCTATGGGACGTGTCGGAGCGGAAGCAGGTCGGCGAGCTGCGCATGCACGACTACGGCGTCTCGTGCGTGACCTTCTCCCCCAACGGCAAGTACGTGGTGAGCGTGGGCAACCAGCACAGCATGATCGTCAGCGTCTGGGCCTGGAAGGTACGTCGCAGCAGCAGCAGCAGCAGCAGCAGCTGCCGTGTGGGAAAGTGCTCCCTCCCGACGAACGTCTCTTTGCTTGCAGAAAGATGTGGTGGTGGCCGCCAACAAGGTGTCCAGCAAGGTGACGGGCGTGTCCTTCTCCGAGGACAGCTCCTACTTTGTCACTGTGGGCAACAGACACGTCAAGTTCTGGTATCTGGACCAGTGCAAGGCCAGCAAGGTGAACGAAAAATGCGCTTGAATCCGCATGATCGAAAAACGATTTTTTTTTTCATGTCCTTTTGTCCTTTATGGCGTAATGCTTGTTTTTGTTTATTTGTCAGTCACAATGAGGGATGCAAATTATCGATTAATTCATTAATCGTTAGTTGATTGACCTTATCGATCGATTAACGATGAATTATTATTATTATTTTTTTTTAAAGTTGTTTAAAGGTAACTTCTTCAAGGTATATTATGAGCATCACAGTATCTCCAGGTGAATTGCTCTTTCCTGCCACTACACTGTTAGAATGATATTAAGTACCCGTGTTAAAAAAAATGTTCAATTAATCGCGACTAATTCAATTTAAACAATTAAATTCTTAATCGACAATTAATCGATAATGGATTAGTTGTTAACATCCATAGTCACACTAACCCTCCACCTCCTCCTCCCCTCCACCCACCTCCGCCTCCCCGTGTCAAGGCCAGCGCTCCGGTCCCCCTGCTGGGCCGCTCGGCGCTACTGGGGGAGCTGCGGAACAACTTCTTCTGCGACGTGGCCTGCGGACGAGGCTCGACGGCCGACTCCACCTTCACCATCACGGCCTCGGGCATCCTGTGCGAGTTCAACAGCAAGAGGATTCTGGAAAAGTGGGTGGACCTGCGGGTGAGTCAGAGTGTGAATCACTCGCTGCTATTTTCTGAAAGTGCCACTGCTCTTACTGCTATTGTGTGTTTTCTATTCTAAGCTCTTGTCTTTTTTTTTTTTTTTTTAATTAAAGGTTCCCTGTTTTAATCCTGGATTCTAGTGGAATAGATTTGCTTGATTTATCACACAGAAATATCCACATTTATTTTGAATCCAAATATTTTGACAGATTATGACAGGCAGTGCAATTAACAGGTCATTGCAGGCGTGTGGCAGGATATATAGACATGTATATGCAGCGGATATAAACATCTATGAAAGTCACAAGTAGAACAAGAAGAAGAGAAAAACAAAAAAAGGGGGGGAAAAAAGACAATGAAGCTGTTGTCAAGTCGTCAAGTATTACATAGTGATCTTCAACAGTCTCAGAAAGGGTCCCCACGTCTTTCGGAATTTTCCCTTTGAATGCTGAAGAGAAATATCTAATGTCATATCCACAGATTTATAAACATATTTAGCCCTCTGTTTACAGTCTCACTAACAAAACACTGTGCGTCGGCTTTCAAAGGTTGAATAAGGAGTGTGGCAGTAACCTGTTAGTGGTACCGATGCCACTACAAAGTGCCACTACAAAGTGCTCTTTGTGACATCATAAAGGGCTGTTTTGCAGGACTGCATGACAGGCTGGCGACAATATTGTTAGTAAATGTTGTAAAGGGACATTTATTAATAAGATGGGACCTTTAAATGTAATATTTTATAATTATTTTCTATCCTCAACGCTTCCTTTCATATCGGGTCGACCAATTTTTTTTTTTTTATCATTCATCCATCTTTTCATGATTGATATTTCCCACTATCTTAAACTGTGGTGAATGTTCCCGCCGCTGAGTGTCTTGCCACCGTCGGTGCCCCCGATCGTCGCCCAGCTGCGAGAGGCTTTAAATAAACGGTAAAGACGGAGGCATGTGTGTGTGTGTGTGTGTGTGTGTTGCACCGCCGCCGCTGCCGCCGTCTGTCGGGATCAGCGAGGGATTAGCAACGACGCGGACGAGGGGAACAAGTACAGGATGTGTTTTTGGAGGCCTTCCAATTGGGATGCACTCAGGCATCTCCCTTGGTTCTGAGACGCGGCCCCCGGACGGGATGGGATGGGACGGGACGGGACCAGGTGCACTAACCTAACAGTCTGCGCTCCTCCCATCTCCTCTGCCTTGGCAGGTGGGCGCGGCCCACTCGCTGTCTCTGAGCGAGGACCTGATCTTCTGCGGCTGTGCCGACGGGACGGTGCGAGCCTTCAGCCCCGACGACCTCAACTACGTGTGCTCGCTGCCGCAGCCGCACGCCCTGGGCGCCCACGCCGAGTCCAGGTGAGCAGGCAGGAGGCCGCGGCGGGATCAGACCTCCCTATTTATAGCGTGACTCAAGTGGCCACATCACAACAACATCTCAGCCAGTCTCTGGTTAAAGCACACGTGTATAAGGGGAGCGAACTGTTATTATCTCTCTATTATTAAAAGGTATGTTTACTGTGATTCCTTGGAAGGCATTTGAGCCCCCATCATTAAATAATGCTTTACTATATAAAAATAAATCCTCCCACCTTTTCTTTCTTTCTTTCTTTCTTTCTTTCTTTCTTTCTTTCTTTCATTGTTTCATTCTTTCTTGCTTTAAAGTATCACATTGAGAAAAAATTTCATTATTTTAAAATTCTGCTAAATTATGTGATGTATCATACATATCATTTTTGTAAACTTTTATTTTGGACAATTCCAGATACAAACAAGATGCTGAAATAAATAAGAATAATATATAGATATATCTGTCTAAAAATCCAAGATGGAATAGGAGGAAGCAGAGCTTATCTAGTCCCATGTATTGCAATTACAAATGAATGAAAATATATATATATATTTGTACATTCTTTTAAAATTGTCTCATTTTGTGTGAGCATGGTAAGAATCTGGGGTCTCGGACGCCTCTGCAGCCTCAAACCAGATTCCACCACTTATTTTCTTAATTTCCATTTTTTTATTTTTTCCTCCCATCAGCCACCTGTTTTCTCCCGACAAGGACGCCCGCTACCCCGACGCCATCGCTGTCTCCTACGACCCTGGCAGCCGCTGGCTCAGCTGTGTGTATAATGACCACAGTGTGTACGTGTGGGACGTGAGAGAGGTGGACGCTGCCGTCAAGGTGCACGCCGCCCTCTTCCACGCCGCCTGCGTCTGGGACCTGGAGGTGACCGCACGGATGCTGTGTTTTTTTTTTTTATTTGTCTTTCTAGGTTTTCAATAACGCATACAATTTAACGCGACAAACAAACCATTTATGTCATTTTACATTATAATCAAAGGGTTGAATGAATTTGCTCTTGGTTTGTATTGTCATCATGTAAATGAAACAGAAGTCACATCACTGCTGCGTCTTTTTATTTATATATATATATATATAGTATTTTTGTAGTTTTTGCATCGGAGCTAATTTGGTTAGCTTAGCTTTTCCCTCAAACTGTCTTTTCATTCAACGCCTCCTCTTCTGTCCTTCCCAGATGTTCCCAGCTACTCCTGGAGAACCCACACCGGCCGTGTTCCTCAGCTGCTCCGCCGACAACACGGTCAGGCTCTGGCAGGCAGACGACGGGCGAACATCGCAGCGCGTGTCCCTCGGCGCCGTGAGTTTGACTTGATGATCTCCGCTCAGAGCAGTGCTTTTCAACTTGTCGAGTCTCAGGACTGACGTTTTGTCCTTTATAATGAAGTTACGACCCAAATTTATTCCACAAAAATCCAAGCGCTTAGCTGACTTTCTACCATGTCTAGCAAAGAGAGTTAATTAACATGTTTTTCTTTGCCTTCAGTATCTATCTATCTATCTATCTATCTATCTATCTAGAAAGTTGTAAAGATTTTAAAAAAAAAATTGCATGAGGTGTGTCCAAACTTTAAAAAAAAGATTTGACCGCAGGACCTGCGGGGAATCATCTACATCGACGGCAACACGGGCGCCTTGCTGGACCCCGACTGCGCCACCAACGTGGGCGCGGACAAGCAGGCGGACGGACAGACGGCCGAGAGCAGGACGTCAGGCATCAGGAGCATCTGCGTGAGCTCCGACGGCAAACACCTGGCGTCTGGGGACCGCAACGGGATGCTGAGGTGGGGGAGGGGGAGGGGGGGAGACAAACCTCCTGAAGTCCCGCCCAGGAAGAAAACCTCGCGGCCGCTTTGTTTTTTAAACGTGTGACCGTTGTCCCCCCTTGCAGGATCCACCACCTGGACAGCCTGGAGGAGATCCTGAAGGTGGAGGCCCACGACGCCGAGATCCTCTGCGTGGAGTACAGCAAGCCAGAAACTGGTGGGCGTCGCTGTCTCTTCGCCCGGTTGCCGTGGCGACGCATCGCTAGCTCAGCTTCAGTCTTCTCCTAAATAACCGTCAGAAGTTTTGCAGAGACCACGCAGTTGGTGGCCTTAACACACGCATAGACACACATTATGTTGTGAAGGTGATTAGAACAGGAGGTCCACTGTGTACCAGCACTGATATCAATGTTTTTGGTGTCCTTCCTGTACCTGCATTGTCTCTATTTTAGCACAAAAAAAAGCTGTGTGTCTGTTATAAAAGAAAAACGCTAATAATAATAATATATACCTTATGAAGACACAATGAACTTCATTCAGTTTTTGCATTGTTCAAGTTCAAATCTGATCTTAACCTATTTATAGGTGAAATGATTGTGATGGGTTGTGTTTTCCCCTCTTGCCGCTCTCAGGTCTGCAGCTGCTGGCCACGGCGAGCCGGGACCGTCTGATCCACGTCTTGGACGCCGCCGCCGACTACAGCTTGGTGCAGACCCTGGACGAGCACTCCTCGTCCATAACCGCCGTCCGCTTTGCCGGTGAGCCACTTCAGACTGGCCGCTTCTCTCTCCCCCTCTCTCTCTCTCTCTCTCCCTCTCTCTCTCTCTCCCTCTCTCTCCCTCTCCCTCTCGCTCTCTCGTTTCATAATCCTGCCTTTCATCTCCGTCCATCGTCGCGTAGCTTCCCTGTTTTCTTTGAGCTTAAACGTTGCGGCTGCTTCTCTAAATAATAGAGGACGAGTGCAGGTGCGGTCAAGTGGAGTTTTGTTTGTCAAAGCTTCGCTGCGTCTCTGATTTCTGGGCTTTTCCGCAGATGATTTTTTAATGGGGATTTGGGTTCTGCTGCTTGTTTTCTGAATAATAAAAGAGCGGGAATTTCTGAAACGTTCTCCGTCTCTCTCGCTCTCCGCTTTTCAGCCAGCGACAACAGCGTGAGGCTGATCAGCTGCGGCGTGGACAAGAGCATCTACTTCCGCACGGCTCACAAGGTAAAGGCAAAAAATGACGTAAAGGTGCGTTTGTTAGATTTCTTTCCTCCCTGCAGGTTAAATCACTTCCTGGGAGCACCTGACACACAATCACCGCAGGAACCCGAAACCCCCACGGAGCGGGGGGGGGGGGCTTGTGTAACTGGGTGCATGAAAGGAGACTTCTCTCTCTCTCTCTCTCTCTCTCTCTCTCTCTCTCTCTCTCTCCCTCTCTCTCTCCCCCTCTCTCTCTCTGTGCAACTCCTCTCTCTTGCTCCACATTCGCTTCTGGGTTACTGGGACATTTCTTTCCTGCTCGGTCACCGTTGCATAAGTTAGAACGCCGAGTTAAGACACATTTTGAGCCGCCGCCACCACCACAGCGACTCGCGGGAGCTTTTTTTTTTTGTGTGGAACAATGAGCGCCGGCTTGTTAGTCCGCATCACGAGTCTTGTGCAATCTTTGTTGTGAGAGCCTCGCCATCCGTGCGGAGAGCGACGGTGGAGCTACTGCTCGGTCTGCTGCCGCGCCGTTGAAAGATGCTGAATGGACCTTTAGTTTTGTCAAACCGCGTGTGTGTTAATTTGGCGCGGCACACGCACCCCGATTCTTGCCTCGTTTGTGGCAATTTTTGCTGACCAAGTGATTTTCTTTTCTGTTGTTTCACCCGTTCAGAGACTTCAGACTTCCTCAGACTTTCATTTTGTCATTTAAAACATTCACTTCCAGTGCACATTAAAAAACGAAATTGCGATGCAAGCGACTGCACAGACAGACATTGACGGATCAGTTGAAAGTAGGGATGCAAATGATCGATTAATTCATTACTCATTAGTTGATTGACCTTATCGATCGGCTAACGATTAATAGATCAGCGGCGATCTTTCCTGAGAACCTACATTTCACAATGAAAACTGTGTACGGAAGACATTATTTAACCCTTGAATAATGTTGAGGGTCCAATGTGACCCATTTTTACTTTACAGACCAGTTAAAAACACCCTCAACAGTTATCCTCTGACTTTAAGTTGACTTCTAATCGGTCACATTTCGATTATTTATTTATTTATTTTTTAAACTTGTTTAAAAGTTCCTTGTTCTAGGTATATTATCGTTAACTTGGAGCTGCAACGAAAAGCAATTTTCCCTTGGGGGATGAATTAAATAACTGGGATTCTGATTCTGATTAGCCAGGGCAATGTTAATTCCAGTCTGCTCCCTGCAGCTCCTACATAAACTGCACTCAACCTGTTCCATCCAGGTATACAGAAAAAAACCCCGTTGCAGCTTGTGTTTGTGATACGCCCTGAAAAACATCACAGGCAACCGTGGCTTTATTTGACTGAGCGTTTCCACGTTTAGCTTTTGCTCCTGAAGCTTAAAAAAAGCTCAGCCTACTCGAGCGTTTCCCCTTTTTTGTGGCTTCTTGCAGACCGACAGAGGGACCAGGTTCCGGCGATCCCACCACTCGGTGAGGAAGAGCACGCTGTACGACATGGGCGTGGACCCCAGCTGCAAGTACGCCGCTGTGGGCTGCCAGGACCGCAGCATCAGGTGTGTGTGTGTGTGCGCGCGCACGCGCGTGTGTGTGTGTGTGTGTGTGCCTTAGTGAGGATTAAGGAGATTAGCGACGAGAAGTGAACAAGCTCTCGTCTCTCCTCGGGGCTGCAGGATTTTTAACATCAGCAGCGGCAAACAGAAGAAACTCTACAAAGGCTCACTGAGTGAAGATGGAAGCCTGCTCAAGGTGAGGCCCCGCCCACCACCACCACCACCACCAACACACCCTGCCACTGTGGACGCTGTGGGTTGACTTTGCATGTGTGTGTGTGTGTGTGTGTGTGTGTGTGTGTGTGTGTGTGTGTGTGTGTGTGTGTGTGTGTGTTTGTTCCGGCAGGTTCAACTGGATCCGTCGGGTCAATACGTGGCCACCAGCTGTTCCGATAAAAACATCAGCATCTTTGACTTCAACACGGGGGAGTGCGTCGCCACCATGTTCGGACACTCCGGTAACGGCCACTCACACACACACGCACGTGTTAACGTCACACACAACACGTTTGCAGGGAATTTGATGCCAATTTTTTTTTTCCTTTTTTCCTTTTTCCCTTTTTTTTCTTTTTTTCTTTTCTTTTTTCTTTCCTAATGCCAAAATTGACGTATTTCTCATATTTGCAGAAATCGTCACTGGGATGAAGTTTACCAATGACTGCAAACATTTGATTTCAGTATCTGGGGACAGGTGGGAAATCGTTCTTCAGCTTCTTCTTCTTCTTCTTTTTTCCATTCATAATGAATTTAACGGTCAACACGGTAGAACAGCCGGAGTGGAGGAGCACCCAAATTTAAAAAAAAAAAAAAAAAAAAAAAAAATCATCTTTCAGCGGTTCTATTGCTGGAGGAAATGAGCGGGGAAATGTGTTTGCAGACCATTTCCTGAACAGTCAAGCTGGAATTAATCGCTGAATTTTTAATGGCCTTTTATCCCTCAGCTGTATCTTTGTGTGGCGACTGGCTCCGGAGCTGACGCTCAGCATGAGGGAGAGGCTCTGCCGCCTCCGACAGGAACCCGATACGCCGCCCTGCAGCACCTCCACCATTAGGTGACCACACACACACACACACACAGGCACACGCACACCACACCAGCTTTCCTGATCGACTGCGTTTTCACAAACCACCATTCGCTGATGCTAAACCTGATGTCTGCCGGCCGCGTTACCGCAGGCGGGAGGTGTATAGCGCCCCCTCCCTGGGTGGTCTGTCCTCCGACAGCGAACGCGAGCCTGAGGAGGCGGACGGAGCGGAGAGCTGGGCCCTCAATGAGTCGGAACCGGACACCGGGACCAGTTCCTCCACTGACAGCAGCCATGAAGAGGAGGACACAGGTGCAGTGGCGAAATATGAGTTTCAAGTTTCCTTTTAAGCATCCATAAAAAAAACAAAAACTGAAAATGAACCCTGAATTTTCTATTTTCTGGAATTGAACTGATCAGTGCCTCACAGGCCGTTTAGCAGGTGAATCAGCTGGATGTTGACCACTATTGAATATCCTGCCACCTGTGGTCGCGCTGACCTTTTGCTCTGTTCGCCAGCCGCTCTGGGGAAAAATGATGCCGGCATCAAACAACTCGCATCTCATTGTTTCTGAAGCTTCTTATTGTGGTTTTTTTTTTTTTTTTTTGCTCTTTCAAACAACAGGTGGCTCAGATGAAGGACACGACTGGGAGCTGACAAAGGTCGGTACTCATGTAAAAATATTTAGAAAAAAAAAAAAGACATTCAACAGCTAACTAAACCTGCCAGGGCTGTCGTTTGTGTGTTTGATGTTTTTATTCCCGCTGAAAGACGCTTTTCAAAAAAAAAAGAAAACATACGTGTGAAAAACACAGTGATTTAAATCCACAGTGAAAAAACAGCGCAGGGCCCAGAACTGATAAAACTAATGAACAGAAAATAGCCAGAGCACAAAGAAAAAATACAAAAATGAGAAACTTTCAACGAAAAAAAAAAAAAAACGACCAGCTCATGGTAAAATGCCTTTTCGTCAGCGCCACTGCGATGTGCGCTTTGATTATGTAAGACGGGCAGCTGATGATAACTTCAGCGACTGCTCAGAGACTCGTTTTGAGTTTTTCGTCGGAGCCCCTTCGACAGACTGCGGCGCTGGCTGGTTTAAGGATCTCTGCATGGCTTCACACATGAGATTAAACCCTCTGTGATGTACCGCGGTGGAAATTCCCTCCCACTGAGTCTTAAGAGTGATATAGAGCTTTACGAAAATCCATTCTGAACGACGCGCGGGCCACAGAGGAAGAGCGGGGAAAAAACTAGATCACACAGCCTCTTCTCTGAGACTCTTCTAACATCCAAAGACAGAGCGAGACTCGATTTGGGCAAATTGATGTCTATTTTATGAGTAGACCTGCTCTCTAATGAATTCAGAGCAAGCAACCGACCCAACGCACTGGTTCAAGATTGTTCTGGGTGGTTCTAGATGGTTCTAGAAGGTTCTAAGAGCTAAATACCCTGGTGGTTGTGGGTGGTGATTTTGACTGACTGATGGGCTGTCTATCCATAATCCAGGCGGCACCCGACTCCTCCAGGCGTCCCCGGAGACGCTGGTCCCCCTGCATGGGCTCTCTGGACGTGATGGTGAAGTCCATGATGGACCTGCGGCAGCTGGAGACCTTTGCCCCCAGGAAAAGCACCATGGGATCCCTCCACAGCAGAGACCGGCAGAGCACGTCCAGCCTCCAGGAGGCCACGGTATGCATGGAATCTCTCTGCATGCTCTTGTCACATTTTAGAACCCATTGTGGCCCCACCAGTCAGAAGGTTTGTCCAACCCTGTTCTAGTTCCTTATCAAATTGCCAACCTGTGTCACCTGTGATATGTTCCAGCTGGATGACGGGGCCACGAGGTATCGTCCTTGGCCGCTGACTGACGCCTGGTTGCCTTCAAGTCTGTCGTCCCACAGCTTCACGGGAACTGAAGAAACTTTATTGTACTGCGAGGACAACGAGGAGGACACGAGTCTGCGTGACAGGTACATCCCCACTTGTGCTGTTTTGGGGATTTTTTTTAAACGCAACACAATTTGATCGGAAGATTTCTTCGCTTGTCAGCGATGACACGGCGATCGAGCAGCACGGCAGGACGCAGCAGCGGCGAGGGATCCACGGCGACGGCCACGAGAGCCGCAGCCCGGACAGCGCCTGTTCTCTGGGCTTTGACAGCAGGACATCCAGCCCCGACCACGTCCTGGAGGGTGAGGTCTTCACGCACCGGCCTTTAAAAATGCAGGAAAATGCACAAAAAGTGAAAGAAAGAAGAATTGAATCAGCACTTTTGGAAATGCAGAATGTAAAGATCAAAGGCTTTAGCACCCCCGTGTGGTACAGTGGAGCAACTTTGCATGATGCATCAATGCACTGGGTTCAAGATAAAATCCTAAATCTACGTGAAATCAAGGCTGTGGTTTTTTTTCATGTGCTACACATGATGCAGTACCAAGGAAGCTTTGCTTCTCCTCTACAACGCGTGGTGCTTTTCTTCAATCTGCAGATCCCGGGCAAGCCGACAGCTCTGACGAGGAGAGGGAGCAGCCAAAGGCAAAGGTGACCAGCGTGGACGAAGCTCTGAGGACCGTGACCGGACCTGCTGAGCGCAGCAGCCAGGAGGATTTCCTCAGGCAGAACTTTGAGACGCTGGCCCAGACCACCAGCAGCACCACCACCAGCAGCAGCAGCAGCGGCGGCGGCGATGCAGGTAGAGGAGACCCGACAACCACTTAATCAATTTGTGCAACTGCAGCAAGCTTTCCAACTTTGACACTTTTCCCCTTTTGCCTTTTCCACCCCCCCCCCCCGTGCGATTTCTGCATGTGTGCAGCCGAGCAGAGCCGCGTGCCGAGGCTCAGCATGTCCTCGCGCTTTCTGGCCACAGGACACAGTAACAGGTACTGTTGATCAGTGTTGACTTCCTGGCTATAATTACCTCATATGTACACACACACACACACACACACACACACACACACACACACGTGGCTCCGCTAATAAACCCTCTGTATACCGTCCTGATCCTGCCAAGGTTTTTCCTGTGAACAGAACAATTTCCATGACATAATGTTTGGAACGTTTGGAGGGGGGCGGGCGGAAAGTCACACACTTGCATCATGAATGTACTGATCTGCACGTTGACCCGGTCACATGACATTGTCTTAGTGAGTGTAGCTTAGCACACTCGCTCAGTTCAAGTTGAAGACTTGACTCAGAACCGAACCCCCAGGGTCCAAGATGGCGGCCCATAGAGCATGCGCTGTAGTGTCACTTCCCATCATGCCTCTGTAACTCACATTCTGGAGAACGTCGCTTACAGAGGACGCAGCCAATCAGAACGAGCTGAGACACAGCAGCACAAACGACGTTGCGACGTCACGCTGGGAATAGTCTTTCCTGCTGATTTTCTGGCCTTGATCATTTTTTAAAAAATAACTTAAAGACCATAATTGAAAAATGTACATTATAAAGATTTGCTTGGAATCATGTTTCAGTTCACAGTCATCCTGTGAGCCTTTTTAAATACATTTATTTTTGTATTGCGGACTATGGGGAAAATGCTTTTTGGGCCGCAGTACCACAAGTGGCCACTGGGAAAATTTGTTGTGCCGCCATTTTGCCAGTCCGGTATCTAGTTGTTATAATACATCCACGCGAAAAATACATTTTAATGTGCCAGTTGTGTCTATTTGTGTCTAAACAGTAAGCAGCCAGTTAGCTTTGTGCTCTACCAGAGCTTCCCTCTGCACATTTACTGCATAAAAGTTCTTCCCAGCTTAGCTTCTATGTGAAGCAAAACTGGCAGCCGTCAAACACAACACTGTCAATAAATTACGTTAGTTGCTCTGCCGCTTCCTTGACCCTCCACTGGCCTTTTCTCCCCTGCGCAGGGCCTTGACTCCCTTTGCCAAATCGCACGGAAAGGATCAAGACAGCCACTGCGCAAAGCCCCCTGTGTCAAAAGTGAGGCCCTTGATGGAGGACGGCGGAGTAGATAAGACCCCCGCACTCGCTGGCAGGAGGGAGGGGCCGAGGTGAGAGAAAAAAACGTGACCGGGGGTGTGTTTTTTTTAAATTTATTTTTTATTTTTAATTTGCAGCTTGGTTAGACTTAGGTTTATTGAATCAAGTCATCATACTGATTTGAACACTGTCATTGATCTCTGTACCATGAATAACGACCAGAAAGACGACAGAATTACCCATTCATTGTAAACCGCCTCCCTCTCAGCAGGACAGGTGCTCTGGAGGGAGACCAGGACACGGCCGCCAGACCCCCCAAGAAGAAGAAGCCGTCGGGGTCCCACCTGTGGCGCCTGTCCAGCCCCTCGCCCAAGTCCCCGCTGCTGGACAGAGCGTCCTGCCTGCAGAAGTCGCAGTCCGCGCTCAACCTGGCCTCAGACCGTATGACACCTCATCCATCCATCCATCTGTTTTCAATACCTGCCTCTTCCTGAGCTCAGCTTATGTAGGAATCAGCAAAAGTGTAAAATAACTCAAACACGTTTTTATATTTCAATTCTTCAAAATAACCACCTTTCATAAAAAGCATATTTAGAGTCATTTAACATGTTTTTTGCTGCATCATTACACGTAGCTCATGTATTTGATGTCTTCAGTGTAGAAAGTAGTAAAGATTAAAAAGAAGAACAAAAAAGCATGGGGGGGTGTGTCCAAACGTTTGACTGGTAGTGTGTGATTATGCCCAGTGCAGCAGCACTCCCTCCCTCTCATGTGATGTAGCTTCGACTGCTTTGCTACACAGATGAACTGCAGCAATGATCCATTTGAATATAGTTTGCATCAACAAATGTGCCAAATAAATCAGCACTGACTTGGGATTACTTACAGCCTGTTGGCGTCTAGAGTATCATTTCTAACAGCGGCCCATCCTGCTGATGACTCAATACTCAATTCAGTGCATTAAAATCTGCTTCTTGTCCTTCTCTCCCAAGCTCCTCTCTCACCTGCTCCCTCTGGTGACCAAAGCGAGCACTGCAAGAGGCCCCAGCGGCTCTTCCTGGACGGCGACAGCCACAAGCCGTCCTTCCACTTCTCCTCCCCGTCCTCGTCGTTGCCTCAGTCGCCGGAGCCTCCGCAGCCCTCCCTCTCCTGGGAGAGCCCCAAGCTCAAGGCCCACCACTCCTACATGAACCCCACCGCCAGCTCCATGGCCAAAAGCAGCCGCTCCTCCTCGGTGGGCGAGCAGGGCGCCCAGACCCCGCCCTGCTCGCCCTGCCTCCACAGGAGCAGCAGGAGGTCGTTTGGGGAGCCCGAGGCCGAGGCCCCCCTGTCGGCCTCGTCGCCGCTCTCGTCGTCGCCGTCTCTGCCGTCCTGCCCTCAGCCTCAGTCCGCCAGCTCTCAGTCCCCGCCGCCGGCCGCGGTGCTCTCCGGTCGGCCCGTCCAGAACGTCCAGCCCTCTCGCATCCCCCTCCCCAAGCAGCCGCTGAGCCCCCGTCGCAGCCTCTGCCTGGAGGTGCTGCCCAGCTGCAGGGTTTCCACCCCCACCGCAGGCCCAGGAGGTGACGTGACGCCGGTGCCAGGGAAGCAAGGTTGGCGGCAGATGGAGAAAAATGGAGGATTAAAAATGCAGTGTGATGTGTGTGATTTTTAAAAGCAATTTCTTTTGCATTTTTTTTTTTTTTATTTCCGCAGCACTCGTCAGACACCTGTCTCTGACTTTGGATCCAGTTTTCCCCAGTTCGATACCCGTGAGGCAGAAGAGGGACTCGCTGTCAGAGAGGTTATTGCCTTAGAAAATATTCATTCATGGTCCTTTTTTAAAAAAAGAAATTTAAAAAATCAATTTAACTAAGCATCAACACAGTGAGACTCACAACAACTCACCATTGTTTCTCAGCTCCAAGGGAATGGGGCAAGAGGCCGTAGCTACAGAGCGCCCCCTGGTGTCCGAGGAGGCCCACACGTCGAGCAGTAATGCGCAGACAGGTTGGTCCTGCCATAATATGGAAACCTGCTCTTCATGCATTGCATTCATTGTCTCTCTGTCTGTCTCTGCCGCTAAATCTATTGTGAACAACAACAAGTTCACAATAGATTTCACCATAGATTAAAAACAACACAACCTTTACCGGCCACATAATTGTGCAGCCACGGCGTTCACGGTACGCAATTTGCTCACAGCATTTTTTTTTTGTTGCCGTGCAATCTGGGTGTGTGTAGCGATTAAATATTTACACCAAACAATAATACGCAGTGCAAAATAAAACAAATGAATGATAATTATGATTAATGCGCAGATTATGCTGCTGTACGTACAGGAAAATCACCATCGTGCCAACGCCGTTTCTCAGCACTGCTGTAGTTTGTTTTGCTCGCAATCCCCTCCCCTGGCAAATAAAGCCATCAAGCCGTTCGAAAAGGCTGAGCTCAATCTGCAAACGGCATCTTCATCCCGCCGTTCATGCCGCTCGCGCAGGGCGATAAGTGGCGCCACACAAAGGTATCGGCCCTCATTTAAATTTTAAAGGGATCCCCTGCAAAATGCCGCGGAGCTGATATCCCGTCCGCGCGCCCACAACTGTGCTTTCCCAGGGGGGCGCCGAGTGTGAAATCGTCTCTCTCCGCTCTCTTGCTTCGCTGCGCCTTCTTTCTTTCTTTCTTCCCCGCCGCGAGTTTCTTTTTCGATGTTTCCTCCCTTCCTCCCGCCGCGCCGCGGCCTTTTTGCACCTGAGCGCCTTCCGTGCGTTCATGGCCGGGTGCGAATATACTGTGTGTGGCGCTGTATTTGCATTTGTTTATTTTTTATGCTTATGTTTTTTTCCACCTTCTGCGTTGTACTGAAAAGTCTTTCTCACTCTCCGTCTCCTTCAGAAGACCCTTCCATCACCGTGGAGACTTGCAGGGAGGCGGTGACGGAGCTGCACAACAGTCTGAGGAGAACCGTCAAGCTCTACTCTCAGGTCAGTCGAAGTGTGTGTGGGTGTGTGAGAGAGCGGCGAGCAACGGGAGGTAAAATATGAAGCGAATGTATAAAGCATCAGTTTTAACAGGAAGCAGTAAACGGAGGGCTAAATGTGATGATTTATGGAGATCGAGGGACTTTATCAGATCATTTCCGTTTTCACTTGAAGTGAACTGGTCACATGACCTCCGTACGTCACGTCCGCTGAAGTGTTTCCATGACTGTTTTGCCATATACCTCCATTTGGATACATCTAAAAAACCACCTCATGAGAGCGTGAAAATCTTTTAGCCATATTTGAGAGTTTTTTTCTTCTTCTAAGTTTCTGTGTTTCCATGACCAGTTTCTTTTTTATAAATTTAGGTTTTGCACAATTCTAGGGGTAGTGGACACCCAGCTCATGTCTCTGCTCTCTGTAAACTGATCAACACACACACAGACAGACAGTCTGTCCTGTCTGTCTGTCTGTCTGTCTGTCTGTCTTCCTTCCTGCCCGTCTCGCCGCCAGGCCTGCTTCTCACACGTCTTGCCTTTTATGAAAACCAGGTGCTCCAACAGCCCGGCGACGATCACCAGGAGATGAGAAGCATCCTCTCCGAGACGCTGCTGACGGTCAAGGCCGAGCTGGACGCCATGCCTGAGGCTGTGCCGCCGTGCGAGGCGGCCGGCGACGGGGGGAAGGCCCTGGCCCTGCTGGAGCAGTGTGCCGAGCTGCTGCTCAAGTCCGTGGAGAGGAGACTGGACACAAAGACCTAGCTGGACCCGCGCGGGTCACTTCAAGGTCACATAATCTGAATTATGAAGGACTTGTGACTGGATAAAAATGCACAATATTGTTCAAAAACATTAGCAAAATGGATTGAGAACTATACAAGATCAGAAAAAAAATATCTGGATTAGCTCCCCTAGTGGCTGGCTCCGGTAGCCTCCCCCCCCCCCCAGAGTTGCGTGAGTGCACACTGTTTTTATGTCATCTGTGGTGTTTGTTTGTTGTTGTTTTTTCTGTGTCTTTGTAATTGAATGTTATGTATATATATATATGTGTGTGTGTGTGAACTCAACTATGGTTTTTAATTACGTTACTGGCGCAAAACTTGCGGCGCCATATGTTTGGGCCCTATTTTTGCCGGGTGGGAGGAGGCAAAGTCCAGCTTCACATGCCGACACGTATGTAACATGTGTGTCATGTTAAGCACATCTGTACCCAGGACTCAGACGCACACACAGACACGCACATGCGCACCCATGCACTGGTAGCACTGTGATTTGCACATTTGCACAGAGGTCTTAAGGAGTTTTACTGATGGGGTTGAGTGGATGAGATATGCACTGAGATTCGCCTTATTCTTTCAGTGGCCAGAGCACTTCCTGGTAGGTTTCTCACCATGTTATGATCACATTTTGTATCGTAATTTGTATTGTAGCACCGCTGATGAGTCTTCCATTGTGAGAATCAGGAAAATGAATAAATCCAGTGTTGAGGTATTTTGCTGCTGTCTTGCTGCTTTGGGTGGAGTCTTAGTTCCATTGGTTCTTTATGGCCAAAGGTGGAAGGTTTTGGGTGCAGCTCTAAGACTTTCTGTACGTGTGAGTAATCCTCAAAGAAAATGTGTAAAACGTTTGTCTTTTAAAAAAAAAAAAAAGAAATTGTTTGAATGTGATTTTATATTAAAGAGCCTTTTCTTCTTGTCACACTACAACCCAGCTGTTCTTCCTTGAGCTCTTTTCAATGAGTCATGAACACAGTGTTTGTGCCATATTTTATTTATTGACTTTCAACATTTCTTAGGGTAATTTATACAGTTAGTTGCAGAATCATTAAAATAATTACTTGCACACAATAAATATGATAGTGGACTCAATTAAATGTTGATTAGAGGTATTATTGTTTGCTTTAGCTCACATTGATATTAATACATATTAACACGCTCGTTTGATGCAACACTATATATAACTGTAATGTCTTGGTGAATGCGTTAGCTTACACATGCCTTATAAATGATGTTTGCAAACATCTTTGTGTCCTCACAAGGACTTCTGCTTATTACGCAGTTACACACGTTGTCCTCATGCGCCGCTCGAGATGGAAGCGTCACTCTAGGGAAGTGTCTCTACATTGACATAGGTGAGAACGACATCGTGCAGGATGTTGATTCTGTCGACCCGGTTTAGCTCTCTGACACGGTGCCGGAACTCAAACTGGGGGATGTTGTTCACGGCCACCCTGAACGCCTCGTTGCTGCACAGGATCTTCATCTGGGAACACAGCAGAGCACGTCACGTCTTGTTTCCACGCAGAGTCAAAACTTACTGAAACGTAAAGTAAACTGGGGGGTGGGGAGTAAAAAAAACAAACAAATCCTAATTGGTTACGACAGAGTTACTCTTTTAAAACTGGAGAAACCAAAAACAGATGACGAGTGATATATTAGGAGGATTCAATGGCAGCGTACGCTTTAGTTTTAAACATCACTGCCTCGGCCGGGTTTCTATTGCAGTTACAACACACAGACTGTGTGGATTAGTGAGCTCAGCTCGCTATGTGTGAGTGTTTCCAGCCACGTGAGATCCCCACTGACCTCCAGGAGCCCTCCTGCAGAACAGCAGTCCCCTTATCTAGGACCCTCTTGCACAAACGGCTTTCCAAACCTTTCCATGTTTTCCAAACGTTTGCCTGACGTTAACCGTGAGAGAGTGACCCAGAGTCAGTCAGTCAGGGGGTTCTGTGTGCAGCGTTTTTTGAAACATCAACATAGCTGCTAGTAGTAGCGGCACGACTAGAAGCCAAGTTAACAATATTAGAGCTGCTTGTTTTCTGCTGTGTTGCCGGGTAACTGGTTATTGAGTTAGTACAGCGTTTCTCAACAGGGTTGCCGCGGCACCCTGGGGTGCCATCAAAAATTTGCCTATTCCGACATGTCGTATATAAAATGAAATTTTAGAAATATCACTTTTATTTTGAGAAAAACTGTAAAAACTGTCATAGAAACGCAGCTACTGACACACATGTCTGCTATTGGCTATGGTAATAACACTAAATGCAACGTATATAGGAGGCTTATGCAAACAAGTACACACATATCTGTCCTCTCGTCTTTGTGCTCACCTCAAAGGGGCTCCCGAGGGCGAAAGGGAAGGGCCCCTTCAGGTCCCTCTCCTCTGAGCCCCAGCGCTCGCCGACCTTGTGGTTACGCACCACCACCTGCTTGCCGCCCTCGTTGAAACGTGGGTTGATGTGAAAGGCAATGTCGTTGCCTCTCAGAAAGTTCACGGTGAACCTGGGAAAGAAATCAGAGGTGCATGGACAGACATACAGTATATGTTAACCTTTTCGGACTGTAATTTGTATGTCTGTCTGTGTGTGTGTGTGTGTTTTGCGTTGGAGGGAAAGAAGGAGAGAAATTTGGAGAGTCAAAAATGGAGCTTACATTTTAGCATTTGGTTTCACGTGGCCAAGGATGGTCATCATCATCTTGTCATACGCACCTCTGGCCAGGTTCAAGTTGTATGGCACACTCTAAATGCAAGACAGTGAAATTACACAGGATAAGCAGCAAGCGGTTCTAGCTTTCTTTGTATTTTTGATCGTTTAACGGCCCAATGAGTAGATTTTGTACCATCTAGTGGCAAGAAAGCATATTGCAAACAATGCAAAAGCTGTTCGCAGTTATTCATTTTCAATTACTTCATCGAGCTTTAAACACATTTTCTGTTGATTTTCATGCCAGCAGATTAGTTTGAACATATCCCACACTGGGTCTTTGAATAAAGACAACGGTTTGATGCATGCCAGAACGTTTGTCTCTTTCACTCACGAGAGGACCAGAAGTAGGTGGAAGCCAGTGTGGAGCCATGATGGATGGATGCTGCCCTGGCCATCCTGACTGTCCCGGGTTATAGGGCCAACCAGGGTGGCCTGGCCACACTGATATACTTGGATGGATGCTCGTGGCAGGAGCGGGCGCTGGCACTGGGACAGGCACAGGGGTCGGAGCTGGAAACGGAGCTGGGACTTGAGTCTGGACGGGAGCTGGTGGCTGAGCTGGCTGACACTGGCTGCCTGGCCAGTAAGACTGGCAGGGCTGCACTGGAGCCGGAGCTGGAGCTGGAGAAGGAGCTGGAGCTGGAGCAGGGACAATGACAGGGGCGGGTGCCGGGGCTGGTGCAAAGGTCTGGGTGGGGACTGTGATGGGTGGCATGGATACAGGGACAGTGTAGGGAGGAGGTTGTGTCCCGGTCCAGCATGGTGTATTGGGTTGACCGGTCCAGCACGGTGCAGTCTGGACAGTCTGGACAGTCTGTCCAGGCCACACAGGGAAGCTGGTGGTGGACTGGGGCAGGCTGGGCCACAGGCTGTTAGTCTGTGGAGCAGAACCAGAGGACGGAGGGCAGCTGCCACAGAGAGCGTCGGGGCACTGAGAGGGATCGGTGGTCGGGGGGGCAGAGAGACGGGGAAGAGAGAGGGTGGAGAGGATGGAGGACACCAACTTGCAGTTGCGAACACGGCAATTTGACACAAGCAAGAATCCAGTGTTGACATTTAGAGGCAGAATCTGGAGAGGACAAAGTTGGCGTTCTTACCGCTGCAGAGGTCTGACAGTTTCTTGAGGTACTTACATCCATGCTGTCTGCTGGAAGAAGATGCAATGTTAGTCAGTTGTTATTATATGATGATATTCATGAAAAGTGCGCGTGGTGTTTGGAGCTGCAAACACCGCGCCCAGGGAACTGAGCAGATTCAGTTTTCTGGGTGGACATCGGCGGATTGTGCACCTTTCCTGCAGGTCAAGGTGTCAGCGAATCACTGCACAGATCCTCATTGTCAACTTCAGTTTATTGGATGCTGTGGAATGTGCTAATTCAATAAAGAAAAGACCTCGAGTCATCCAGGAACATAATGGCATATTGCTTAACGGCTGTATAAATGTGTGGTGGGAGAGGAATGTTTCCCTACGACAACAATCCTTTGTCATCTGCTCTGACTAGTTACCTTCTTTGTGTTTGTGTCTGTGAGCTGCTCCGTCGTAATGAACTAACCTGCAGTTGCGTGTGTCTGTTAGTGCTTGTTCCTGCCTCACCAAGGCTTGATTTTTTTCATTTGAACATGCATAAAATTTGCTTACTTTTAAGTGGGGAGAATTACCTTAACTTTGCACCTTAGATCTTTAGAATCTTATGCTCACATAAATAACTGCAAAGCTTTATCAATGCCTATTTTGTTCTTGCTTACTTGTTAAACATAACAATTAAAAGTATTTTGTTTAATTTAAAATGATATATATATGTATACACTCATATCTGTACACACGTGTGTGTGTAAAACCGTGCATTAAAGGCCCAATGTGTAACAATATTATTGATGCGAAATATTTAGGTTTTTCAGTCTGACTGAGCCATAAAAACAATTAACTATTAACTAATAAGCATTCGTATTTGTGTAAAGGTCCACTTTAAAGGAGATGGTCACATTGTACCATCACGCTTCTCCAGTCGCCCAGAAAGTGGATCTGCTCGGGGTTTTCCCGATTTTACCTTGACATTTCAGCTGGTATAAGAAAAACATGATGTGATACAGGTGAAAACACCATATTCCATGCCATTGATGCCATTGAATGCTGCTAAATCTTCCTGCACATGGCTCCTTGAGCAAGTCGAGATGAATATAAAAGCCGGAGGTTACCTTTTCTTGTCGTGAATCCTCAGGTGCACTCAGACTGAAGGCTGCGTAGTAGTAGTTCAGGTGAGTCACTCTCAGCCAGCCAGCAGCTGTGCACACACACGCACACGCTTTTATAGCCTTCAAGACTCTCGGCGCATGGCCACTCCTCAGCTCATCGCTCCAGTGAAAAAAAAAGTCACACACTATCGGTACACATGGGAAACACACTGCATACTTCATTTTGTGTTGTCAGTGCAGCCTTTATGAATTACTGAGCTTAAACATCTCAGCCTGAAATTAAAGTTAAATGCTGTGAAAATGAATTTGAATGAAGAAACAGGAATTATCAGAGTGATTGATTGAAGAAAAGCATAATGTTTCATGAGGGGGAGAATTTAATCAAAACAGGCTTGTTAAAATATTATCATTATTGTTATTCATAACCGTAGATCTTTTTCTATTTTGGTGTAAACAGCGACAACTTTTTTTGTGCTCAAGTGGTCCACTTCACTGTCATGGGACTGTGGTGCATCTGTGGCCTTGCTGAGTAACGCAATTACAGCACACAGAGGCACAGAGGCCGGGGCAGATTGCTCTTGTCTGTGTGTCTCAGTGACTCAAGCGCCGATGACGGAGGAGTCACCCGTTACTGCTCGGTTCACCCTCAGGTTAAGTCACATTCAGCTATCATTCAAGGTGTTCGCTATGTTTATTATGTTTGGTTGAATGAGCCTCAACTTCATCTGCAGTTGGTTCAACTTGTGTTTGAGTATGGATTTTGGTCATTGGCCTTTTTTATTTTACTGTGATATGGATCTCTTGGGTCTGAAATAAAGAAATGTATATTAACAATGTACAACGTAGACAGGGGAGGGGAATAAATCCACCAAATAAATCTGCATACAATCACCCAATGAATCTCCAGGGCGACCAGACCATAGCAAACAACACGTGTGCAGATGCACAGCTGCATTAGTTGTCCTCACCTCGGTTATTAGGTTAGGCATCATCTGGGTTGGAAAATGTCAGTGTAATTGTGAAGACCTATTGCTTCAAGAATTCAGAATTCAACACAGTCTGTACAATTGTACTCTGTGCAAAGACCGTGCTTGAGAAAAATCTAGAGACAATCAACTATATAACACAGACTTTAGATTGTTGCAGTGTGTAAAAATGTTTATGCATCCTTTTCCTTCTGTTTTTTCACAACAACAATAACTACCTTGGAAAATACTATGACTAAATAATACAGTTGGAGTATTTGTAATACTTTATCACATTGTGCAGAGGTGCCGGGGAGAATTTGTGGATTACCGGCAGAAAGTTGAGATGTAGATGTTTTATTTATTCTAATTCCCATGATAAGTCAGCTGGTCCAAAACAGTAAGTCAACGCTTGCATGGGAGAAAAACAACATGATTGATTTTTTTAATCAGCGAAAGATTTATCATAAAAATATATCAATTTGTTGCCGGCTAAGTTTACAGACGACCAAACTATAATAATGTGTGCGAGGATGGTGGGAAACCTTTGTTGCTGCCTGTTGTCAGAAAGGAGTTCTCACCAAGAAACAATCCAAAACATTTGCTCCATAGTCAGTCTCTGCTCTGTCTGTCAATCAATGTGATGTGATGTCATGACCAACACAACACTTCAAGTTAAAAAAAAAAAAGTGGTATTGCTGAGAAATTACAAATACATAAGAAATAAGGGCCAAGTGGCCAGACAAGGGAATCTTTTGTCTTTTGCCTTGTGTGGGATTTTGACCATGTGCTCACGACATTTGCTGTCTGATAGGAAGAACAGAAGTGATGTCATTAGTGGATAATGCTGTTTGTAATTTTAACCAATGATGGCGTAGAGGGGGAAAGGAGGAAGCAGTGAGGTATGCTGCTGTTAGGCAGAAGAGGATCCTGGCAGGAGCATGATTTTCCAAAGCAACAGCAGCGACACTGGGCCTTGTTCCAACACTCGTAAAGTCCGGCCTCTTCACATCCCGTCATCTTGCTTTTCCATACCACTTATGTCCTATTCAAGAAGCATGAGGGTCAGATGGAGAGTAAAGTGAAAGCTAAACGTGGGATTCCCCACACTCAGGGGTTAAAATTTTTTTTTTTTAAATTGTTGTGATAGATAAAGATTTCCAACAACCTGCAGCTCTGTGTCTCTACTGTGGCTTTGGTGCCATCAAAAAGGCAGTGAACAAAAGAGATTAAATCAAAGATAGTGTGTCCGACAGCAAGAGGAAACGGATTCAAAGGCAGCGATAATGCTGCAGTTGCCATGGGGACAGCAACGTGGTTTTGCAGGGACCTGAGTGAGTTTGTGTTAGCATTTTTCGGTGTGTGCGGAGAAAATTATCATTGTTTGTGGGTTAATGAACCCACGAGGGATCTGCATTATTTAGACTGATATTATGTGGTTTGTGGTTCGCAATTCCTGTATGACCAGCAGATTTCTGCACAATTTACAGTGGGATGCACTGTAGTAACCTGTGTGCTCCCCCAAAACACCACTAGATGGCAATGTCAAATTCTTTCAGTGACAGTAGTAATGTTGAGTAGTAATAATAGAAAAAAAAATATAGGATGCATAAGCCTGATATCTATATATTTTATTAAATCAATAGTGTGTGACGTGTCTAGGCCAAAATAGCATTAAGCTCTAATTAATTCACAAATTACAGTGTGCCAAAAACCTTTCTAGCCAATTGTGTAAGTGTTTACGGCTAATTTGATCACAGACAAGTCATCTTTATCATCCATGCGTGCCCCTAAATCACAAGCTGCCAGCACAAACAATGCTTTGATGGAACTTGAAAGCCTTCAGCAGCAACCCCCCCCCCCACACACACACACACACCTCCCCAGCATGTGGCTATGTGAGAGGGATGTGGCTCTCCATAAAGTCCAGAGTAAGTGCAGCACAGCCCGGAATAGTCCAGAGCCGCCGGGTTGTTCCTACTGGTTACAGTCACGCCTCACGTTTCCGCGGGGCATTTATGCGACCAGGCTGAATGGAAGACGAGGCAGGCGAGGACAGTTTAATCACAAGCAGACGAGTCACCGCGGTGAGGGGAAGATGTCGTAACGCCAGGGAAGAATGTGTCTGTTTGCAAAGGAGCGCGCCTGCTATTAGCAGAGACGTCAGTGATGGAGATGGTGCACATGTTACACATATGCAGCTGGAGCAGTAAAGCATCAACTGATTTGCACCGGAGCGAGTGGTGCGGCCCAAGCCAGTCAGATTGTGAGGTTTATCGGGCAGATGAGCACTGGTGGCGTTTCAAAGGCGATACAAAAGAGCCAGACCTTGCCAAGACGATGGGCCCACAGCTCTCTGCCCCTGTCTCATCCTCTCTCTCAGTTAACCAGATAGTTGCATGTGAGGACCTTATTTCCACAGAGGGAGAAATTGACTCATACCCTGTGCTCGCACATTTAGTTACTGTAGTCTAGAGAAAAGCCCTGTGCTACAAATAGCATGCCAGAGGAAGAGTTAGAGGATCGCTCAGGGCTATGACAGAGCTGGCAGGAGATGTCACACTGTGTGTATTTAAAATGCTTTTTGGGGCTGCCGCTGTAGCCTTGACCGGCTTAGCTTGAGTAATATTAACATGTACATGTTTGCCTCACATGGTCTTAAGGAGCAGAAGAATGACAAGTTAATGCAGTGCTGCTCCTGGATTTGGAAACCACGGCGTGCAGGGCTGGGATTTTTAACATCATGTCATCCCTAAAACATCAGTTGGGGTGAGTATTTGGATTTGGCGCTGGTTTCAGGGTACTTCCCCCCTGTTTTCTTTATGTGATTTCTAATAAAATCACATAAAGAAAACATGCTTGTTAGAAATCATAGTTCTAACATATATATATATATATATATATATGTTAGAACTGTGTATATATATATATATATATATATATATATATATATATATATATATATATATATATATATATATATATATATATATATATATATATGTATATAAAATTTGCACTGGATGGACAGTTGGTCCACATGTCACTAATAATTGGCAAACGTGTCATGGTTAAACAAATCAAGTGTGTCACGCTATGACGTATCTTCAAAGTTAAAGAGAGTCACCAGCGTTGCGTCAAGACGCATTCTTACCTAAGCTAAGTATTAGTGATATATAAGAGAGCTCTAATTGTCTTGATACCCCTATCTTTGTCAATGCTAAAAGCAAAAAAATTAGAATAACATTAAATAAAAATGAGAAAGCTGGATTCCAGGTTAGCGAACTTGCCCTAGAAATGAAGGCTACGGAAGCTAGGCTAACTGGTAATCGCTACGACTAGCAAGTGTATTATTTATTATTACCGATTCAAATATTATACACACGGATATTCGTGTATTGTTTAAATATATAATATCCTCACAATATTATTAATCGTACTCATGATGTATTAAGTAACGTCTATGAGTTAGCTAGCCGAGAGTGAGCCAACAGTTGATCGCGACTCCTCAACTTTGTTGAATCCGACATTTTCGATATATTTCGAGATTTCCCCGTCAAATCGTGTGGAGTGCATTATCTTTTAACACACTCTTTCGTTTTTTTTTTTGTTCGCGTTTGTGACAAATAAGTTATCTTAGACCATTTAACGAACACAACACGCTTTCTTTTTTTTCTTTTTTTTTTTTTTAACCCGTTTACTAAAGTGTGCGAGGTTGCGTACGTGACACTTAAAACAGCTTTCAAGTCTCTCCATGCGTTGTCTCACGATGGCAGTAACGGTGTCTGCGAGTGGTTGAGCTCCACGGGACTTATTCATCTATATATTCGTTTCGTTAAACAATGTAGGCGAGGCAAGTGACAGAGGCGTGGTGCGGAGCGAAGGAGGCGAGGAGGAGGAAGCCGTCCTTCTTTCCTCGCTAGCAGCAGCAGCAGCAGTAGTGGCAGTAGCACAGGTGCTCCACATACCCGGCGTGCTCTCCGCCCTCTACGCCGCCGCCGCCGCCGCCACCACCAACAACACACGGCGCGCTCATTCGCTCGCCTTAACAGCCCGGATGTAGAGCACAGGACCGCACAGTCCTCCTCTCTCCGCGTTAATAACATGGCGCTGGAAGACACATAACGGCGCCCCCACCATAACACTTGCAAAGCCACGGGCGAGGGATCCCAAACGAAGCGACGGGAGATGTGAGCTCTTCGACCGACGCACGCAGGTAATAAGATCAAGGCCCGGGCATTTTTTTTTAATTTTTATTATTATTTCAATTTCTCAACGCCAGATTCGCAAAATATGTTGCAGCCGCAGCCGCAGCCGCTTCTCGTTGCAGGGGCGCAAAATGAGGCGGCTCAGGGAAGCCGGAGCGCCTGTCATGGGGTTTAGTTTGCTTGCTTGCTTGCTTTGCTTGCTTTGCTTGCTTGCTGCTCTCGCCGGTGTGTGTGTGTGTGCGCACCGGGTTTTTCCCGGTGACTGACACTGAAACAGCAGTGTCATCCAGGGTTGGTGTTCGTGTCTCTGCTTACGATGCATCCGTTGCAGGAGGAGGGAGAGAGAGAAAAAAAAAAAAATTGTGTCATTTTGGAGACGTGTTGCCATGGCTGTCAGTGCTCTCCTCCGTGTGTCGACCGCTGTCCTTGGTATTGAACTGGGTGGGCATCGCACATGTATTTCATGTGTGCACGCCGGGTCCACTATATTTTTTACGCTCCATCCACATCTGGTGTCCTCCGAAATGCCGCAATTTGTTGCTAAATGAAGGTGCAATTGTTCTCGATGGTCGATGGTTAAGAAGGAAAGGCGAAAAATCATTGCAATACACCCCCTGCCTGATAATCCAGCAGCAGCAGCAGCAGCAGCAGCAGCAGCTCCGTGCATGGTGCTCAGTGGTGACTGGAAAGCCTTGATGGAGCTCCAGCCTTCATGTTGTCATATATCTTTATTTTCCCCCTGACAGCATCTCTTTTTATTGTTGCACTCCTCTGTTTTTACGGCCCCGCTGTGTGACAGTGATGATGACAGTGCAAGACATTAATTTGCGCTGCCTGCTTGCGTGCACTTCTTTCTTTCTTTCGTGCTCTCTCCTTGCAGCAGAGTTTTGTTTGCGACCGAGCCGATGTAGGCCAGGTAAAAGGGCAGTGGCGGATGCGCTCAAGTTCAGTGTGCTGCTAGGATTAGCATGTGCAGACGAAAATTAAAAGTGGTTGCTAGGGGTCACCCCCCCCCCCCCCCCTCCTACCCATAATCACCCTATTGGCAACGCTCTAATGAAAGGGGTAATAATATAGCAGCAAACCTTAAAGGCACAGGAGGGACCTACATTTGACTGTGTAGAACATGTCTCATACACGATTGCTACTAACTAGTGGTGGGCCTTTGTGTCTGGCAGTACAGGATACGTATATGCAATCATGCAATTCGGTCTTGTAGGTCACAGATATTGTGCGATTTGCGTGATTTGTGCGTGTCGGCTTGCGCGTTGTAGAAAAGATCCCCCATACTGCATATTTTCAGATCCCTCTGGAGAAGCCTTGTGCAATTTACTGCACAGAATATCTTGCAAATCTCCAAAAAGCAGCATAAAGCATTCTCGGTTGACTTTTTGCTCCCAAAACGCTAGCTGCTTCCTGCTAAACTGATGCTTTATCCGACTTACCACCTGTTTGGAAGGAGTCTAAAACAAGGCCTGCTCAGAGGTAGTTTCAGAAGCCATGACAAACACCTGGCTGGCTGCGTCTGTACCCTTTGTACCATCACAAACTGCTGATTTATTGCACACGCTGAAAGGTGGAGAAGTAAAACGGGAAAGACATTGACAGGCTGGAAACGCTCATACACTCATGTGTAGAGCATCTTTTCTCCCGAACCAGCTCCTGCGACAACCACTGAGATAAACTCAAACTCATCGAGTACCAGAATAGACTCGTGCGACTGTTTTCCCAGGCTGCACAGGACTTCTTGTGACTACTACACTCGTCCCCCTGATGCTTGTGAAGTAGCCCTTTAAATATCATTGCCTGCCGTTTAAAAAAAAAAAAACACCCAGCAAATCTGAAACAACTGCGCGTCTTCGTAACCATTCACAGGTGAGATTCTGGAAGGGGTTCGTTCTCCTTCCCGTTTGTCCCTTTAAGAAGCGGGGATGTGTAAGTGTCGGGCGGAAACATGGTGGTGGAGTGTTTGCTCGTGTGCCCACTGGTTATCCACTCTGTAATGTATTCAATGCCAACGCCAAGGACAGCAGCTTTACATAATGATCAAAGCTTGAGGGATGCCAGAGCACGGCTTCGACCTGCAGTAATTACCTCTGAAGTTATCGCCGTTTTGCAACCTCATGCGCTTCTTCTTTTGTCTCCCGTCTTAATAATACAGCCATATATATATATATATATATATATATATATATATGTATATGCACATGCATACATGCATGCACACACACACACACGATGAGATGCGCTGCTCTTCCTAGGAAAGAGAGGGGGTTGATTGCTTGAAATAGGATGGCGGTAACAAACATGACTAACTATTTTTTGCCTCTTTTGCTCGACTGCTAAACTGCTCTCGGTGTCGCTGAGGAGGAGGAGGCAGACCGCGCCACTCACGCAAATGCACAATTACATAAGAGTCAGAGGGAGTCGTACGTGGAACTGTTTTTGACCAAGCGGAGAAATTTTAGCACCGCTTTGCGAAGGGTGCTGTTTTGCAACCCTCCTATTTTCACCACTCGGACATCAGCGGCCCCATATTATACCAATTTTCAGACCCTTGTATTTCATCCCACTTGCACCGGTGCAGCGGCCTTGCCTGGTCGGTTACCCAAACGAACTTGACAAATCTCCAGGAAGCATTGTGTTTAGCCCTCTGTGTGCAGCCTCCTGCACAAAATTTGGTGACAGTTACAGGTGACAAGACATCCAAATTAAGGGTCAACATGTCTTTTTTTTTTAAAAAAGGACGTTGGAAAAGAAGCGAGTCGGAAGAAGGGATTCCTGTCTATCTCCATATGGAGGATAGCTGTCTTTTGATTCTGTCTGTCTGAGCGCTGGACTCATCTTTGGATGTCAGCGGTTTTGTCCCAGGTTATTGCGTTTTGCTGTTTTTGTCTCAGGAAGAAGAGGGGGGAAAAAAAAGAAGCTTCCTTTGTGTTTTCTGCATGAGTTGGCATGTCAGTAGCAAAATGAGGTGTGTGTGTGTGTGTGTGTGCGTGCATGTGTGTCTGTGTCTACGTATGTGTGTGGCAGGGAGGAGAACGGAAGAGACTGAGTGCATTAAAAAGACATTATGACAGCGGAGCAGAGATGAGCATAAAGCAATTTAAAAAGACATACGATGATTCATATCTGTGTGTACTGGCTGTTTTTCTCCCCCTGATGGATGATGGATGCAAGGGGCCACAGCGATCCCGATCTGGAATATTTGTTCAGACTTAACCCGGACGATCTCGTACAGATGCGGTCTGCAGTTGTCTAAAATCCGATACGCTTCTGTTTGTCTGTCTGTCTGGACTGAAAGAAGCATTTTCTCTCGTCCAGTAGACGTGGAGGGGCCCGCCAGGCCCTCTGCTGCAAGTCTGTGAGTGTCCCTGTTCTTTTGGTCGTGGGGTGAAGACTTCAGAGGGGCACTGATGAAGAGGCCCAGTGACGCCTGAAATGCTGAGGTGTGTCCTCAGGCGACCGTTGAGCTGCATCTGCCCAACGTCTCTGTCGCTGCCTCGGCCTTCAGCCCGAAGGAGCTGCGCTGGTTCTGCAAAAATGTGTCAATTCTGTCCATGCACAATTCGTTTTTTTTGTTGTTGTCAGTTTTTTATCATCTCCCACTTTGTGTTGCTCAGGGGGTTGATACTGTCCCTGGCTGTTGTTCTTCTAGGCGCATCTACTTGATCACAGAAAAGTGCCGTAGTAACCAGTCAGAGTCTAATTCCGGTTTAATCACCATTAAAGTGAAACCTGTTTATGGGAAGGCTGGGGAAAGCCAATTGCTTTGTCTGCACGCTTCCCCCAAAGCCTCATGGGTAGTGTTGCAAAAAGCAAACCAAAGCCACTGTAAATGTCTTCAGTATCGGCTGTGTTAAAATGCTAATTCTGCCCTTTCCGATGAAGATTAAACTAAAAGCCGGCCATGGGTGCTTTTAAGTGTCACATATGAATTATTTCAAATAAGTAACTTTTTTTGGGGGGGGAAATTTGATTGGAATCCACATCTTCAAGCGCTCACTTGTGTTTCAAGTAATATTCTCTGGGTATTAATGAAGTCTTCTGATTCTGATTCTGATAATGGTAGCGCTGCTAGCTAGCATGGCCTCCTCTATGAACTCATTACTTCTACTTCATTTTTTCTGTCTCTCCCTCTACATTTTTCGTATATTCCTTCTCATCCCAAATGGTCATTAGCAGACGATGGCCCTCTGGAGTCTGGATCTGCTCTAGGTTTCTTCCAACAGGGGAGTTTTTCCTTGCCACTGCTGCACCTTGCTTGCTCTGGGGGCCCAGTTGTTTTTTTTCCTCTGACTGTACAAAGCACTTTCAGATGCCTTTGGATGTGATTTAGCGCTGTACAAATAAAGGTTGATTGATTAAAGTTGAATAAACGTCTATTGGTGCAGCGCTAAATCAGAACCTGAGGCGTCTCGCGGGCTTTGCGCAATGCGATGGAGCAGCTGATAGATGTTGGTTGGAAAGATTCAGGAGTTTCATCGTTGTTTGCAGACTTCACAGGAGGGAATGACGATAAAGATGAGGCGCAGGAGTGTAAGCTCAACGCTAGTTAGTCACTGTCTTCCTCCTCTCTATGTGATCACCTCAGAGACAAGTCCGCCTGGACGTCACGAGGCTCATCCGAAACTGTCGCAAAACGCAACCCATAAATCCAAGCGCCGGCGTTTGCTGCTGTGCACAGCTAAGTGCTGCCGGCAGATACTGCACATTTTCTGGATGAGATCCTTCCTGGTAATTGTTTACTTTTTTGTGACTCCGGGAACTCCCGTAAAAAGCCATTTTATTCAGATTTTTTTTTTGGCACGGTGCAGCACAACGGAGATTGTTTTTTCTGCTGTGCAAGGTTGCAGTCTCTGGCAGGCACTGTGGGTTATGAATCTGGAGGTTATATCTGCCATGGCAATCAATTTCAATTATTTTACGATGAGACAGACTGGGTTTCAATTCAGTGAGCGATTAGCGTCTTGTTCGCAATAGATGGAATGGAGCTGTAAGTTTAAAAAAATATTCAGAAGTGCAGACTTGAACTCACATTGGAGCTCTCCGGGCGCTCTCATCATGAGTTTTAATCCGACTCAGTAACCACAGAGGTAGTGAAAGGGAAGACACAGACGTTGTAATGCACCCTGCGGGGATCCTCGGAATCGCCCGCGATGATCTCTCGCCACGATTGTTAGCAAGCTCCGACTGTTTAGTCCTGTGATTTCAGATCAGACAGGTGGACTTTCATCAAAGCCGCCTTAAATGAGGACCGTTCGTTACGGCTGGGCCCGATTCATTAGGACCCTTCAGTTCCCGGGCCCCCCCCCACCGAGCCGCTTCAAAGGAGATCCGAGAGGTTGAAGATGGAGGTTGCCTCCGCGCCAGGGCTTACATCACATCATCCGCTTTGGTCTTTGCCCTGTTTCAGAATAAATCCAACAGTTTTTAAAGGCGGCCATGTGGTCACATGGAACCATTGTGCGCTGTGTCTTACTTACTCTCACGTTATTAATGGCTCCTTCAAGCTAGCAACCTGCTGGCTTGCCTCCACTTAATGATTGGTTAGTAGGTGTTGTGCGTAAATGCAACTGCCGCGGTGTTCGATTTGGTCTGGAACACTTTTTTGCACACTTCCCCGCCCAAGCGAGTTACACTCGCCCAATCTTGCGTCCCGTTTGTGTCCAAATTAGTTCAGAACAGATTAGCCACGGCGTGGGTAACAATGATTTATGCGCGCGCGCCAAAACAATCATCATAACACTCGGTTTGCGGCTCTATAAAAATTGAACGCGTCCCGTTTGCCAGGGTCAATTTTGCAATCGAGATCCCTCCCCGGGCCTCCGGTCCACTGAGAGGGACGTGTTGATTTGTTAGCGGAGTGGAACTCTGCTGCATAGCACAACACTAGCAGTGGATCTCCCACGGATAGCAGAAATCTTTTCCGGCAATATGCTGCCACCCCGCCCCTCCCCTCCCTCCATTCGTATCCTATTATGGTGCATGTAATTTCCCATGCCTTATCATTCACAGGCAGTGTGGGCTAAATTTAGCCGCGGCTTAGCTTTACCATCACGTAGATTAACATCTATAATGTGACGACTCGACGTTGCCCTCAGCTGGGAGCCGAACACAACTTCAGGCGGAGGGTAAATAAAGCCCTTCATTATGCTCTCGTGTCGTCCTCTGCATGCGCGTGTGTGTGTGTGGGTCTTTGTCAAGCGTGTGTGCTGCGTTTCGACTCGAGAGTCTCGTCCTGGCGCGAGAAGCACACGTTGCGGCTAGAGCACGTTTTTGCAGCATGGCTCGAGCGCGACCGAAGACATATTGCGCTCGTACGAGCGCTCACCACCACCACCACCACCACCCAGCACACGCACATGCACACGCGCACGTGTCATGACGTGGTAGCTGTGGAGAGGGAGCACAGATGCACTGGCTGAATAGATTAAAGCGTTCATCCAGCGGCGCAGCTGTGCTCTTTTTGATGCCGGGCCATGAAACTGCAGGAAATTGCAACAAAAGAGGGACGCGGCCAGTGAGCGAATAGAAAACAAGATCGGCTGTGACGCGAGCGGCATGTTAACGACCCGCCCGAGCAGCCGCTGCCTGCCTGCTGGGCTGCTGTTTATCCACCGGGCCGCTATATCGATTGATTATTTATGCAACAGTTTGTCCTGGGCCTGGGCGTTTGGATTGCACAGGAGGCGTTTGGTGAGCGCTGATACGGAGCGTAACTTTGTCTCCAACCTGAAGTGCCAGGTGGTGATTGTGGCGTCCAGCTCCTTGACCTCAGGGTTGCACTGGAAATAAATGGGAAAGTGTTTGTGGAGATCCTGCCTAACATTCGGTTTCCAATCGTCGAGTCGAGTTTGGGGTCTACGGAAGAGGGTTAGGGCCACAAGAAGAGAAAAAAAATTAAGATGGAATTATTATTTTTTTTTACAATTTAAGAATAAAGTTTAAATAAAGTTGAAGCAGACGTAATGTTTGGCAGTCTTTTCAGTGTCCTAATACTTATTACCACACTGTGTTTATGTGCGAGAAGAGCGAGGATTTCCTTGTTATTAAACCCAATTGAAAGTTGAAATTACAAGTTGTTCCACAGGAGACATGTTGCCATGTTACAAAGGTGCTCGAGTACAATAAATTGATTTATCATTAATCTCCAACTTTCAACCTAAAACTTGAAATGAAAACTTAAATAAAAATCTCCTTCCTGTAATTTTTTTTATCTTCTTGTCGTCCTAATCCTCTTTTGTAGGGGTCTACTCATCTTAGCAGATGCAATCTGTATTTAGTAAAAAAAAAAAAAGTCTATCATCATTGAAAGCTCTTGGCCACTTAGTACCATTGTGAGTGTCTAGACAGGTTTACAAGGACAAAGAAGTTGTTCTAAGTTATTTAAGGAGGAGGGGTGAGAGTTACTGAATATCCAAAATGTTTTTCTTTTGTAAACTGTATTGATTTACAAGAGCACCATGTGCAACTTTTCACTGGCTTCTGTCTAAAATTTGCAAAATCTGAAATTTAATCGTTGCTAAATGCGTTTCTCCTCCGGCACACAGAGGGGTTTAATATGCGGCCTATTTGTCACATGCTCAACTGTGTGTTGTCTTTGGGGACCCGTTGTTTGCTTGCATTTGTTTTTTTTTGCCTTCCATATATTTTTTTTTACAGGGGAGCTCCGTCAACCTTGCAGGGTTTTGGTTTGTGCAGAGTTCACAGCGCTGCCAGCGCTGCTCTAATTAAGCCAGGCACGAGTTTTCTTTTGAAAGCCCATGTGTTTAAAGGGTGGAAAAAAGGCAACTCCCCAAGTCAGTCGTGAGATGCAGTGAGGAGGTAGAGGAGGAGGAAGATGAGGAGAGGACCCCATGCTGACTGAAATATAAATGGGATGTTGTGAGTTTTATCGCAGCGGTGCAGACAGGATGAGCGAGAGAAAAAAAAAAAAGATGTCTAATTGCTGTAAAAGAAGATGGTGCAAATTTATCCTCCACTCTGTTTATGCCGATGAGGCAACCCTGCTGTCATCCCTCCATTAGCTTTCCTCAGGTTGCGACATATGCGGCGGTCAGTTGCCGTTTGCGTTTTCTGCTGAAATATCGCATGACATCCTGCACCAGCAGCAGCAGGAGCAGCAGCAGCAGCAGCAGCAGCAGCAGCGAGACCCTTCACTTCTCTCAACCATGTGAGCTGCTGCCTCACTTCTCGGCCAAAGCTCCAGGGGAGAGGCAGTTATCCTGATTGTGCAGTTATGCAGCGTGCTACAATGCATTATGAATTCTTTTTTTGACTTTTGTTTTTTCTTTTCCCCGGCGTCGCGTATTATCCTTTGAGCTAAGCCCCCCCCTCATTTCC
This sequence comes from Nelusetta ayraudi, assembly GCF_046127955.1. Taxonomy (NCBI): domain Eukaryota; kingdom Metazoa; phylum Chordata; class Actinopteri; order Tetraodontiformes; family Monacanthidae; genus Nelusetta; species Nelusetta ayraudi. The sequence continues at coordinate 1,876,326 of NW_027466132.1, read as the reverse complement.
TCCGCCCGCCGCGCCGCTGCATTTCCCGCTCCTGTAATGTATCCATCTGCAGAAATGGACCGCGTTGATGTGTGCACGTGTGTCTATAAATGTGCGTGCGTGTCCGTCCGAGCGGGAGCGCTGAGTAATAGCAAATGTTGAGTTAAAGGCCAGCGATCGCTCGGCTCTCTGTATGTTTACTAGCAAACGAGCTAACGACAGCTCCTGCTTTTCCTGCACAATCCTGCTTAAGCGCAATTGGTGCTTGTGTTTGTGTGTTTGCGTGCGCGCCCGCGCGTTTCTGCTGTTTGAGTAGAGAACATCTTGCACAAAGTGGTTCGGAGCTTGGACAGACATCTCCATGAACCTCATTGTTCCGGAAGAGGTTTTTGTCGCCCCCCCTCGCCAGTGTTGCCAGGAGTTTCATGCATATTTTAGTATTTATTTTGCACTAGCGCCAGGCGCAGGTCTAACTGCACCTTTCACTGACACGATTCGACTGCAACACAGAAGATTTTGGCGACTCAGTCTTGAAGTGCCCTACTGAATGGCCCACATGGTCCACTAACTGAGAATATTTTTGGGCCTGCTATTTTTTAACAAGCACCAGAAGGTGCAGGACTCTCAGGACCTTTGCAGTGGAAAGCGACACTATTATTATTATTATTTGGTCTTAATAGACAAGTTTAGAAATGACACATTGATTAAACATAAAATAGATTGCATTCACTGGGGAAAAAAAACCCTGTTTCTGTTAAATAATAATAATTAAAAAAAAAAATGATCTGAAGAACAGCGGGCCTGACACAGCGTGCATACCCGCCCGTGCACACACGCCCTCGCATAACTTATACGGCCGTTATATCGACACATAGTGGTCCTAATCCCGGCCGCGTTATCATTGAGCATCAGTGTGTGAAGTCATGTGGACTGGTATGAGTCAGCGGCTAAGCCTCAAACTCTGCAGCTGAGATCCGCTGATGGGAGCTTCTCTGCTGGACGCGGCCACATTAACCCGTGAAGCAGCGAGGGATGGCGGCATTTAGACACAACTTAATGTGACACGACACATGACCACCCCAAAGTATGTACCAGAACATTTTTTTGGGGTTGGGTAGCTTTGACTGCTACCGGCATTGTTTAAGTGGATCCTAGAATTGAATTATCAAGAGGAGATATTTGAGTGTTTTTTTTTTTTAATGTATAGTCCACAAATCTTTACTGAACATATGGTTTACGGTCATGATACTTAATACCTTTAAGTGCATCAGCATAAAGAACTGGAATTGATTTTCAGACGCACACAAGGGGACTACAGTTAGCTGTATTACTTCTACATGACTATAGAGGTAAAGGACAATCAAGCTGAGAAAAAACAACATTTGTTCCTGTGCTGATTGTGTATATAAGTGTCCTGAAGGTCATTTGGCTGCTAAATCTCCCAAAGTAAATTTCCCATTGACGCCTCCTAGTTCTTGCAAACAGTGCAAGTCCTGGTCGCAAATGGGTTAAAATTCAATTTTGGGTGAACTTGGTGGCGAATAAGGACCCATGAATCACACCCGAGTGGTGTTTCACGTCCCCTTTATTTTGCAAAATATCCTGAAATCTTTGCCGTTGCAGTGTTGACGCTGCAGTCTCCGTGGACGTAGTTTTGTGTTTTCAGAGCTGCCGCGCGGGTGTTTACACTGTATATACACAGTGTCAGCGCCGAGGAGAGGTATCGCAGAACTTGGATGGCATTATGATATTACTCCAGCGTTGAACAACAGTGGGAGCCTGGGGTAACATTGATCACAGCATGACTATAAATGGCTCTTGGCACGTTTTCCTTGATACTTTTCCGGGACGTGGTCGGTCGTTCTGGTTCAGTCATTTAGACGTAGTGTCAACATTTATAGGGCGTTGAGCTTGGTTAAAAGTTAACAACAGATGCTGCGGAAAGGCCAAAACCTTTTAGCCATATTTGAGAGGTTTTTTCAAAGTTTAGGTGTTTCCATGACCATTTTTTTTAATTGCGATATTTAGGTTTTGCACAAATCTAGGGGTAATGGAAGCATAGCTTATGACAGCTGGGAGGGGCGCCAGCAGAGCCCCGCGACCACGAGTGCAGGAGGAAGCAGGTATAGAAGATTGATGGATGAAGGTCTCTTTTGTATTATGTTTAATCATCAATAATTCCATTCATCAAAGCTCTTTTTGTGGAGCAATGCCCTTTTTTTTTTTGCCTTTTGGCGGCTGAAGACGAGCGAGAGCGGCCGAAAAGGTGCTATGTTTTTGGATAGGATGGGTGCAGGATGATAGTAGTGGACGTGTGATTGGTCCACAGGCGGTGTAGCGGCGGCCTGATGAATGTTTAATAAGCGTTGCCGCTCTGTTTGTAGGTTAGACTTATCTGTTCTCTCCCTTGTGGGAGCTAATGGCGGCGGCGTGCGTCACGCTGAGCCGTGTGCTCCTGAGATAACCCTCCGCCCCCGCCCCGCCTCGTCCGCATGTGTCTCGCTACAATGCCGCCACAACGTAGCAACAATACAACAGGCCCACCTTAAATCAGGATCAGCGAGCGTTGTTCAGGTTGGAGCGTTTATGGGAGTTTGAAGAACGGCGCTGTCAGGTGTGTTTACAGAAGTCACAGCTGTGCAAATATTTTTCAATTATTCAGGTTGAAGGTCTGTGGTTTATTAATTTTGCTTCCTTAAAACTTCTCTCTATATTATTTTATATTAAGGACTTGTTGTATATTATAAGAAGTTGTTAAAAAGTAACTTGTTCTAGGTGTATTATGACCATCAATCTTCAATTAACTGCGATTATCTTCAATTAATCGATTAAATTTTTAATCGACAATTAATCGATAATCGATCCTATCAAAAAAAAAAAAAAAAAAAAAAACGGAACTCCCTAGGGACCTTTTTGCTTTTTCGAACAAGGCCGCGCCAAAGCCTCTCCGTGTGTTTGCAGCTTTGGGATTAATCACAGGACCAGCAGGGGCTTCCGCCCCCGACACCACCGCCACCCCGTCGAGGTGAAAATCCCAGGTCGCGTCATTTGTCACGGATGACGTCTATCTCGCCTTCGTCCTTGGCTGAAATACGCAAGATTGATACGCTGTCACGGCCGCGTCACCCTCGGCCCCATAAACGGTTGGTCCCGCCACGGCTCTCGACGGAGGCGCGACCCCTGACGCGGCGCCGAGCCCAGCCCGTCATCCTGCAGCTCAGTCTGACGGAATGAAACAAATCACTGTTGAATGAAGAGACGTCCCGCTCACGAAGCTGGCAACCCTTCCCGTTCAGTGGCATTTTTTGAGGGGGTTTTCCAATTACGTGCTAATCAATCTCAGCGTGTGAGACCCCTTGCTTGGCCTTTATTTCCTCCCATTTGAACCGACCCACTGTACTGTCATCCTGTGTGTCCACCACACTCGCAAATAGTCCCATTTCCACCCACGCTGGACCTCGTTAGTGGACGCAGTCATTAGCTGTGATACGCCCAATTCCCCAGGGTGAGTCTGTTTGTTGTCCAGTTTCCAAGACCAGCCCTTCAACGTGACGGACTGCGATCGTTGCTTTTTAAACCAATTTGGAAGCGTCTCCCCATTAAGCAATGCAAATACACTTCAACATTTCCAAAAGATACGGACGATTGAGGCAATGAAAGAGCAATAATTAAGCCTTCAGACACTACGGCAGTGGTTCTCAAACTTTCTCTGTCACGCCCCACCTTGGAGGAAGAACATTTTTCATTTTTCATTTTTTTTTCGTCCCTGTCAAATATTTGTCCATCCTGTGCACCTGAGCAGCGTTTTTCTTAGCCACAACCTACTGAACACTTTTTGTTAATTGTTCCGACGTGAAAACATTAGTTCCCCCGGGCGCCCCGTCTCCCTCCCGCCCGGTGTTTCGTGCCCCACCGGACGTGACTCTGCGCCCCCCAGGTGGGGCGCGCCACCCACTTTGAGAAACGCTGCACTCCGGGGACATTGTACAGTTAGCGCTTTTATTTTCGTGGAATAAACTTTGACGTCACGATAAGGAAAGTATGGGTCCTGAGACTCCGCCAGTTGTCAACCACTTCATCAGCTGCATGAAACATGCCAGGCAAATTCCACTTTAACTAACAAGCTTCTGCTGCTGCCTTTGTTGTTGACCGGTTTGCAATATTCAACGCCAGTTGCACCGGCGTCGGAGGCCCGACCCACATCCTCCACGTCCGGCACTCCCTCAGCCGTTCTCCCGTTACACCGCGGGGGAGGGGGAGGCTCCTGAGTGAGCTATCAATAATGAACGATTAAGTCAAGGGTTTAACACGCTTGTGTACATAATGGGCTGGAAAGAGGGGAGGCTTTCAAAGAACAGAGTGCTTTTAGTCCAAGAAGCCTCTCTAGCAGAAAGAGCAGAAGAGTGTTTTTCACGGCTGGGAACCGTGTGGACTACCAAGGGTTACCTTTCAAGCCCTACCAGTCAGTCACACACACACATACATGTACACACAAAAAAGGGGTTGTGGCCTATTTGAAGGAAGCAGATCTGTAAATGTTGGCTACAGTAGTAACCTTGCCTCGTTTTCTGCTGCATCCTTAAAAAAATGTTTCATCAGGAGCCGTAAAAGACGCTGCTAGTTGCTCACAGGGCATCAGTAGCCGACCATTAGACAAATCCACGTCGACAGACACGTGCGCACGCTCGCACGCGCAGATGCCGGCGTAAACAAACAGTCAGCGCCGACCAGAGTGGCCCCGCAGTGTTCAGCGTTGCCGGCGATTCGCTCCTATTTCTGGCCGTCCTTGTTTTTTTTTTTTTAATGGCTCCAGAAAACCACAAAAAAATAAAAGGAGCGTTTGTATCTTCAGTCTGCGTGTGGGTGACGTCTGAATGCAGATGTTAGCCCTTGAGTGCTGAAACTAACACCATATGGCAGAGGCTTCTTTCTCACGTGCTTGATGGCGCTGATGGCGCTAATGACACTTCCGTGAAATGGTTATTCCCTTATCTCCTTTTTCCTTAAATGTGCTTTCGTGCTGTATGGAATCATGACTCGATGGGAAATGCCATAAGTGTCCTTTGTTCTTTCTTTTTCAATGCATAGTTTGGAGACGGTAAAGCCAAATGAAGTTACTTTAAACCCTTTTGATGCTTAATGCAGTGCACTTTAAATACACTCCAGGAGTCAGAGGCTAATTGAATATAAAAGAGGCACATTTACAAATTCAAGCTGTTCAAATTTAAAGTATTTATGCAAGGTACTTTCTAGAGTATATGTTTATCTCTCATGTGGGTCTCAAATTCATTCTAGCTTTTTTCTTGGAAAAAAAAAAATCAGATTTTTAAGGCAGTGTCCATATCTAAGTAAACTAGGCGTATTTATCGTATAACCTATTGTAAATTGCTGGTTTGCAGTTGTTTCAATATGCAAATACTGGTAACAAAGTGATTTTTTTTTCTTTTAATCTGACTGTAAAAAAAGAAAGAGATGGATGTAAACTGAACCGGAGCTTCTTTCAGAGAAAGAGACGCAGTCAGGGGTTTGGCTCTAATTTGCTGTAAGATTACAAGCACACACACACCCACACACACACAGGCCCTGTTTTCACTTGGTCACTTGTAACTGTTTTGGGGGATTGGATCACGAGAACGGATCTCGAAGCATGCGTCTCGAGCGTGCCATTTGTGATCGCATTATTTTCGGATGCAACGTCGCACATTTAATCACATATGTGGGGGAACTGCGACCGCTGCTCCACTGACAAAATACGCGAATCCGGAATGAAATTTATTAGCACGCTAATAAACGAGTCTAACAAAAATGATTTGTTTTGGCTTCTTGTTTGTAACTTTCTCGCACGTCCGTGTCGAATGCGTTTTTATGCGATGCGAATACCAAAACCACCTCCCGAGGTGGTTTTGGTATTCGCATGACAAAACGGATTTGGACTGTTTGCACTTGGTTACTTTGTGTGTTTTTTGCCGATCGGAATACGAAAAATGCATGAAATGACCAAGTGCAAACAGGGCCTCACACACACACACACACACACACACACACACACACACGTCCTTTCACAGTGCCACACGTGTCGCTCTCTCCTCCGGACTGCAGAGATCTCATTTAGATAACTCTGCTGATCTCCTGCTACCTGGCTGCGTTGCCCTTTTCTGCTGTCTCCGTCCGTTCTGTTTGCACAGGTGGAGATAGAAGCAGCTTGACACTTTAGATCACTATAGTGAAGAAATTGGGACTTTCCTAATTCTATGTATTTCTATTTTAAAAAGTGTCTTTAAGTAACCAAACTCACTTTTGTCTGTTTTTGTCAAATCTTCTAAACATTTGTGATGTGTCTTGCGAAAGCGAACGCATCGTCCACCGCTTGGCCTCGCCTTTGTGCGGCGGCCGCGCACGTGAACTCGCCCTCAGCGACGGGGCCCCGTCCCCGACCGCCACCGCTTCGCCGTCTCCGCAGCAACGGCCGAGCGGACCAGCTGTTCGCTCGTCTTCCCCTCGTCGTGTTTTCACCTCCGGGGGGGATCTGCGGCGCTCCACACCGAAAGCCGACGGGTTATTTATTTATTTATTATTTCATATACGCGTGGGTATTTATTTATTTTTTGCCGCGGATGCTTCCCGAAAAAAAGAGGGACACCGGTGGATGTCAGAGAGCGGCCGCTCTCTTGCTCACTTGCTCATTTTCGGGGCCGGTCGGATCCAGTCGGACACACAATGAAAAAAAAAACGAGCGGGTTTAGGCTGTCTGGCCGCGCCTTGGTCCACAACTGCTGGCGTAGGCACTTTTTTTTCCCAGTGCCCTGTGCATCTCTCACGGGGAATTATCAGAGCGTGCAGGCGTGGAGGGTCACAACAGCAGCAGCAGAAGTAGAAGTCACTCACCGAAGGGACTGTGGGGGTTTGCGCAGAGTCCCAAATCTGACCTGATTTGTCAATTCAATAACTTCACTGAGAGCCGGCGCCGCCGCTCCTCCTCCTCCTCCAGGGAATCTCCGGTTTACCATTCAGCTCGTGCGACGCGAACGGCGGGACTCTCTGTTTCAAGTTTCCCTGCGAGAAAGTTGAAGGGAATCGAGGATTTTCCCGTTTTTTTTTTTTTTAATTTGCCGTGGTTTGACTTCAAGGTGCCACATCTGAGAAGAAGCTGATTGGGCCCGGACTCTTCAGGCATGGCTTTACCGAGGCAACTCTGATTGGCTTTAAGGCAAGACGCCACCTGTTTGCCAGGTAAGGTCGGCGTTTTAATGCGTCTTGATTTCAAGTGCCGAAGCTCCCTGATCAGCGGCGGCCGCCGGTCGTGATTCCGAACGAATGACGTCACGAGTTACTCCGCTGCACAACTCTGCCGCCGCCGGCCATAAAGTGTCTCCTTCAATGGAAGTTGTTTACTGCTCCTGCGGATGTGCGTCCAGTGAAATGGAAGGCGACTGCCTAAACAGTTTGCGAGCCAATTAAACGGCGCGAAGAAACAATTTCCTGGTGGGATGCGAGAGGGACGGACGGGGATTGAACGCAGCGCTGCAAAGTGGGCCAGAGGAGGCGAAGGACGGCGGGACGGGCGTCCCGCTGAAGGAATTAGGCACACATCCATCACCGTTTTTTCCCCTCTTCACAAACACAGCTTTGTCTGTGCGGTTCGGTCTTTCATGTCTGTGAAGGTTCTCAGTCGCTCATCGTAGTCTCAGATGGGTTGCGTAGCACTTTCAAGACTTTGGCCTTTCATCTTCACACAAAGCCGTTCTCAGTGGTTGGCACCGTCGTCCCGCACATGAAGGTTGTGGGTTTGATTCCCCGCCCTGGGCCTTTGTTCTGTGGAGTCTGCGTGTCTCTCTGTGTCTGTGTGGGTTCTCTGCAGGTGCTCCACCTTCCTCCCACGGTCCAGAGCCGTTTTAAAGGTGTTTATTTTTGTATCGCAGTCTATGGGGAAAAATGCTTTTTGGGCCCGTGGATTTTTTTGCTGCAGTACCTCGAGTGGCCACTGGGAAAAATCGGCGCACCGCCATATTGCCAGTCCGGTATTTCTGAAAGTATTTACTTGAAGACGTGCGAGGCCTCCGTCCTGCCTTTCTCTGTGTATTCTTCTTCCTGCCAGATTCAGTGTTTAGCATTAACATTCCTGCAACACATCATATAAACAAAACAAAGGAGCAGCTATTAGTTCCCGCTCATCAAACACGTGACCCTCTAATAATAAGGAACTTCATCGTTCATGTTCTTGCAAACGAAGCCACTCTGCTACCACTTGTTTATCACAGAGAAGCAGTGTCCTTTTCATGTCAAATTTTAAATAATGCATGAAACCTATTTGCATGTTGGTGCCTCCCCAATCGACCCAGCGCCCCCGCTAGCCTTAAAAAAAATAAAAAGAGCAAGCACTCCGCATCCGTCGCACTCGTTTATGCATCCAGATTACATTCTAAAGGCTACAAAATTAATGCGGCGCTCAGAAAACACATGGATACATCACCGTCCTGCCGCAGAGGACTAAGATGCACTCGGGGAGCCGAAAATAGACCCGCGCGCACGTAAACACCGACAAACAGTGCGCGAGGCGCCTTTTTTTTTTTTTTTTTTTTTTCTTACTCCTCCTTTTCTTAAAGTGAGAGTGTGCAGCCAAAGCTTGCGCGCGCTCGTGTGTTGTGTGTTGGGAAAAGTTGAGGCGGGGGGTGGGGTGGAAATGCCTGTGGAGGCTCAGTGGGTGACAGATGGTTTGAAGACAAATCAGCCTGGGAGTTGGGATCTCTGCCCTGGGACCAGAGGCCTTTTTACGTACTGTATGTGTTGGTCGCTGCACCGATGGTATAATAAAGTGTGCGTTTGGGTGTGTCATCATGACGGAGTGTTTTTTTTTTGTTTGTTTTTGTTTTTCCATTATGGAAGCGGGTGTGAATGTGCGAAAGAGGATTAACGCCACAAGAAGAGAAAAAAATATTACAGGAAGGAGATTTTTATTTAAGTTTTGATCTCGAGTTTTAAATTTTGTGAACAAAGTCAAATTTTCGTGAAAAAAAAGTCAACGTAAAAGAGACGAAATTTTGTGAATAAAGTTGACATAAAAAAATGCGAAATTTTCAACGTTAAAAAAAGACAAAATTTCAAATTGGAAAGTTAAAAAAATATCAGATCTCAATTTTTTTTCTCTTCTTCTGGCCCTAATCCTCTTCCGTAGTGAACGTGTCGCTGAGCATCTGCTTTGAGTGCAAAGCATGCAAAATCCATGATATCATCATGGTTAGTGTGCGTGTGTGTGTGTGTCTGTGTGTGTGTGCGCGCTTGCGCCTGCAGTCGCACACAAGCCCACTGTCACTACTTTTTCCAGGCCAGTCATAGGCAAACTACGGCCTGGGGGCCATATGCGGCCCGTTTTGGCTTTTAATTCGGCCCGCTGAACTTGAAGAAATTAGAAGAAGGTAAAAAAAAAATAGCTGTGTTTTTTTTGTCAGTGTTTTAAGAGTCATTTCGACACGGTTGCGCAGTGGGTAGCGCTGCCGCTCACAGCAAGAAGGTTGTGGGCTCGATTCTGGGCCTGGGACCTTTTCTGTGTGGGTTCTCGCCCGGTTCTCCGCCTTCCTCCCACACTCCAAAAACATGCATGTGAGGTGAATTGGAACCTGTAAAATGTCGATAGGTGAGTGTGAATGGTTGTTCGTCTCCATGTGACCCTGCGATGAACTGGCCACTTGTCCAGGGTGTTGCCCTGCCTTCGCCCTAAGACAGCTGGGAGAGGCTCCAGCAGACCTGTGTGACCCTGAGCATCGGATGGAAGAGTCGTTAGAGCTGAATACCGTGGGGCTTCAGAGACATATATTGTGTTGTAATGCTTTTCTTCATTTCCAATAGACATTAAAGCATGTTTTCCACCAACCTATGACATATTCTTTCCTCTTATGAAGTAGGTCACCAAAACACTCCATCCATGTGCTCCTACTCCGGCTCCTCTGTAAATTTAAACCCCATTGTGGCCCAGGAGTGAAGAAGATTTCCCACCCCTCTTCTACCCACTCTGCAGCCAGAGTAACGCAGCCTCAGAGTGTCTGCTGTGTGTTTCCAGCTGCCTTTTTTTTTTTTTCATTTTTTATTCCGCCAGAGTGACATTGTTACTCTTACGCACGATAACCTTGAGAAAGGAGGCGGAGGGCGGGAGGCTTCACAGAGTGCTTTGCTCGTGAATTACCGCTGGAGAGGTTCTGGTGCGGCAGCTGGAGCGGCGGAGATGTGAAGTAAGTCAGGAGGTGATTCCCAGAGGTGCGCGAGCCTCAAGTGCATCGCGGCTCGCAAAGTCGCGAAGGCCGCGAGTGAAAGAGGGCAGCTGCTAAAAGCACTGCGGCTGGCGGGGGGGGGCTGTTTGAGCCGGGAGAAAAGTGCATCCTTTCCTGCTGCAGCCGTTACGTACGTACGGGTGCATCATGTGTTGTGGGTTTTTCTTTTCTTCTTTTTTTTTTAGCCGCTGAGCTCGGTCTAGACGATTAAGCCACGTAGTAATCTCATTTCTGAGACGTACTATCTAGGTCAGGGGCTTGTGTCCGCTGCTTGGCGCCTACTTACAGACTAGAGAGGAGGTGAAAGGTGGTCCACAGTGAAACTAGAGGTTGGCCTCCTCCATTGGCATGAGCTCGCCGCTGCGTCGCTGTGGTTTCAGTTCACTCACAGAACCATGGTGAAATCACTCCAATCTGAATCAGCATCCGAGCGGAAATCAAATTTTGGTCCTTTTGTAGGAGGAAGATGCCGGTTTTTGTTGATTTGACGGCAAACTACTGCTGGATCCTGAAGGGCGGCGGCCGCAGCGTGAGTGCCGCTAGTTTTATCACAGCGGGACAACGTTTCTTCATTAAAAGAAGACCCAAGAACGGCATTAGTGGCTTTTCTGTGCTCCCGACTGGCTTTGGCAAAAGTTGAGTTGAGGTTTGTAGAAAAGCCCTAGCGCTGATTCTAAGTTGTTTTTCTTTGAAATGGGGAAATGCGCCTCCCATGCTAAATTCTTTAGCGGCAGCTATTGGCTGCATTGCCATTACAGTTTTTCGCAAAATAAAAGTGATATTTCTTAAATTTCGACAAAGTACAATTGCGATGGTGGTTCCATGAATGTGTTTCCATTGAATGGTGTCAAGCGCATAAGCCGTAATTCTCGTTACGAGAACTTTGTTTGTTTACGTTTGTTTGCTGTCAAAATGGTTGTTATATTTTTCTCTTCGATTACTTGTAAAAAATAGTCTGTCCTTCTCCTCCGTCCAAACATAACGCTCCATTTTCACTAGAAGTGAACTGGTCACGTGACCCCGTACGTCACGGCGGTATACCTCTATATGGGTACGTCTGAAAAACCACCTCATGATAGCGTCAAAACCTTTTAGCCAAATTTGAGAGGTTCTTTGAAGTTTCTGCGTTTCCATTATCAGTTTTTTTATTGCTACATTTAGGTTTCACGCAATTCTAGGGGCAACGGAAATGCAGCTAGCGACGTCGCTAGCTTCTCGTTCCTAATTTTCTTCTGTGGTTTTCAGCGCAGCTAAACGCGATCACCACCACATGTAATGATTAGCAACCTACTGCTAATATTATATCCCCTCTCATGGGTATTATTTAACTCTAAAGCAAACGTCTCCTCCTCTGATCCTGGTTTTAACGCTAGGTTATGAGCTTCAGCCTGTGGGATTCGTACATCAAACCACCCGAGGATCTTGGGACTGAGCGGGATGGCACTGTGGCTCGCGTGTTGTTGTCTTTAACAAGGGCACATAGCTGGCGTGTGTGTGTGTGTGTGTGTGTGTGTGTGTGTGTGTGTGTGTGTGTGTGTGTGTGTGTGTGTGTGTGTGTGTGTGTGTGTGTGTGTGTGTGTGTGTGTGTACGCGCGCTCGTCAGCCAATGACTCAGCGCAACACTGCGAGCGAGCTCCGCTAAGTCACTTTGCGCTGCGCCGACTGTGAAAGACAACTTCAGCTGATGTTTACAAAACGCTGCGCGTCGCCTCCCGCCTGCCAGGACTTCATTCTAGCAGCTCGCTTCCTTGGTCACTTCCAGCCCGGCCCACGCACGCACGCACGCAGGCACGCACACCCGCACGCACGCTAGTCTCTGCTGGTCCTACGGAGGCCGAATTCTGTCTGCACGTGCTCTGAAAATAGTAACAAGGTCAGAAACCCCGCGTTGATTCATGGCCGTTGCAGGGGACACCTGCCAAAAGAGGAAAGAGCTGCTGACATGACGGCATTACGTAAGAGATTTATGGCTTAGTGCAAAAAAACAAAAAAACAACTGGGAGGATGAAAGATTGTTTTGGGGTTAGACTTTGCCTCCGCGGATCCTCTTGAAGTTGTTTTGATCTCTGTATCGCAGCAGAAAGACAAAAGAGCGCCGATGTTTTTTCTCCTTGCGAGGTTGTCGCGTCAGATCTCTGCGTTAGATCGGCCCCGGCCCGGTTCTGACGGCGCGTCGCTTCGCCGCCAAATGATGCCTTTCATTCTTGAGTCGCCTCCGTCTCTGATTAGAAGAATGGCGCCACACCGCAGTCAGTTCGGAACCGTCCGCGCTCGCGCTGCGCCACCTAACCGGCCTGGGAATGGAAGGCGGAGTTGTGTGAACTGGCCTGTGGGGGACGAGGTTTCTATCTGTGACTTTGCACCTTTTTTCGATCCCGTATTGAGCTCTGAAGGCCGCAGCGTGATGGCCTCCGTTCCCGTCACGACGTTGCCGCGTGTGAGCGGGCGAAGTCTTCGTCCTCTCTTTTGCAACTCATCGCTTTTTCTTCAGCGCTATTTTGTCTTGATTTAAAACCTTCCCGTCCTCCCGCCTCCATTTCCCCTCCTTATCTTCTGCCCTCCGCCATCCCTCTCTCATTATCAATCTACCGTTCCATCTTTCCTGTTCCAGACTGCTAATTTGCTCTGAGTGCCTTTCCTGTGGGTTCAGGAAATGAGTGAGATTCCTCGCGTAAGAGCCGTTTTCGTTCGGTAGCAGCAAACCAAAAGCACTCAAAGCACTTCGTCGGAAGATTTTTGAGATTTCAAACAGGGCCTTGGCTAGTCTCTCCGTTCATTTCAATATATTTCTTTGAAGTCCCTGTTGACATTTTTTGAATTGAATTGAAGTCTTCATTCGAGGATAAAACCCACCCCCACAAATACCGGAAATAAAATAAGAAAAAGAAAGAAATACAAGCCTAATACTCAAAGAAAACAAATATACAGAAACTCAAATATGCTCGAAAAGGAGCAGAACGAAGTACAAAGCTTATTTAAACCTTCCCCTATTCACTTCCCATTTCACCTGCATCTCATTGCAGTCTTCATCAAAATGCATTAAAACAAGATATTATATGCAGCTATTAAACATCATCAACTACCGCATTACTACAATTGTATTACCATTTTATGACATGACTCTATTACCATCTTTTAGATATTATACCTAGGCACTGTGGATATTATGCACATGCACTATATATTAGTACTATATATAGACACTTAAAAAAAAAAAAAAAAAAAAAAAAAGATTTGTTTTGTCCAAACGTTTTCTTTTGATACCAGACAGTCAACAGGTGACAGTGTTTTGCTGTTTGACTTTATGGCTCTGAACTCTGTATTGTTTTTTTTTTTTTTATGTTTCTTTTTTTACTTAACTAGCTATTAACCAAATAAAGTTACACCAATTTCCAGGAGCCAAGAAAATGATGTTCGCCTCCAAAGAAAAACTCTTTTAAGTAAAATAGAAGACCCTCTGCAGCTCCTCAGTTCTCCTTATTAGCGCCATTAAATGCTCTGTTGGTTTCTTGTTCTTTTTTTTTAATTTTTTTTTATTATTATCTCTTCACGAAACAAAAACCAACCGTATCTCCATGTGCAGCCTCATCTGTGCCAAAGCTGTGACTGGAGGGGGAGGAAGAAGGAGGACTTTGTTTGTGATGGAGGAGAGAATGCCTCCTAGAATGGCAGCAAACAAAAGCCCCTATTGACAGCGACACCGGCAACATTGTGTTCCTGTGACCGGACGTCATGCGTCCACCCAAACCACCACCACCACCACCACAGTGGGATTTTGTTTTCTAATGTTTTATTTTTTAAGTCTTGCACAGCAGCTGTTGTTGACACCCTTCTTCTTCTCTTTGGTGGTGGACAGTTTTGGCTGCACTGTGATCCTCAGTACAGCATCATGGAGCTGAGCTTAGTTTGAAACGGTGCAACACACGATGAATCATCAATGACATTCAGTTAAAAAAATAAAAATAAAATAATGCAGCATGTGCATTGTCCCCTTGTGATGTCATAAAAGTCCACCGACTCCCAGGCTCTGCTCTCTGACGCCACCTTGTCGCATGGCATGACATCACCGCTTCACTTTTAGCAGGCTGTAGGCTGTAAACACAGGGCTAAATGTCCTCATTTCTGGAGGCCTGTTGAGTTTTGGGGGGGATAATCACCGTGTGTTGCTGCTCCACTGGAGTCTGGGATGCAATAAAATGGCTGTAATATGGGACCTTTTAATCCAAACTCTGTGCTCCAGTCTGCTGTCACTGCAGTCAACTGAAATGTAATGACTGTCTGAGAAACTGCAGAGGTAGCACTTACACATGACCTGCAAATGAAAAAAAAAAAGTCCCATATTTAAACATCCAAATGTTCACACTTGTGTGCTTGAGCTCATTTTCTTCTTCTTTTTTTTTTTTAATTGACGTTGCCTGTTCTTTGGGCTTTTTTTTTTTCCCCTTCCAGGTTTCCACGGCTTTTCCAGCATGTTCGGGAAGAAGAAGAAGCGGCTGGAGATCTCGGCCCCGTCCAACTTCGAGCACCGCGTGCACACGGGCTTCGACCCGCGCGAGCAGAAGTTCACCGGCTTGCCGCAGCAATGGCAGAGCCTGCTGTCGGACACGGCCAACCGGCCCAAGCCCATGGTGGACCCCTCCTACATCACCCCCATCCAGCTGGCTCCCATGAAGGTAAGAGTGAGAGCAGACGGAGGCCCCGGCGAGCTTCAGACTTAATCACGACCCTTTTTTTCCTGCGCTCCCTCGCCCACGTCTCCTTCCCTCACTCTCTCATTTTCTCCACAGAAAAAGTCACCACGTCTCATTTCTTCTCTCTTTTTTTTTTTCCACGTTACCACAGACCTTCACCTTCTGTTGTGTATAAACTTGTGTATAAATGCCTCCCGCCCCTGTTTGGAAGCTCTTATACTGCCGGCTTCTCTGCAGAGCTACATGTGTATTTTACCCCGCTGTTATGTTTTACTCCATTCTCCTGATCCTTCTCCGTCTGTGGCCTCCTCACACTTCATAGGCATAGTACAGGGTGTCCCAACAAATTTGACATCATTTCGCAGGCGGGTCATTTTGGCAAATTCTTGTTGAAATAACCCCAAATGTTCACAATATGTATAGAAACAAACCAAGATTTTATATTTAATGTTTCATTTTTGTTCTTTTCAGGTTGAGAAATCGGCCCCATGAGAAACTTATGATCAACACCAAAACTGTTCAATTTCATTGAGCTCGACTTAGTAGTTTTCAAGATAATTGCTTTTAAAAATGATGTCAATTTTTTTTTGGGAGACCCTGTGTAATAAAACCGAAGCACCGACTGTCATTGTTGGTTGTTTGGCTACAAAACAGCATTAAGCGTGCTGCTATAAATACCAATGTGCTGTATGTATGGGCAAAAGGCTAAGTGATACAGGAAAGACGTGCCATGCATAACCATGTGCTACTGCAAATGAACATGCTTAACAGCAGCAGTTGGGTCAAAATGACCAACCGACCTTCTGCCCTCTGCTGGTGAAAAAATATTGAATGCAGCTTTGCAAGCCGGACCTATTATTATTATTATTATTATTATTATTATTATTATTATTATTATTATTATTATTTTTTGGTTTGTTTGTTTTGTTTCTTGAACTTCTTCCTCCCTCCTCACCCTCCTCATCCTCTGGCCCACTTCACCTCTCCCCCTTTGCTCCCCCCTTGTGACTGTGACTGTGACTGTGTGTCTCCTACCTACCTTCCGAGTGTCTCCTCTGATGTGTTGTTGTTCATTGGCTCTTCTAAACTGACACGTCCGCACATTTGCTAGAGTGAAAAGTCAGCTGAAGTGAACGGCAGCAGAGAATGGCGGTGTGTTATCTTTTTTTATTTCTTCTTTTCGACCCCCCCACCACCCCCCGCTCTGTCGTCCGTGCTGTCTGTGGTTCCCATCACGCTGCACATGATTCAGCTTTAAAAAAAATATATATATAAAAAAAAAGAATAAGGTACGGCTCTCTCTGTGTTACGACACCTTCTTGCATCAATTTTCCCCCCCTGTAAAGACGAGGGCTCTTTCGGCCTTTTTTTGACGTCGCAATTTGAATTCTGCCAAAAATAAGACTGAAGCCACGGGGGCAAGCATTAATCATCGACACAAATTAGTCTCAGAGGAGCCAATTACAGATCCCACACGCAGGAATATACATGATCAGATATCCGCAGACTTCCTGTAACAGAGAACAGCAATATGCCACAGGAGATATCTCTGAAGAGGGGGAAACAAGAAAAATAATTCTCTTGCTCTCTTCACAGATATCTCCCAAGAAAGTCCGGTCATCCGAAACGCCGTTGCCCAAAGTATGACTCTCCTCTTCCCTTCTGTTTTATAACCCCCCCCACCCCCTTTGTTTTTGTCTTTTCTTCCTATTTTTTCTTTCTTTCTTTCTTTTTTTCCCCCGCCGATCGCTCCCACACAGCCCCAAAAAACTCCCGCTCCCACATCCCTCTCCTCCGCGGCGCTGCTGCCACGCTACGCTCTCAGGTGGAGGTGGCGTGTCAGCGGCGGCGGGGAGGGAAGCCGCCGAGAATGACTTCACACATGACATAACTGCACCGCTCCGCCAAGTCTTTTCTTAGAACTCATCTCCCTTCTTTCTCCTCCTTTTTCCATTTTTCTTTTGCCCTTTTCTTCATCCGCATGAGACTCCCAGCGAACGGCGAGATTAGCCGTAGTGGAATGCTCCCTTGTTTCTCCCCTCCCCTTGCTACAGAGATGCTATTGATGATAATGATCGTAATCAGAGTGGTGATGATGATGACGATGATGATGATGATAGCACCGGGTGCTGCGATGAGACGTGCATGTTGCCGAGACAACTGGTTCTGCTCCACTCGGCTCCGTTGTGAGCAGATTATGAGGGGTGTGCATGCACCGGCCCCCTCTGCTCTGTCCGTTCCTGCCAACTTTGTTTTGTTTTTGTTTTGTTTTTTGTAAATTAACGTGCTAGGAAAGTACACTTGTCACAGAAAAAGATAAAAAAAGGACTGGTAATGTGAGAAAGTTGTTCTGCAAGCAAAGGAAGTTGTTTTACTCGGCAGCTTCTTAAGCAAACAGCTCGCAAGAGTGTTTCAAAGGGGAAAGACGATTCACGCCGCTTCGTGAGCCGAACCAACAGGCGTGTGATCGCGCTGACTTTAATCACCAGCATATAAAAATCTAAAAGCCCTCATATTATGCAAAAATCACTCTAGTTTTCCAACAATAATCCCCAGAAATGAGAGAAGTCCGTCCTTTTCCTCTTTTACTTGCTCTGCTTTTGAGAAAGCGTCTACCTAAAACACTTTGTTTTAGAAATCAGACCCGTGTGATGTCACAAAGGGCACGGATCCCTCTCCCAGTTCAGGTACAACGGCCACAGCCAGGTGGTGGTTCTGCCCTCTTGTGGCCGTCTCGTTTTTTTTTTTTTATGTGGAAGGCAGAACAACGGCAGTTAAGCTAAAACTCAGGGGTGTTTTTTTTTTTGCAGGAGACTGTAAACAGAGGGCTAAACATACTGTAATCTGTGGTGTTCTTTGGACAATTAATCGTTGCGCCGCTGCAGTCTGAGCCGCAACTTGAAGTCATGTGGCGAATTTCACCATTTTTGCTGTCCCACAAAGAAGAAAAAAAGTGCTGTGCGCTTTTGATGCTCCGGAAGTGAAAAAGACAGTGGCAGACAACTGTGACTAACAGGTTGACGTAACTTTGAAGGTGTAAGCTACAGTACTCTCCACTTGAGAGGATTATTATATGATTCCCTGCATCCTGCACGTGAAGTGCGTGTTCTGCGCAAGTGCAAATGTGCGTGTGCAGGAATAAAGAAATCCCAGAGTCTCGCTGTGATACGGCGACACCGAATTTCACATTTTCGTTAAATCCTTTTTGCCCATTACCTTAAGCAGAATCAAAATCTATCGCTGTAAATATTCTCTCTTCCTTCCTCTGTATTTCATTATTAAGGGTCGTGAGACCTCCCCCCCCCTCCAAGGTGGGGCCGGGCTATTTATAGCACGTTAGCCGTAGACAGATATACCTCGGCGGTGGCTGTCACGACACGTTGATTGACGCGGGGCTGCTTCAACTTGGCAGACCCCCGCCCCCCTCCCCCCTCGCCCCTACCCGCCCCAGGCCTGTCTACTCATGTGCGTGTGTCCGCGTCGCGTTTGCACCTCGGGGCCCCGAGACGAAGCAAGTCGAGCGCTCGGCTAAACAGCGCACAGTAGTGGCACGAGAGCAGGGCTTCGAAATATGTACGCACTCACATTACTGTTGCGTTGATGCCAAGCCATGATAGCAAAGTAAACACTTCCTCTTCCTCCTCCTCCCTCTGGCTCGCTGAGCTCATCGTTTATTCACTGGGGTCGCAGCAGCTCCTCTCTCGCCCCTGAGCCTCCACCCTGAACATCTCCTCCTCCACCGCCGCCGTGGAAGTTAGTGTTGTGGTACTGGAGAGTGGTCTTGGTCTCCAGACCGCTTTTTCAGGGTCTCGGTCTCGTCTCGGACTCTGAGGCATTTGTACTCAGTCTTGTCTCGGTCTCGGACTGGACGGACTCGGGATTTTAGATCAAGGCCGGTCAAGACTCAGCCAACACTGTAATGACACGATAATAACGATAATTTTAAATTTTATGGAGCAAAGTTGTTTTTTTTTTTAAAGTGGTTCAAAGAAGTTGACAAAGCAGGAAATTGTTAGAGAAAATGATTAAACGATACCTTGCTGAAAAGAGTTGTTGTGATCATGAATATTAAACTGTCACTCTTCATACAACTGTTTAATATTTACATTTGTTTTTTGTCGCATAAAGCAGTCTGCGGAGTCTGCAGAGAATACTTGCAAAAGTCCAACCAATATCAAAAGTTTTCTAAATTTCAGAAAAAGGCCTAATTCGAAAATTATACAAGCACAATATGCTGTTTGCATGGTTAGTATCAAGTGAGGAACCCTCTCATGTCTGGAATAGTAGTACAAAATAGTGCAAGTAAATGTTGTTGTAGTGTTTCCATGTTCCAAGTGTTCAGACCATGGTGGTCTGATGGTTACAAGTGTGTGTTTCTTCTTCTTCTTCTTCTTCTTCTTCTTCTTCTTCTTCTTCTTCTGCTTCTTCTTCTTCCATCTTTGTGCTTTGTTCTGCTGAGGATGCACTGCTGTAAGTGTGTGTGGGAGTGCGTGGGCTGGTCACGTGCACGTCATTCCGTTGTACCTGTCAGTGCCACCAGGGGGCGGCGCTGTGTCCCCCGCTGCTCCTTGACTTTGACAACGTAAACAACGTGGACCCTTCTTGACAGGACATCATTTTCTGTGGCGATTTTTTTTTTTTTTTTTACCCCTGAGGACCTAAATTTCTCAATGAAAACTGTGTAAGGAAGACATTATTTAACCCTTAAATAATATTAAGCGTCCAATGTGACCCATTTTACATTAGAGAACAGTAAAAACACCTCAACATTCATCCTCTGACTTTAAGTCACATTTCAACTTTTTTAAAAAATGGTTGTTTAAAAGTAACTTCTTTTAGGTATATTATGACCATCACAGTATCTAAAAGTGAATTGCCCTTTCCTGCCACTACACTGTTATAATGACATTAACTACCTGTGTAAAAAAATGTTCAATTCATTGCGACTAACTTAATTGAATCAATTAAATTCTAAATCAACAATTAATCGATAATCGATCCCTACTGTCCATGGTTATTTTTTTTGTTTAATTTTCTGCTAATAGATTGATGTAAATGTTGCACATTTGACCTTTAAAAGTGCATCAGATGCGTTCGACGGGTGTCACTGATGCGGTTTGTCTTCGGGGGGGGGGAAAGAAAGCTGCTCGTCTGCATCTCGATGACACCTCTCTCGGCGCCTTTGACGACGGCTCCCTGATTTGCAGGCGAAGGTCGGCACAGCTGACGTTAAAGGGTGATTTGGATAAATTGGTCTTCCTGTCACACTGCCGGTTGATGTCACTGCCGCCGCGGCTGCAGGCGGGGGACCATGTGGCGCCGGGGCTGAGCTTGGCAGGGTGTGAACAGCACTTGTTTGCATTCAGAGTAACATTCACAGAGAAATCTGGGACCCCCGGGGACATGCGTTTGATTTGCACATAGTAATGAGAACTATGCAGAAGAAATTCTCCTTTTAAGTGCAATGCAGTGATTACATACTTTACATCTTCCTTGTTCTTTTTTTAAACACACTTTTTTCACGCTGCTAAAACCGGCGCTGGCAGCACCCACACGGTGTGCTCAAACTCCTTGCATTCAGCTGTGGGGTTACATATACCGTAGGTAGTGTAGGTGGAGAGAACTCGGCTGGTATTTTGGGCCGCAGAGCATCTCCACACGGTTGGATCCTTTATGGATGAGCTGAAAATATCCTCATCCTTACATCACATTAGAGAGGGGAGGAGAGCGCTTCCATCCACGCTAGTGCCGAGCTCACATCCTGCCATCAGCTCCAGTGATTTAGTCACTAGGAACATTTCTAGGCTTCCTTCATGGTTTTGAGGTATGTTCCTTGAACCAGAACTGACACAAATTGTGTTGCCATTACCCCTAGGATTGCGCAAAACCTGAAAATCGCTATAAAAAACAGGTCATGGAAACACCGAAACTTCGAAAAACCTATCAAATATGGCTAAAATATTTTCATCAGATAGTTTTTCACATATCGATAGAGAGGTATATCGCAAAAGTGTCATGGTATCGGTACAGATACCCGATACTGGATCAGTATCAGTGCATCCCTTTTAAAAACCATTTAAATGGTTGCAGAAAGTCTCTTTGCTCTGTCTCTCGACCAGCTTTTGGCTCTGCCTCGCTGGCGCCGCCCACGTCCAAAATGCAGGTGGAATATGTTGACCAAAAATAGACGTTATATTTCCAAAGAGAGCGACCTCACCAAAACAAAAATGTTGCCTTCATCAAACCACATCTGTGGATTTGCATCCTCCGGATAAAGTTGACTTTTGACCCTCATAGACTTGCATGGCATTAGGGTTACACTTAAGGCTGAAACTAGGGTTTCGGGGGTTCCTCATGCACTAGAAGCCCCACATTTGGCGTGGGTGTGACTTTGGGGTCCCTGATGAAGCAGCAAGTGTCCCATCGTCTCTAGGATAAAGTGGACTTTTGGCCCTCATAGACTTGCATGGCATTAGGGTTTACGCTTAAGGCTGAAGTTAGGGTTAGGGTTAGGGTTACTGCTGGAATTAGGGTTAGGGTTTCGGGGTTCCTCATGCGCTAGAAGCCCCAAATTTGACGTGGGTGTGTCTTTGGGGCCGACGATGAAGCAGCAAGTGTCCCCACGTCTCTAGGACAAAGTTGACTTTATCCTACTTTATCCTAATCTCGCCTCCTCCAGCATGGCGCTCGCTCAGGAGCGACGCAGCTGCGAGCGCTGAAAAGCAATCACGGTCTGGCCAGGATGCAAGTGGTGCGCCGTGACTTAAAGAGATTAAAGTGCATTTAATTGATGATAAGATTCAAACTGGCCATTTTAATCGGATGAATCGCTTCAATATTGCAGAGTTTCTGCCTCCACCTCGAGGGTAGGCGAACCGAGCCGCAGCTAAAATAAACAAGGCTTAATACGGATGAAATGTAATCACGCTGGGCAAAACTAAAAATAATGTGTTTCCAATCCGGTCTCCTGCTCACCTGAACTTTTTTTCTATCTGCGGTGTAGAAAGTTGTAAAGATTAAAAAAAAAAAATAATAATAATAATAATTAGCATGAGAAGGTGTGTCCAAACTTTTGACTGGTAGTTTTTGTTTTTTTTCCCTCCTCTTCTGAAAGAGGCTTCAGTCTGTGAGTGAACTGCAGGGCCTGCAGCTCGCAAGTGCAGAGTGAATGGCACGTGACGGACGTGTTTGGCCTGCAAGGTGATAACTGGTACTGGCTCTACTGTAAATGTCAGTGTGTCAGCAGAACACCCTTCCCCCGAGCGGCAGTTTTTGGCAGGTGAGAACGGACGGGGAGAAACCCGATCGCTGAGCGCCGGCGGCGGGGGGGGGGGGGGGGGGGGGGGATTTGCTGCCGCTGGTGCAAATTGCCGGGCCTCCGCCTCGGGAGTCACTGCTGCTGGATTCAGTGGCCGCTCGGTCGTCTGGGCGGCTCGACGGAGGCACGGAAGGGGAAGGGACCTGTGACCAGTGATGTGATGGAAGGCGTGAAGCAGGAGGTGATGGTTGGGAACCGGTTCCAGTTGGGCCGTCGGGCCGATCCTGCAACAGGTCGTCGCTGCGTGAGTGTTTGTGATCCAAAACTTGCAAGAAAAGGCCGCTTGTGCTGATCTCTGCTGCTGCTGCTGCTGTGGAGATCAGGTGTTCAACCTCGCCGCTTTTAAAACTCCGCTCCTATTTTGGTGGCATTTTTTTTATTTTTTTTTTATTTTTTTTAACACGACATGCTGAATTATGGCAGCATGTGCAGAGGGGCTGCTTCCTCGTGTTTCCAGTGAAGAGGGCTCGTCGGCGCTTGCAGGGTTTATTTCTGTCGCCTCGCCGTGTGTGTGTGTGTGTGTACATTTGGAAGTGGCTCTGATTTAACGGCGGTTCGCCGGGGTGGAAATGTGAACCTGTGCTCCTCCACGAGCGCTGCGGCAGGCTTTGGCGGTTATGTTTACTCGGACGTAGTTAACACTCTGTGGCGGAGCATCTCTGCGTATTAATCGTTTGGAGCAGGATTATTGAGGCAACGGGTGACCAGTTAGCCGCCCGCGTTGAGGTCTTTGACTGTCGGGGGGGGTCTTTGGTGTTTTTGTGGTTTTGAAAACACCTCTTTTTTTTTTTTATGCCTGGAGAGTGCAGCAAGTCGCTTGGCGTCTTTCAGAGGAGGCGGTCTAATCAGGGTTCTCACTTTAATTCAACCGCGCGCGTGTTTCATTTCGTCTCCCATTGATTGGAGAAGCAAAAATAGACTCCAAGGAAAACGGCGGCTGATTGATGCGAGCCTGCGAAAATCCCAGCGGAGCGTCGAACCTCTTCTTGGCCATTGATTCAGACACCCCCCCCCCCGATCTTTTCTTTCCCCGCCTCCTCTTCTGCTCCTTCTCCTCCACCACCTCCTGCTCCTTTTTCCTACTCCCTCTCCTTTCACGGCTGCCACTCAGATCACCTCTCGCCGAGGCCCGAGAGCGGCGGTCGGCGGGGGAACAGTTGGCCTCGGGCAGCTCCAAATGTCCTGGCGAACAACCACCCTTCAGTGTCTCCGTGTGGGCTGCTCGGAATTGCATTTAGGCTCTGAATTTTAAATAGAGAGAGACTGTTGCATGAAAGCAAAAAAAAAAAACTGATGTGGAATGACGGCTGTGTTCTAGTTAAGACCTGCGCACTTGCATACTCAAGGTCCTCACTATGAGACGGTACAGCAAGAGCAGTTTTCTCACACAACACAGTGATAAATCTCCTTTTAAAGCCATTAAAAACCTTGACTTGGGAATGCTGGATTCTTAAAACAGCCTTTAATCTAAGTGGAATGAAGGGCTCGGTCAAAGATGTACATGCGGCACTGCAGTAACCTCGTGTGGTCAGAAAGTAGATTACATCCTCGCTGGGTCCTAGACTTCAGCATTTTAGATCATAAATTGATCCATCAGTTTGTGTAAATTCAGCATTATTAGCATCAGCTTCATTTTTATTGTCTTTACTTTCTGCTGAAGCCACTTTGCTGGCTGCTAGTTTCTTGCGGTCTGAGCCGTTTAGACGTCAGTGATCCCACTGATATCGCAAAACTAAGATTTAATAAGCTCGGGACTGAATTAGAAATATTAATTATGCTTCTGTCAGCTCACTACTGAATTATCCCAAAACAAATCATACTTGGCCTTTGGAGACACAACTTCAGTATTAGTGTGCAACAGAATTGCAGATACAGTTCTTATTGAAATGCAGAATATAACCGAGTCTGCTGATGACCAATAACAGCCGAGAACAACCAGAGACGGGGCCGTAACGGGCGCGTGAGGCGGAGAAGAACCGGGTCAATGAGAGTGATGGAGGCGCTGATGTGGTCCAGGGGCCTTTAACTGGCTGACAGGCCTCAGATTAATGAGCACTGCTGTGTAATCAATCTACAGCGGGCAGCTGTCTGTTTATCTGCCTCAGACAAGGAGATAAGTGAGAACGTCTAATTGATCTCTCTGCCTTGTCTCCGCCGCGCTCGCTCCTCCTTTAGATCACAAAGTTTTTTTTCTTGACAGTGACGGACCGCCCGGGAAACTCCAGTAAAACAAAGAGCGCTTCTTCAGATCTGTAGTTAACTGCCTTAGATGATTATTCATAAAAGAAAAAAATCTGCAGGATAAGATTTCCTCAAGGTTAAATTTGTCACATCAAGTGGTTGCATTTCAGACTGCAGAGCTCTTTCACTCCCCCCCACCCCCCTCTCCCTTTCCTGAACTTGCCAGTGAACTACGGTGGCCTACGCACACAAACACGGATACCTTGTCCAGCTTCTTCTTCGTTGGTTTATTTGAAGAAACCAGCGTTCACCCTCAATACAAATCGAGCGAAGCGTTAGTTCTGACAGGACATGACGTCGCCTTATTAGTATTCCAGCTGCGTGACCCTAATTAGCTGTAGGCTTACATCACTTCCCTCAGCTCCTATTCGTCAGCCTCTTTTAGAAGCGCCCTTTTTAAAGTCACCCCAACAGATCTTCTTCACCGGCGATCGACAACCCACCTCCTCCCCTGCTCCTCCATCACATGAACTAACATTTCTCTCTGTAGCTCTGGTTCTGCAGGGTTGGTTTGTAGTTGCTGCCGCTGGGCTCCCTGCATCGCCTTTGACGATGGCTCGTGAAGGGCAGGAAGAGCTTCCTGCCCAGGCCTCTCACGCAAGCGCGTGGGAGAGGGAGTCCCCAAAACGAACCTGAGCTGCCCTCCCTGCCTCATGCCTTTCACGATGGCTCGTGAAGGGCGGGAAGGGCTTCCCGCCTCGGGCTTCCTCGCTTGCTTGCGTGGAAGGGCAGGGGGACCCCAAGCAGAACCATACCGCCAAACCTAACGTGTTGATTAACATAACGTGTGATGTGTAATAAATTGTTATTTTTGACAAAGTGTCTGAAATGGCGATATCAGGCAGCTGGTTTGTCCACACTAGGCTAAAAATCATAAACCAGGCCAAATTTTACACACTGGACCTTTAAGATTTAGCCCTTTGTTTACTGTCTCCTGCAGAAATACTGATGCTTTGTTGGACCTGTCGCATGTCACGTGCAGGAATCGAAAGAAGAAGGCTATGAAGCGCCCTCTCATGGATTGACCCATGGACCTTCGGTGTTGCTAGAAGTCTCCAACAAAAAGTTGCTTTTTCACAATTTGGAACCTTTGAGATTGCGTCCCAGTTTCTGATAGCAAAGGTGCAGCACCTGCGGGTCATTCACGCTGCCTGTAATCATATTTTCTAGGAATTTCTTCTTGTCCCATCTTTGAGTAAACCTAAATCGGCCCTGTGCTTAGAGGGATGTAAAAAAAGAAGCGGGTCCAGGCTTTGCGGCGCTAATATGCTTAAAGGTCGGGGATTTGGTCCGACTGTATGTTTGTATTTCATTATGGCTCCACCGCTAATCCATTTTGCTGGAAATCATCCTTCCTCCCATTG
This sequence comes from Nelusetta ayraudi, assembly GCF_046127955.1. NCBI lineage: Eukaryota > Metazoa > Chordata > Actinopteri > Tetraodontiformes > Monacanthidae > Nelusetta > Nelusetta ayraudi. The sequence goes on along the minus strand of NW_027466132.1, from coordinate 1,850,471 downwards.
CGTCGCGGTGGGCCCAGTGTGACTCATGGATCCCGGGAGCTTGTAACTAAGGCTCCCCCCCCTGCCCGCCGGCTGAGGTCAAAGGTGACTGGGTCGCGCTGGCCCGGCCTACCAGCTGGGTGGAGTGCCGCTTGGGGATTGGAAGCGTCGGAGAAACACGGCGACGAAAATATCCACGAGGCGCACAGTCGCCCCCCCCCCCCAGCAGCGTGTCACAAGCTCAGGGATGCGAAGGCTGCACAAACTCTGAACGCGCACAGATTAATCGCATTAAACGCGACCGGAGTTAAAGGCTTTGGCTCGCTCCTCCGCGGGAATATGCTGCTAAGATGGAAGACATGGAACGGAAGTGGTTGCCAGAAGTTGAGTTGTTGACGGTATTTTTTTATTTTTTATTTTTTACTTGATCTTGTCCATATTCAACCACGTGTCAGCTGTCATGCGATGGAAAGGATAATGTGCAGTATGTTTCTCTATATTGCTGCTGTTGCTATTTTCTAGTTTAGGAATAAAGGTATACATTTAAATAGGATCAAGGTATTTTCCAGCTGTTGTGTGTAGCTGTACACACAGTATTTGCTGCAGTGATTGGCTAAATTTCCCAGCTTGGGCTGTATTCTCACATACACTTGAACCTCCAGTGTTTTCCCTCCCCTCGGCATGTTAAGATGATGGTTATTCCTGTAACTAACAGGCGGCGGAATGGCCCGAGGAAACGGGTCAGCTCACAGCTTATTAATCACAGAAATCGCTCCAAAAATCTGTAACCCTGTCCGCGCATACCAGGACTCTGTCTGCGTTTCTACTAATAACACGTCAATGAATCAGTGAGTCTGTTCCTGGAGGTCTTCCGTCAGTTGACCCAGGCGGGTCAAGCTGTGTGCTGATCCCAGGTTCTATTCCAGCAGGTCTTTAGGTCAGGATTAGTCACTGTGTTGCTTTGTTTTTAAGCTAAGACTTCGGCCTTTGCCCTAAGACAGCTGGGATAGGCTCCAGCAGACCCCCGTGACCCTGAGCTCGGGACTAAGCGGGTATGGAAAATAAATGAATGAATGAATTGACTTTGGATTAGCTCCAAAAGAAAGTTACTCCCCAAAATCTGACTTTACTGTGTATTTTAATCCTGATGAATTAATATCTGCACACTCTTTTGTTTCTAGTCAGCGCAGATATCAAGTACACTGGTTGGCCAGCAGATGGCAGTATAGGACAGGAAATAGAAACTGTGCCCGGCTAAAAAAAATACTACGCTAGCAATTTTTTTTTAAATCACTTGGTAAAACGGTCTATTCCTTTTTGACAGAATGAACAATATACAAGCAGTGTGGTTTTACTGTTTGATAAACAATAGTTGGAAGGGGTTTGTGTCTGCGTAGCTTGCGTAGAGTAGGTTATGAATCAGGATCGCTTGTTCTCCTCAACTTTGTTTATTTAATTCCTTCGTCAAAGCCATCCATCATACACTTTATTGGTTGTTGTGTCACAATATGTTCAATTAAACATTTTCAATACAATTTAAACATTCAGCTTATTTATAATGTGTATTGGGAACAAAGCAGTTCAAACCATGTGAAGCATAAACTGTGACTGTTGGCAACACTCCTATCAACACAATTATTATTGACACTGACGGGAAAGAACCGCATAGTTTCCAGGTTTATTTACTGATATCGATACGAGCTTTTTAAGCATAAGGGGAAACACCCCCCATTTGTTAGGAAATGGCGAGGAAAACCCCTCATTTGTTTCCTCGCTACTTTTACCTTCCTCGTCCAGCAGAGGGAGCCAACACACAACACTGAATGTTGCGCTCTACCTGAGGTGTGACAGTTTCATTTTTGTCAAAGCGTGTAATTCATATCAAAACGATACAAGCCCCTTGTCTTGTACCAACACTGAAGAAGGACGGTGTTGCAGCAGAGAGATAAGACATTTTACCATCAGCGTGACTGATGGATCCATGTTATCGATGTAGCTGCGGCTCCCAGCCTTTGGTCCATAGACTGGAAATCCAAAGCAGAGTCGTGACTCTGTCCTCCATTTTTTTGTTTGTTTGTTTGTTTGTTTGTTTGTTTCAAGGGCTCTCCGAGCTCTTTCTGTTCTTTCTGTTTCAGGCTGAGATGGATGCGAGTAATGTAGTATTTGTCATAAAAGAGGCCGTTGATGCAGAAGGATAACACACACTGTTCTCTGGGAGCAGCTGCAGTGGATGTAGTGACAGCTGCGCCGCGTACGTTTGGACATTGATTCACATGTCACACTGTAAATGTGCATTCAGTGTTTTAGTACATGTCTCATAAAGATTTAGCTCATCGTTGTTTTCTAGCGTGAATGCGTCTCTTGAGCAAATGAGAAAGAAATGGCTTTCATTTTCTATTTCCGTGTCTCCGTCACCAAAACTTGTGAACGCTGGACCCTTTGGAACCTTTCCCTATTTTGTGCTACACTTTTCCCCCCATCAAGAGCCTGTGCTCAGGCTGCAATATGTGCCTTTGAGATAGCAGATACTCCTTCCAGCCGACCCTGATGTGTGAGAGTTGACCGTGCTGACCGTATTTTTACTGATGTTTTTCCCTTCCAAACATTTGGAAGTGTTACTTTTAACAGGAAACTAAACCCAAGGCTGCAAACAGAAGGCTGCATATGCAGTTTTTTTGTTTTTTTTTTGCCAATCTGAAGAGTTTTGGGGTGATTAATGGTTGCGTGTTGTTCACGTATACCTGAAGATTCCACTCAAATCCAGTGCACACGCGCAGAGAAGTAAAACTTTTCTGTCCAACTTTGAATGATTTATTTTTAGACCTTTAGTGCAAACCGTGTCGCTTGGAACTTTTTTTTTTTTTTTTAAACCTAAATGTTAAAAAAAAAAACATGAAAAAGTAAATAGCGGTTGTGTGCAGCACCCTTTGAGCTCCTCCTCTTCCTCCTCTCCTTCCTCCTCCTCCTCCTCCTCCTCCGGCCCCTTCGGTTGTCCCGGGACCTTGCTGTCCAGCCAAGCGCAGCCTCCAAACCGGGGTTCCAACGAGGAGTCACGGGAAGGGCGAGCTCATTAATTATCTCTCCCTCTCTCCCTCCCTCCGTCCTGCCATCACACCCTCACTTCATTACCAGCAAGGTTAATCCTCCCTTATCTCCCAATGAGCCTCATTTTTCATGGCTCCCCGTCCACGACACTTCCTCCCTCCGCCACTGCGTCACCCTGCTTCTCCATCCTCTTCCCCTCGGCCCCCCCGACTCTTCTGCCGACCCTCTCCCTTTTTTTTTTTCTCTCCCCCCTCCTTCTTCTTTTGCATCATGCATCAGCCCGTCCGGTCCCCTCCTCTCCTCCTCTACCTGTCCGTCATCTCCCCGTCCCTTCTCCTACTTTTCCTGCACCCCCACCGCTGTCCTGCGCTTACCTTGAAACAGGCCGCATAGAGTGTAGAGAGTAGATCTATTACAGCTTATCACCGGAGGACAGGCTAACGCTGCGCGCCGGTGAAATATGGCCGCTGTCAAGGCTGCTGCTGAACACGGGCGGCGTGGCGAGCTGGCGAAGCTGCGAGGATGGTGGGGGTAGGGGGGATAGGGGGGATAGGGAAGCCTGGAACGGGACAGGGAAGCCAATATCTGACCCCTAATTCAAATTAATGGAACGCTGCTCAGCCCTGATGCCGACCGCTTGACAGTGATTTGGCACACTATTAACCTTGTCTCCCCCTCCGGCGCCCCCCGCCCCCCCCTCGCCGCTGCCTCTCCGCACCATCATCGCCTCTCCTGTTTCATTAGCCACCTTGTTTTCTCCGTCTCGCTCCATCCCCACTGTACTCGTCACCCTCTGAGGCGCGTTGCTATTGATTCATGAACCGAGCGACAGCGATGATGCCCGGCCCGGGGAACCGACGCCTGTTTTTTTTTTCTTTCTTCAAAAGTGCATTTCTCACGGCCCCGTTCCCAGTTCAAAAAAAAACAAACTAAAAAAAACTACTGCGCACCAGCGATTGAACTTGTCAGCATTAGGACACGTTCGCCAGTCAGAAGCCTGCATAGAGGAGGGTAAAAAGCTCATTAAATGGCAATATAGCAGCAATAATGATGATACATGTGGATTGAAAATGAAATTGAGTTATTTCCGGATATTACACTCTAATATATAACTAATGAAATACAAGAAAATCCCTGGTGACGCCTCCAGTCCTCCACATGTTGGGAGAGTACATGTGCGCTGTTAAGTAAACCGCTAGAAAGTTTAATACGAGCACTATTCTGTCATTAATCAGAGTATTCTGGATGGACACACCTGGTTGATAAAAACCACATCAAGTCACATTACTCCAGATCGTGTTTGAGTTTCCATAAAGCACTTGGTTTGCATAATTGTAGTACTATTAGATCATGTGGGAGTGTGATTCCAGGAAAATATTTCTTAATGTTCTTCTGTTTTTTTTTTGCGTTAGCTGGCAGGAGTTGAATGGAAATGCATCAAATCAGCTGCTGCCTGAATTTAAACTAAAGATTTGTATTTTTTCTGTCCAGCAGTCAAGCCTGCGCTTATCCGACATCCGTCCAGAGCCCGACCTCGTCTCAGTCACCAACCACGTTTTAAAAGACCACCCGTCCCGCAGCATCTGTCTCCCGGCTCGACTTCACTCGCCACTTTTATTGGCCATTTCACCTCTCGGTTCCAGGTCGCGGCGTCGGGCGGCTCATAGCTTTCAAGCAGAGGAGAAGGAAGTGGAGTGTTGAACGGGGAGCGGAGAGGAGGCGCAGCGGCTATCAGAGCGGAGGTGGGAGATGAAAAAGGAAGGAAGAAGAAAAGGCCTGAGCTGCGTGCAGGGTTTTATTGTTGGTCTATCGCAAGTTGCACGCAATCTGAAGGAACAAATGAATAAAATAAGTTTTTTTTTAACTCCCATGTGCGTCAATAAATGAATCTCGTCGTTCGCTTGCGTCAGCGCGACGACGACCATCCCGGCCGTTTCCTCTTCCTCCTCGCCACATGTGACACGGGGGGGAGACAAGTATGACAGGTAGATGATAGACGGCGAGGCGAAAGCCCTGTCAAAAGAAAGCGCTGACCCGGCAGCTTTTACCGCGCCGGTATCAGCAAACGGAGGCGGGGGCTGAAAAGACTTGACACATGAATAGTCCGCGGCGTCTGTCAACCCCAACTTACAAATTTGGTCCCACGTCCTACCTTTAATTACCGAGGGAGAGGATTTCTGATGTGGCTGCCTGACCGTAGGGGATTACACAGCGTTTGGGGTTTCCTTTTATGTCGCCGAATTCAACTCCTCCGTTCCTTTCACTCGCTCGAGAAGCGGTTTATGTCTCGTACATCACCGAGAGGAAGCCCAGTGGGGGAGCTTCGCCAAAAAGCTCTAAATTCAGCAACATGGAAAGCTTTTTATTACTTTTTTTAAGAATACCTGCACATGTGGACACATTAATGTGGCAACCAATATAGGTTTATCAGTATCACCTTTGTGATCATTATGAGAAGAAATCCAACTCTGAAGTTCCAAATTCCACAAACTATGCAAGTTAAAGGCAGACAGAAAATGGAAAGCATGCAGTCAAAGAATAATTAACACTGGCATTATGGAAAGCAGGTCACATTTAAAGACACAACTGGATCATTTGGGTGCTGCAGTACACTGGAAACATATTTTTTTTAAAGGCCCTTTCTTATCAATTCAGAAATCTCTTTGATTTTGTAAGGGCTAGAATTTCAACACAAGCCTTTCAGGTTGGCTTCCTCTCCTCGACTCAGCAGCAGTCGCGCAACACGTGCCCATTGTTCCAACGCTGCCGGTGTGGTCGCAGCAGAGACCAATGTCCGAGTTTGGTGAGCGCGTCGGCGCCTCGGAAATGGCGCGAATGTGCTTGCGTGTGAGCCCAGTGAGCAGTGCTGCTGTGCCAGTTGCCCGTGACTCACGACACATCCGTGTAATAGGGCTTAACACAAGGTGGGAGGGGATAAGCGGCTCCCCTGATGTCTAAGCTGCCGTTACTTTGAAGCGGATGTGTGTGTGTGTGTGTGTGTGTGTGCGCGCGCGCTGCGTCGTGCTGCTGCTTTTTTCCGTGTGTGCGTGAGCTCGTGTGCCTCACGAGTGCTGTACCGAATGTCACGACTATTACCCTGTTCTGATCAACCCGCTGAAAACCAAGCTAATCTGTGGCAAGGGAAATAAGACAGAATTAGCTCCATCAGTTACGCAGTGATTTCATTTCATTTCATTTTTTTTTTTTTTTTTTTACCTGGCAGCTACCCCCACCATTCACCCCCAGTGCATTTTCTAGCTGCAGCCCCGTTGGTAGCAGCTCACCGTCTGTGTTTGACTGATGCCTGCTGATCTTTGCCATGTCAGGTAAACTCTGATTAAAGAGATGCTGCAGCCGAAGTTGAACATTTCACCCATTAAATTCTCGCCGCAACGTAGATGGAGGCTCTGTTCACGATCTCTAATCCATGTCAACGTTCTGGAGGTTCACGTTAGCGGCTTCTCCACTTTTGTGCAATATATCTCTTTATGGATACGTCGGAAAAACCACCTGGTGGGAGCGTCAAAACCTTTTAGCAATATTTAAGAGGTTCTACAAAGTTTAGGTATTTCCATTACCAGGTTTTTATTGCGATATTTAGGTTTTGCGCATTTGTAGGAGGAATGGAAGCGCAGCTACTGCTGAGTTGTCAATGGGTGAAGATGAAAATTTCGGACGCGCTATCCCTTTAATGTCAAACTTGTCACAGAGCCCCGATGCACACAAATTGAAATTCTGACGGCGAAATTGAAACGTTTTCAGTTAACCGGCAACTGTGACGAGTTTCAATTCGTCTTGTTCAACCTTCAGCCTGGAATACGGCTGAAATTGAATTTCAAAAGCATCAGGGCGATCTCCCTCACACCTCTCAGCGTCCAATTCTGCCGCATTTTCATCTTTAAACTCGTGTTTTCTCCCCCTCTCAGACCATCGTCCGAGGCAACCGGCCGCCCAAAGACGCGTCCATCAACGGTCTGCTGGAGGAGTTCGACAACATCTCGGTGACGCGCTCCAACTCCCTGCGCAAAGAGAGCCCGCCTGGCCCGCACCAGGCCGGCGTGACCTCCAAGCCCCCGGGGGGCGCTCACCCCAACACGCTGGAGGAGAACGGCTTCTCCCACTACTACTCGCGCTACTCCTGCGACCTGGACACCTCCAGCAGGGACTTCTCTCTTGACCCCGGTCGGCCGGGTCTCTCCATAGACGGGGACTGGGCGATGGGGAGGCACTACCGGTTCAGCAAGCAGAACGGCCACTCGCAGCCCATACGCAGCCCCTTCTACCCGGACGCCATGCCCCAGAAATCGGACTACGGCAAGCTCCCGCCGGACTACCACACCTACCTGGAGAGCAAGGGGCGCTCGGTGGACGAGGTGGCGTCCACGGTGGGCAGCGGGGTGGGCTCCAGCGGCTACTACCGGGCGTCGGTGGGCGGCTCGTCCAGCCAGGACTACAGGGACACGTCGGTGGGCACGCCGTCCCGCGCCTCGCTGCACAGCGAGCAGATCAACTACCCGGACAGCGAGTGGAGCTACGGCGGCCTGCGGGACGAGTACGACAAGCGGCCCAAGAGCTCCTACGTGACGCAGACCAGCCCCACTCCGGCCATCAGGCAGAGGTCTCGCTCGGGTTCCGGGCTGCAGGAGCCCAACATCCCCTATGCAGCCAGCGGGGCTTTCAAGAACCCCGCGCAGGCCCACCCGTACAGCTCCTACACCTACCCCCGCCTCTCCGAGAGCCTCGCCAACTCACAGACCCTCGCCAAGGTAACTGCACCATTTGTTATTCGCCACATTCTGTTTTTTTTTTTTTTTCCTTAAATCTTTAAAGCAAATTTTAACACGGTGGCGCAGTGGTTAGCGCTGCTGCCTCACAGGTCTTTTTTGTGCGCATCTACACATTTCCAGTCGACGTGTTCTTTTGGAAAGCATCAAATTACCCGAGGCACAGAAGTTGTTCAACCAAGTATGTAACTTGGGGTAAATTACTATTTCTATTTTCTATTTTTCTAGCTTCTCCAGCGTGCCAATCTGATGCACAAGTGGCCCCATACATTAGACAAACCTCCGAAGAATGTTCACCCGAGACAAAAACTTCTCTCCAAAAATGGAATTTCAGGTCAAATAACAGCAATTCTCAGAATATTTCATGTTAAACATTAGTTTCCAATTTGGCCAGGTCCACAATTCTGTGATTGACAAATCACTGGGCCTTAAAGTGTGACGGCTTGAGGAGAGATTGATGGAACTCTGCTGTTGTCCGTCAGATCAATAAGTAAAAATCTAATGCGTGTCCTCACTGCTTCACCGAAGCGCACCAAACAGCATTGCCTGCACTGTGGTGCTTTTTTCAGCTTTTCAGCTTGTTTTTCAGCTCGCATTAGATCTTATGTTAAAAAAAAAAAAACAAGGCCTGAAGGTAAAGAGACCAGAACACAACTATACAGTAACACACAGATGCAGCAAGCCAACATAGCAGCAGGGGTGACAGAGAGCAGGGTCACACAATGAGCTGTTTTTCATGTTTTCCCTTTGTATACTCTTTATTCCATTCTATGGAGCTTGCACTGCCCCATTAGGTCCATTATACAGGTGTGTGTTTGTATGTGTGTGTGTGTGTGTGTGTGTGTGTGTGTGTGTGTGTGTGTGCGTGCGCGCGTGTGGCTTTCACAGCTCAGCACTGTCCCCCTTTCAAACGCACACTGGGTCCAGCAGCCGAGAGAGAGAGAAAAACTGGGTTTGCTGATGTAGATCCCAGGGTGCTTTGATGAAAAACCATTTAACCTGCACGCTTCAGTAAATAGCCACTCCAAAAAAAAAAAAAAAACTGCATTGGAGAATGCAAGAGGGAAGCGGGAGTGAGCCTGATGCAAAAGAAGGTCAATTACCGCCTTTCGTTGTGTGTTGTGCTCGCGGAGGCACAAATGGCTTTGCAGAAAATGTGCAGCTTGCGTAGCGAATGAATGCGAGAATTCTTCATCCAGATCCGCGGGGAGAGAGATGTTGACTCCATTAGACTGTAATCAGAGTAGTTCTGAAATTTGATTTGAAGTCAGACCTTTTGGTGGAAGACAGCCCTAAGTATGAATTCTTCCAGTTCCACCTTTAAAAGCTCCATTCTTAATGGTTTTTCACCGGAGCAGAGAATTGTATGTTCTATGAATGTGACAGACCAAATGTTTATTGAGTTACTTTTCAAGTTTATTTAACGTTTAAAAAAAAAAAAAAAAAAAAAAAAACATTTCTATGTGCTCTTTGCCAGCTAAATGTGGAAAAAAGATAAGTAAAACCATGTTGGTCGTGTGAGCTGATTGGTGTATGGGCTGCAATGATTGGTCGACGTAATCGATTACGTCCGCAACATAATTTCGTCGACCCGAAAAATTAAAGCATCGACGTGTCGTGTTATTGTCGTTGTAAATTGCTGAATGATAAAATCACACTTCAACAGCTACATTTTCATTTGTACCTGCAGTGCAGTACCGAGAGCTGAGGGTGGCAGTGTCGCTCATTGTGTATATATCGTGCAACAAATTTTTTTTTAAATAAAATTAAAAAAAAATCAAAACGGAGAGGAACGGCTTCTTCTCTGAAAAGGCTCAAAAACTCCAACCCAAAGTTTCTAAAGTTTAGGAATATTTCATAGAAAATGAAGCAGCGAAACACGTTAGGTGCAAACTCTGTGAAGCTCACCTGGCATTGCATGGTAGCACTACGGCGATACTCCCAACACCTTAAGCGCCGACAGCCCAGAGAGGACTCCAAAGTTGACAACCATTGACATTATGATATTTTTCAGTTTTTCAGGTGGATTATTTCCAAAGTTAACCTTTGACCCCCATAGACTTGCATGGCATTAGGGTTAGTGATAAGGCTGGAATTAGGGTTAGGGTTAGGGTTACTGCTGGAGTTTCGGGGTTCCTCATGCGCTAGAAGCCCCAAATTTGGCGTGGGTGTTTCTTGGGGGTTCCTGATGAAAAAGCAAGTGGCCCCGTGTCTCTAGGACAAAGTTGACCTTTGACCCCCATAGACTTGCATGGTATTAGGGACGACGCTGAAGTTGGCAACACAGTCGTCGCGGTGCTTCTTAGGTTTCGATTCCACGATAAAAAACTTTTTTTTTTTTTTCGCAATTTGACCGCTAGATGGCTCTGCTTATCCCAACACTTTTCAACATCCAAAATTATACAGTAGAAATTGACATGTGAGGTATCATTGTAAAGCACGGGAGCTCTACTATCACAATCAGTTGACATATTTCACGGGAAATCATTTTTGGCCTTTTTCACGGGATTTTTGGCCAAAAATGATTTCCTGTGAAATACTGTATGTCAACTGATTGTGATAGTAGAGCTCCCATGCTTTACAGAATTACAGCCCCTGTCAATACTCGCGTTTATACTGAATTTTAATACTCAAAATAGGTGGTGAAAATAAAAAAGATAATTGTGACTAATTGAAAAAAGAAAATCGATAGATTAGTCGACAACAGATAATAATCGTTGCAGCTCCAATTGGGACAACATGTTATGTAACGTCCCAATGATTGATGATGATGTTTTTCTGATTCTGCTGCAGTGTTAAGAAGGGGGAAAAAAAAAGGAGGTGGTGGGGGGGGTAGTCATGTGACTGCTTAAGACACTTTATTCTTCCTGGCTCGTGGACCTGGTAACGAAGCCGCCCTGCTCACAGCCTTCTCCTTCTCCACCTATTCTTCTCATTCACTCGCTCAGCCCACTCGCACAACTGGAGTAAATCCGTCTTTTCTCCCCGCTGTTGTCTGGAACCAGTGGGGATGTAACGGTGGACACACACAGCACACACTCACACACACATTCTCTTTATTTGCTTCCGTCCTCCCTTTTTTTTTATTCTTCCCTCCTCCGTGTTTTGTGGCGGACAGGGGGGTAAGGAGGGAGGGGTGGGGGCTGCCAGGGGGGGGGTGGTGCCTCGGTGCCGCAGCTCTCGGTGACAAATTGATGTTGCGGCACTTTCTCCCTTTCTGCAGCCTTAGCATAAAAACTGGCCGAACGATGTTCCACCACAGAATTCAATTTCACAGTTGAGTTAGGTTGTTGATTACCCTGCCAAACTCAGATTAATGCGCGTTTAACCAACATGGATCAGGAGACCCTTGGCTGACAGCCAGCCAGCCAGCCAGCCAGCAGCTCTGGCCAGCGATACGTTGGGAGGTTGGGGACGGGTGGGGAGGGGCGTGCACGCACCCCATAGTGGGACCGTCCCAGCTGCACCGCCCTCCTCCCACACCTGCTTGAGAGTGATTGATTAAAACAGTTCACAGCGGGTTATTATACACCGTCACAGCACATCATTGCTCCGCCTCCTGCTTTGTCTTTCCTGTGTGTTTGTTGGTGCGCGTGTGTGTGTGTGTGTGCGAGAGAGTGTGAGAGAGAGCGAGAGAGAGAGAGAGAGAGAGAGAGAGAGAGAGAGAGAGAGAGAGGGAGTAGTGGGCGCAGACGGAGAAACAGATCAAGGATGTTTTTCATTATCGATCTTGTGAGAAATTGTAAGGGCGGAGGGACGCATTCTGTTGGAGGTGTGACAAGAGAGATTCTTTTCAGGGGTGTCAGTCATAGCAAGTTAGCATTAGGTGAGCAAGTTAGCATTAGATTTATTAGTGTTTGATGATGGATGAAGCAGATTTCAAAGAAGAAGAAGAAGAAGAAGAAGCCTTTATTACTCCCACATTGGGGAAATGTGCATAATTAGAGGAACAATACAATAGAAAATAATGAAGATTGTATTGATTAAAAACAAAAAGGAAATGAAATGAAATTAAAATATTTATTGGCTAACAGGGAACAAATGCGATCAAAACAAGATATTCACAGGATGTTCACATTAAAATGTCAGTTGGATTATTTTACGCCTTATGTACACAATATTGCCATATAAATGTTTTATTGCACCTTTATAAAGTCTCAGTGTGTGAGAAGATGATTTGACTGAGTGCCTGATGGCTGCAGGCAGGAATGACCTGCGGTAGCAGCTCCTTCTTGCACTGAGGGAGCAGCAGTCTTGAACTGAAGGAGCTGCTCAGGCTCTCCACAGTGTGGTGCAAGGCATGGGAGGTGGATGGAGTCCAGTGGACAGTCCAGGGACGGAGCTAGCCCTGCTCACCAGTCTATCCAGTTTCCTCCTGTGAATCCACTCCCCCAGCACACAATGACGTAGCACACCGCAGAGGCCACCACAGTGTCATAGAAGGTCCGGAGAAGGGCCCTGCTGACCCTGAAGGACCACCTCAGTCTCCTCAGCAGGTGGAGGCGACTCCGGCCGTTCTTGTAGATCCTAGACTCTTGTCGACTCTTGTTGTTTTACTTTACACCACTCTGACCTGACTTAATATTTAATGTTTCTCCGCATCGTCTTTTTTCCAGACTGTCAGTTATTGGCTTTTTTTGTTGGCTTTTTTTTTTTTTTTTTTTTTTTACACACAGTAGAATTGTTGAACTCTACCCAGAGTGTTAATGTGCGGTCGTTGTGCGTCATCCCTATTACGGTGAGTCATCGCGATTCAAGTGAGTCACACCGCTGAGCTTTCATCAGGTCTCTTTGAATTCAGCTCGACATCAGTGTGTTTGTGTAAAGACACACAGGTTAGTCCATTGGCCTTGCCAATAGTTTTTTTATATATATATATACAAATACTCGGGATGTTAACAATTAATCGATTATTGATTAATTGTCGATAAAGAATTTAGTCGATTAAATTAAATTAAATTAAATTAGTCGCAATTAATTTTACTTTTTTTTGTTAAATGGTGTTGTGTATACCTGTACACTAAGAACAAGTTACTTTTAAACAACCTTTTTTAAAAAAAGTTGAAATCGCTGCCGCTTATCAATCAATCATTAATCGATCGATTTCCTTCCCTCCTTCCTTCCCTCCTTCCTTCCTTCCAGGGCGACTACGACCGTCCTCTGCGCGACAGCAGTCCGCAGGTGATGGCCGGCGACACCTACCCCCGGGTGCCTCTCAAGCAGCCGCAGGGCCACATGAAGCCACCGGGGTACCCTCCAGCGCACCTGCCCTACCCTCCTCTCTTCCACCACTACAAACCCTCGCCCTACCATCACCCGCCCTCCCAGCCCAGCCCACCTTACAACCCTCAGGTACGGTCCCTGCACTAGTGTTGAAGTACTCCAGATTGGTCTTGGTCTCCAGACCCCTTTTTAAGGGTCTCGGTCTTGTCTCGGTCAACCCAGGGGGCCTACTCACAGCCGTCATCACCTTACATCCCCCCGGGGGCCTACCCACCTCCATCGTGGGGCTCCAGCTCTGACACCCAACCCTCCAGAGTCTCCCACGAGCAGTTCAGGGCTGCACTTCAGCTGGTCGTCAACCCTGGTAAAGAACAATTTAAAAAAAAACAACAGCAGATGATTAAGCTTTCTGCGCTGCATTAAAAGCGTTGGGTTTTGTTTTTTTTGTATCATTCATGCTCAGGCGACCCCCGGGAATACCTGGACAGCTTCATTAAAATCGGCGAAGGCTCCACGGGCATCGTGTGCATCGCCAGCGAGAAGCACAGCGGCAAGCAGGTGGCCGTGAAGAAGATGGACCTCAGGAAACAGCAGAGGAGAGAGCTTCTCTTTAATGAGGTGCGTGAAGCCAGCCAACACTTTTAGTATTTTTGCCTCCAAGCTCGTGTTTGTTATGCACCTGCGTCCGTCTGTTTCCCTGCTGAAACGGGTTGTTTAGGGGCGACGGCGGTGCGACGGGACGAGCATCCTTAAATCTCAGACCAAGACAGGAGCTGCGCCGCTTCCGTGACGGTTTTCGCAAAATAAAAGCGATATTTCTAAAATTTCGTACAATTGCAATTTGCGGGTGTTTCCATTGAATGGTGTGAGGCACACAAGCCGTAATTCTCGTAAAATCTCGTCCTGCGAGATTTTACGAGAATTACGTTTGCTTTTGTTTGTTTACGTTTGTTTGCTCTCAAGAACGGTTGTTATATTTTTCTCTTTGATTAATTGTAAAAAAATATATATATATGCCGTCCCCTCCTCCGTCCAAACACAACGCGCCATTTTCACTCGATGTGAACTGGTCACGTGACCCCGTAAGGAAAGCTGCTTCGAATCATAGTTTGGCGGATTAGCAGACACACATTGAAGGACTTTTTACAATTTACATTGAATGTTTCCAGCACAATATTAAAAAAAAAAAAAAAAAAAAAAACCTGAACAATTGCATAAATGATGGATTTATTGTAACGTGCACCATTGCACTCACTTCCAATTTTTTGACTTCAGCGAGAGAGACAAAAATTGCACGTGCGTGCGCGTTTGTTTGGCGAACGCAGCAGTGGATGTGCGGTTACACGTTGTTGGCTTTTCGTGTAATCCCATTCATTTCTCTAGATAAACCTCTTTTTACGGTTTGGCTCCCACAACATGCTCACATTAAGCAGGTTTAATTAATAAAGCGTTTTGTGGGGGGAATCTGTTATTTATGGAGCTGAGGGCGGTGATATTAGTCAACACCGATCAAGCAAACGTGTCAACAAATTCACCACCTTCCCGCTCTCTCTCCCTCTCTCTCTCTCTCTCCCTCTCTCTCTCTCTCTCTCTCTCTCTCTCTCTCTCTCTCTCTCTCTCCCCCTCTCTCTCTCCCTCTCCCCCTCCCTCTCCCTCTGTCTCCGTGTTACAGGTGGTGATCATGAGAGACTACCATCATGAGAACGTGGTCGACATGTACAACAGCTACCTGGTGGGGGACGAGCTGTGGGTGGTCATGGAGTTTCTGGAGGGCGGGGCTCTGACTGACATCGTCACTCACACCAGGTGAACGTCGCTCGGAACGAGCGTCACCCGAAGTGTTGTAAATTTACGTTCACGACAACTCAGAAATTCGGGACCAACCCCTGTCGCGGGACAAACTCTGCGTAAAACAGAACTGTACGCTGATGGCAAATTGAAGTTGACCGTCACCGTCACGACGTTTGTTGAGCTAAGAGTGCGTTAGCTCGCGGATATTAGCGTCAGCTAGCACATCAACATGCAGCCACAACATTTCGGAAGGTTTAAAGAAGTGGAAAAGTTATGCTGTTTGAAACACGCCTCCACTGGTGGATATAAGAATATATAATTGTGATGCTAAAAAAAAATTATATATATATATATATATATATATACATATGGACATAAATATGTGGCTGCAGGGAGCCGTTTTCGACGGGATAAAAGTTGTCCAAGTTGTTCCTGGACAGCAACGATGCTGTTTGAGGTCAGTTTCCAGTCTCTCCACCAGTCAGATGCTCCAAAAAATTTGCTTTCTGAAGACACTCAGCCGAGGCCAAATGGGCCGTAATCCACTTACTTCTGCTTGTGTGTGCGTGACAGTTTATCGTTGCCATTGTTCTCACGACTTTGCCCGCAGTTGCGTCTCTGTTGTCGAGTTGTGTTTCTGATCGGCTGCGTTGCTTTAAGCTTACTTTGCACTCGGCGTTTAATTACAGTCATTTTCACAAAGTGTCAGCTCTGGCACGACGGCTCGTCGGCTGCTAATAACACGCTTTGGTGAGGCTGAGCGCCGCCGCAGCCGTGAAGTATTTTAAACAGTTTCCCCACACAGATGTTGCCAGTTCAGTGTGTCTGTGTGTGCGAGAGTGTCAGTGTGCACATGGATGCCTTCAGAAGCACTAATGGAAACCTCAGTTGGGGGGAATATTACTGGGCAGATATGTCCTCTGTAAACTCTGCCGCTTTAGTTTTTTTTTGGGGGGGGGAGGGGGGGGGGTTTGTACAAATTTTTACAACGTCTTATCTATGTCAAGTGCACAGTTTAAGCAGCCATACTTTACTTGCAATTCCAAGCATTGAAATTGTTGAAGACCCCCGTATTGGGCCCGTTTTGGACTCAGCAGCCGTGCACGATTAATTATCCCAAACACTGTTGAAAACAGCAAATTTAGTCCCCTATGCAGTGCAGGCCAATGTGACCCAGACATAACAAAAAAAAAAAAAAAGCAAGTCACAAAACGCTCGCTCCCCTCACGTGATCAAACGCCACCAACATGTTCGCATCACGCGCAGGTCAGGATGGTCCCGAACCATTTGACTCCCACTGGAGGGCTTTTCTGGAACAAGACAGCAGGGGTGTTGCTCAGGTTGGCTGAGAGGTACACATTTGTTTACTGGCTGCTGCATAAACATTTTGTGTGTGTGTAGGTGTGTGTGTGTAGGTGTGCGTGGGTGTGTGCGATACTATTTCCCCCCCCCCCCCGGGCTACATTTAATGGCTCATTAAAACTGTTTTTTCTTCTTAGTGTTTGAGACAATTTTCTATTCCAGTGATTCTATCTGTGCTAATTTCAATGTGTGTGTGTGTGTGTGTGTGTGTGTGTGTGTGTGTGTGTGTGTGTAATGAAGGCAGTGCGGTGTAGAGATGGACATTTGTCTTTGAGTCCTCGTCTCCCTCCCGTCGTTCGCTTCAGATTCGCAAGTTGTTTATCCATTAGCAGAGGATCCATTTATTATTATTGTCTCCTGCGATTGTAAAGGCGCACACGCGTGCACAGTCAAATCTGCCGCACGCGTGTGCATGTGTGCGCGCGTCGGAAAAGGCGTGTAAGTAACGCCTCCGAGATAGTTCGAGGCGAGCAATTATCTGAAGGAGAATTAGCTTTGTCTGTGCGTCTGTCTGGAGCTGTGTTTCCGTCACCCCCAGAATTGCGCAAAACCCTAAATGTTGCAATAAAAAAAAAACTGCTAATGGGAAAAGCTAAACTTTGAAAAACCTCTCAAATATCGCGAAAAGGTTTTGGACATGTTTTTTTTTTTGTTTGTTTGTTTCGTACGGGCTCACGTGACCAGTTCACTTCAAGTGAAAATGGCGCGTTATGATTGAACGGGAGAGGAGACGTAATATTTTATCATTTTTTTTACGAGTAATCAAAGAGAAAAATATCATGACCGTTCTTGACGGTAAACAAACGTAAACAAGCGAAAGCAAACGTAATTCGTCTTAAGCGCTTCGCACCATTCAGGGGAAACGGCTGCAAATCGCAACTGCACTTTGTTGAAATATTTAGAAACATGGCTTTTATTTTGGAAACACGGCTTGCGTGAGCGTGTTGTTGCTTCTGCACATGTGTCCCGTTATACGTGTGCACGCATGCAGACACGCACGGCCTGACCAGCTGGGCCTGCAAGTTAATGTTCAGTGGGGCTGTGTGTTTTGCGTGTGAGCTCGCTCAGACGCACTGCATCTTCCCCCCCACCCCACGCCCCCCCCACGCCCCCCACCCCAACTCCCCCCACTCGCCATCTGGGAACTTTGCGCCACGTCGCAGCCAAAGCCGCTGAAGGCTGCAGTGGGATATTTGCGGTTGCGTCCCACAGAAGCAGACCTCTCGTTACTAATTTGTTCAAAAACTCTGTAAATCTTCAGAAAGCGGCATGTTTAGCCCTCTGTTTACAACCTCCTGTAAAAAAAAAAAAACTTGGCACTCATGGGTACTTTAAATCAATAGATCAACGTATGTAGGCTTTCATGGGGCATTTTATTTCTTTCTCCTATTTCTTTTTTATCCTTCTGAGGCGAATGTAAAGCTCACGTTTGATTATTTCCTTTCCCCTCAGGATGAACGAGGAGCAGATAGCCACGGTGTGCCTGTCGGTGCTGCGGGCTCTCTCCTACCTGCACACGCAGGGCGTCATCCACCGGGACATCAAGAGCGACTCCATCCTGCTGACCAGCGACGGCAGGGTGAGCTAGCGTGCGTGTGTGTGTGTGTGTGTGTGTGTGTGTGTGTGTGTGTGTGTGTGTGAGAGAGAGAGACCAGCGTTGCCAGCGTGTTACTGGCCGTCCCTCTCGCCGCTCGTCAACAGCAGCGAGTGCCAGAAACTCGTCATCGCCAATTAGCACTTGCGCCACAGTAATTAAATTCCGCCTAATGCCTCTTTACAAGCTGGTAGGATGTCATTAATTAAAGGATAATGAAGCATTAATACAGGAGATTAGTGTCTTCTACGGGAAGCTCTTCATCACCGTGGGTCAGCGCACCTCCTGGCAGCAGTGTTGTGGAAGCGACGCGACCTCGGCTGAACCCTGAAGGAGCCGCGTTCCAATGTGTGCGTTTGCAGATCAAGCTGTCCGACTTTGGCTTCTGTGCCCAAGTGTCCAAAGAGGTGCCCAAGAGGAAGTCCCTGGTGGGGACGCCCTACTGGATGGCGCCGGAGGTCATCTCCAGGTTACCGTACGGCACTGAGGTGAGGAGGACGCACAGAACCCTGGAGAGCTGCAGCTTTGAGTCAGAAGACTGAACTCACTCCATTGTGTGTGTGTGTGTGTGTGTGTGTGTGTGTGTGTGTGTGTGTCCAGGTGGATATCTGGTCGCTGGGCATCATGGTGATTGAGATGGTGGACGGAGAGCCTCCTTACTTCAACGAACCCCCTCTGCAGGCCATGAGGAGGATACGGGACAACCTGCCCCCGAGGCTAAAAGAGTCGCACAAGGTGAGGACGGCAGAGTTTCATGTCATGCGTTTCGGCTTCCTGTACGGAAGAGGATCAGGGCCACAGGAAGAGAAAAAAAAAATTAAGATGGATTGTTGTTGTTTTTTTTTTGAATGAAGTTGAAATTTGAGATTGAAGTCAAAATTTCGAGAATAAAGTCGATGTAAAAAAGCCTAAATTTCGTGAATAAAGTTGAAATTTTTGCAATTAATGTCAACGTAAAATAAGTCAAAATGTCGAGAATAAAGTTGTAAGGCTCTGCGCGCAAGTCCAGGAGCTTGCTTTTTTTGTGTGTGTGTCAACTTTATTCATGAAATTTCTACTTTATTCTCGAAATTTTGACTTTATTCACAAAATGTTGTCTTTTTTTGCGTCGACTTTATTCACGCAATTTTGTATTTTTTGCATTGACTTTTTTCACAAAATTTTGACTTTATTCACAAAATTTCAACTGAAAACTTCAAATGAAAACCGAGATAGAAATGTCCTTCCAGCAATATTTTTTCTCTTCTCGTGGCCCTAATCCTATTTCGTATTTCCTGCCTCAATATCCCAATCCGCTGAGCCAAAAGAAACTAGATAAAAACTTAAAACAGGAGTACTAATGTTAACCTGCTCCCTGCTGTGTTTGTCCTGCTCCTGGCCAGGTGTCCTCCGTGCTGCGCTCCTTCCTGGACCTGATGCTGGTGCGGGAGCCGTCGCAGAGAGCCACGGCGCCGGAGCTCCTCCAGCACCCCTTCCTCAAGCTGTCCGGACCCCCGTCCTGCATCGTCCCACTCATGAGACACTATCGCCACCGCTGAAAGCAGCCAGCTAAGCTAACACCTGCCCTCATCCACACTTTCAATTAAGAAGATGAAAACGACACAAAAAATAGGACAACGAAGACACGCGATGAAAAATCCTGTTCATAAACACACACACACACACACACAAATATAAGCACCACCCGGGTGACACTGCCCTCACCGAGCCAAAGCACCCCACTGCTGGGTGGTGTCAGACCTAAAACACTCACCTGTCTGTGACCGTGAAGTAGATTAGCCAGAGGAATCCTTCATCTGAAAAACATGGATAGAAGGAGCGAAAGACCTGCGACGGAGGAGAAGATTTTGTGAGAAACGCTGCGGCAGAGGACTCGGTGGAGGCACGGTGGTGGGGTGGCGGGGGGGAGGGGGGGGGCAGCTGCTGACAGGGTGCAGGGCCTCCGGACAGAAGCAGCAGTGGGTCGAGCAGTCGCACAGAGAGAGAAAGAGAGAGAGGGGGGGGTTCCGACTGTGTTTTCATCCCACAGACTGCTGAGAGTTGAGACCCGGCCCCCTCCACCCTCCCCTCCTCCCTTCTCACACACACACACAAACATACACAAACACACGCAGACACACACACACACACACACACACACACACACGCTACACGCTAACTAACAGTGAGGGGGGTAAAAAATAATGTATTTTAAGGAAACTTGTAAGTTTTTTCTGTACAGTTTTGATAACTCGCAGTATTTTATCGTGTCGTAAAACCATTGTGATATGAGCAGTATTAAATAGCGTTTCTGCAGAGATCTTTCCTACTGTTTATAGTCCACTTTTTGCTTAAAGATATAAGAGAACTATCCCAAATGAAAACTTGCCTAAAAACTTAACCTACTGAGAGAGAGAGAGAGAAAAAAAAAGAAGCAGAAGAAGCTAAATATATTTATTATCTCGCATTTGTAGACAGAACTTCCATGAAATGATGGACAAAAAAGGGTAACGTTGGAATTTTGTATGACATTTTAAAAATATTTATTTATTTATTGGAGTCTAAGGATTATTATTATTATTATTATTATTATTATTATTATTATTATTATTATTATTATTATTATTTTGTTTTTGGGTAGTGTGGCCTTTTTATTGTCTCTTGTTTTTTTCTCTCGATTGCTTTAATTTCCATGTTGAAGTGGTGCATCGACAGACGCTCATATCATTTGTTATGTCATCCGAGCAATACTCCAAAACCTATTTATAAGACCATTGGACCCTGTATTTATGATACTGTACTGACACCATGCATTTAAATGTAGCACAGATTGAGTGTGTGTGTTTCAAGAAAAAAAAAAAAAAAATGATTTCTCCAACACGGATGTGTATTAATTTGTTTTTTTTTGTTGTTGTTTGTTTTGAATTCATATCCTGCCTTGCGAGGCTTTTTTTTTTTTTTTCTTCGATGCTGAAACTTCCTGTTTTTCTACGCACTTCCTCTCTGGGTGTCATCAGCGCCGCCGTCCTCCCCAACACACAAAACACACTGATCGCACTGCAACTGTGCTGCCATAGTCACCCGCGGCTGGACGAAGGGAGCCACGTCTCCGCCCATCATCCACTGTGAGGAATAAGAAGCGTGTGCGTGCGTGCGTGTGCGTGCGTGCGTGATTGTCGACGCGTTTGTCTGCGTGAGAGGGTGTGCGCGACAGTGAGACTCGAATGAGTCAACACTTAACCTGTGGCGTTTGGCTTGTACAGTGATGTAGCATGTTTGTTGTCGGTGAAACTGGTTGGTTTCAATTAAAAAAAAAAAAAGAAAAACTCAAACGAGCATCCATCAGAACATCGACGACGTGTTGCATGAATTTCTCCCCCTCATTTGCCCTCAAACAGCCTCTTCTTCCTTCCCTCCGCTCTGTGTTACATCCTCAGCAGATGATTTTTTTTTTTTTTTTTTTTTTCCCTTTCCCTCCATCATCTTCTCTCCTCCGACACCTCCTCGCGTTCGGCCGCCCTGCCGTAACTTCCACCTTGGCGACGCCTCCAGAAGCGGGACGACGGGATCGAGGCTATTTCTCTTTTCTCTTTTCCTCTCAAAGCCATTTCCCTCCAAGAAACACCGTAATGGGCTATTGATTTTGGTCCCCGCGCAGACAATGGAGCTCCTCTCCTGGAGAAAGATGCCTCTGCTGATGACCCAGTATATCAAGAGTGGGAGGAGTGGGCCGCCTGCCTGGTGCGACTGGGCGACATCACTCAGCGCTGCCGACTGACTCAGTCACCGCTTTGGGCAGAACCACAACAGTAGAATAAAATATTTAACAATAACAACAACAACAATGGTTTTGAGTATTTTTTTTTGTTGTTTTGCTTTTAGCCTCATCTACCCAAGAGACGTTTGCCAAAGCTAAACAGTTCAATGTAAAAAGACACAGTGATTTCTGTCGTAGTTGTTTAGCAGTGTTAAGGAAAAAAAACTCTTTTAAAATTACTCTGAGAGAGGGCTGTCCTGGATGTGAATGCTAGTTTTCCCACATCAGCGTCAGGAGTCAAACCCACTGAGTGCAACATATTTTGCTATTGTGAACTGTCGAGGTGTAAGAGTAACCCTATATATTCAAAAATTGAAATGAATTACTTTAAACAAAGTCAAATGTCAACATGTCCACAATTTGGTGTAAAAAAAAATCATACAATAAACTTACTTAAAAAAAAAAAGAAAAAAAAGGTGGGGTTACAGGGTTAACCCCACTGCCCTGGATTTGAAGCCAGGAAACGTCTCGTTCCTCAACCCATTTTTAACCCCCTTAAGATGACAGATGTGGTAAGAAAAAAAACCCAGAATGATTTAGCACCCAGTGTCTGAGGATGATCTATGACACCCACCACGTCAACACAAATGTCCTATTTATTTCCCAATTAGATTTCTTCACGTTGTTTTCCTGCCGCAGCCTCAAGATTCAGTTGACGGAATCAATATCTCATCCCTCTCGTCTGACAGGGTCGGCAGTGATCGGGAAACACGTGCCCAAGTGTCAAGTTTGATTTTTATCCAAAGAGAAAGTTGCAAATGGAAACATCCAGACAGGTGTGGCAGAGGTGATTACACGTAAAGATTTATTTCCATGAGGAGAGGACGAGTGCACAGGAATTGCATCAGCAGAGGTTTATGCATAGACTTTGATTGTGAAAATAAGATACACATATTCTTTAAAATGGAGTAATCATTGTATTTTGACCAACTGTCATATTTCATTCCCATAAATTCTTCACTATTAATTCCAGAATATGTTGTCTTTTTTTTCTTTTTCGATGTTTTCCGTACACCGGTACGAGAGGAATGCAAAAAAAGAAAGGAAGATTAAAACATTGCGACAACTGCGAATGTCACGGCACTTGCACACACTACAGGACTGCTCCACAGTGACACACGATGGCTGCGTTCGGACGAGGAGGGGAAAAAGTCGGAGAGCAGCGACCAAAAGGAGAAGAATCACGATTCACAGATGCAGGAACCAACAGCAGGCGTCCAAACACTTCAGCAGCAGTTTCAGAGAGAGTGGAGAGAAGACGAGCAGAAAATAATACAACTCAACAATCAGCAGAGGCTCTGAATAAGAGAATTAAAGGCCCAGTTGTGTACAATTTAGTTGCATCTAAGAACGAGAAAGTATATTGAAAATAATGTCACATTTTTTCTTACTTTCTTTTTTTTTTTTTTAATTATTCACATATTTGTTAAAGCAGCTGTGATGCTAAACATAAAAATAATGAATATCTGCGCAGATCCACCTTCTGGGCTGCTGTCCAAATATGGTGGCCGTGAAACAGCTGGCTACCTCAGGTGGACCTGCTCTTAAGGTAAATATAAATTCTTACCGCTAAGCACATGAAAATGTATTTTTGATGAATATTTCAACCTCAAAGCACACGTTTTATACTTTTTAAAAATTCATTTTCACTGCAATAGATGCCTGTAAAGTGTTACACAGTGGGCCTGTAACTGTCAAACCTGGTTTAATGACATCGGCATTTGAAGTGATAAACATGAACAAGTGTGAGAAACAAAAAACTCACGTTTTTCATAAAGGCATACACATTTAAAATCTCTTTAAATCTGAATTTCTGTGACGGTGTGTTCGGTGGCGAAGGGCGATTGTTGGCGCTGTGGGTTTGCGGTCAGTCCAACCTGCAAACCCAAAGCGACACAATCTTGGGGGAACGAGAGAGATTCTTAACAATCATTCTTTTTTTTTTTTTCTCGAGATTTGATTCAGCAGCCGGAGCGAACGACACTATCCTGGATTTACCCACAGATTACATCCACCAGCGTGCAGTCTTCCCAGCGTGCAGTCCCAGCTGCTCACACCAGGAAGATCGAGTCCTTCTCCTGGGCCGCGTCTCATCTGCGGTGGCTGGGCCTGGGAGGGTCACGGAGAGGGGAGGTGGAGGTGGGGTAGGCGGGGGAGGGGTTACATGTTCTTGTACATGGAGCGGTCTCGGGGCAGCTGGGGCTGGGTGGCCGTCAGCTTGAGGTGGAAGTGGTAGACAGTGAGCGTGATGACGATGATGAGGGCCAGGATGAAGCCAAGGATGAGGGGGAGGGTCTCCTCCAGGCGCTCCCGCTGATCCGTGATGCACTTGTAGGCTGCAATGAGAGGGAGGAACAGAACCCAGAGTCCAGTCAGTCCGACTGCGGTGGTGGTAACTTGATGATGGTGGTGGTGGTGGTGGTGGTGGTGTTAGGCCTGACGGTGGTGTTGGTGGTGGTGGTAAGTCTGATAGTGGTGGTGGTGGTGGTGGTGGTGTTAGGCCTGACGGTGGTGTTGGTGGTGGTGGTAGGTCTGATAGTGGTGGTGGTGGTGGTGGTAGGCCTGATGGTGGTGGTGGTGGTGGTAGACCAGATGGTGGTGGTGATGGTGGTTGGCCTGATAGTGGTAGTGGTGGGCCAGATGGTGGTGGTGGAGGTTGAATTGTCATTTTTATTTCATTCAATTTTATTTATAATCCTGCATGACTTGTACAGCAGGAATATATATGTGTGTGTGTATATATGTAATATATATACACACACACACACACACATATATACACCCACACACATACACACACACGTATATATATATATATATATATACACACACAGACACACACACACACACACACACACACATATATATATATATATATATATATATATATATATATACATATATATATATATATATATGTATATATATATACGCATATATACACTCACAGTCACGACATATATATATATACATATAATATTTTGGTTTTTGCCCGCTTTTTTTATACACTCCTCTGTTTTGTGCTGCTGCTCCAGTGGGCTGAGTGTTGCAGGTGTGTCTCCCTGTGGGCGGCCACAGGAGGGAGCCGCTAAAGCAGAGCGGGGCCTAGTTTACTGCACCTCTTGCCGAGGTTCAAGGTGATGAGCTTCAGAGGACAGCCGGCCCACTTTATAGATACTGAGTGTGACCATAAACGCTGCATAGGTGCTGTAGGTGGTGGTGGTGGGAGCGAGGGTGGGTGGCAGGAATATAAAGAGACTCATAAAGTTGTAATGACCTCGCAACTTTTTTTTTTTGGTCACTCTGTCTGCATGTCCTCTCTTTCCTTCTAGTCCGCACACTGCAGTAATAGCCCTGCAGAGGAGTGTAAGCGTGCGGGTGTGTGTGTGTGTGTGTGTGTGTGTGTGTGTGTGTGTGTGTGAAAGATGGTCACGATTTATACCCCCTGACACCTGAGTGTAATCACTGACTACAGTGTGTGTGTGTGTGTGTGTGTGTGTGTGTGTGTGTGTGTGGTGATGTGAGTAGAAAACAGTTGGCCAGTCGCCCCTGTGGCTCCATGGTCGTGTTCTTTCGTGTTCTTTCTTTCTCTCTTTCTTTTCCTGGTTGCTCTTACGTTCGCCGAAGACAAAGTCGGAGGCCATGTCGAAGGGCTGGATCTGGATGTCGTACATGGACATGGTGACGCCCTTCTGGTGGTCGCTGGAGATGAGGGTGAGGGTCTGCTGCGCCAGGCACACGAAGGAGTGTCCGGCAGGGGTGACCAGGGCCGACAGGCGGTGGGTGCTGGCGGTGTGCTTCCCAGCTGGAGGTAGAGGCAGGAGATGAGTCATGAGCAGTGTGTGTGTGTGTGCGTGCGTGTGTGCATGCTCACGTTGATGAATGACATTTGTGTGAGAGAGGGAGATTTAATCATTTGTATTCTAAGCTAAATGGAATGTTCACATGAAACTGGTATTACTGTCCTGTATAATGACTGTAGAAAAATTAATAACCACTTTTTTTTTTTTTTTTACTTGAATTTGACACAAACCCTCCTTCATGATGGCTACACGTTTCTACGGAAGCCTCTAAAGGACAAAACAGACAACAGAAGAAACCAAGTTGTAGCTTTTGCAGCTGGATTTCACATATTTCTTTCTCTTGCTGTTCTTCTTCCTGGTCTGGAAATTAATTTTCTATTTTCCATATTTTGTAATTCAATATCAAAACCATTGTTATATGCACAAACCCCCCAGGAATGTGATTTGTGTTTTTTCATTCTTTTAAAGAGATATTAAATTGCTGTAGTTGAGTCGCTTTGGGTTTTTGCAAGAAATAAAAGATTGTAAAGTAATGTATTACGATAGAAATGTATTTAAAACCAATTGAACCCACGTATAAAAAAATATATATATATTTTTATATATATATATATATATATATATATATATATATATATAAACGGAGGATAAAATCTGTGCGTTTGCTCAGCTGCTTTGACTCCTCTTCCAAAAACCACCATCCAAGCACACGCTGGCACACAGAGTGGATCACACCTGGAAATGATTCACCCACCACGACACTCGACTCGACTCGGGCTGCGGTGCGGGAGGCTGCGGTGTTACTGTTACCGTGCTGTAGTGGCGGGACACTCACGGTTGTAGGCGTTGATGAAGTGCGAAGTCTCCGAGGTGTCGTAGACGAACTGGACCTTGCTGATTTTCCACACCTCGGCGCCTTTGTCACGGAGCTCCTGCAGCACACACACACACACACACACACACACACACACACACACACACACACACACACACACACACACACACACACGAATTTGATTTGGCTGGTGAGTAAATCTTGGACTTCACCGTGTTGCAGTCGGTGTAGGCGATGAGTTGTTAAAGGCGAATATTTGCATGATTAGGATTAGAATGAATTTTACTACAAACCTAAAATAAATAAATAATGATAATAGTAAAAAAAAAAAATAATAATAAAAAAAAAAGCCAAGTTGGCGCAACCCCCCCACCTTGGAGAAGTAGATGCGCAGTGTGTAGGCTTTGTTCTTCCAGCTGATGTGGATCTCCGACTCTGTGCTGCCACATTTGCCCTCGATCTCCGCACTTCGAGGCAGAGTGAAGGACGCCTGCTCGGTGATGAGCTGCGAGACACAAAACAAGCTCGTTCAGGGAAAAAGGAAGGAAAAAAAAACACCCCAAAACAACAAGATTGACAGACACAGGTGACGGAATTTGCGCAATGTAAGAGTGGAAACGGTTCATATTTTACTTGTAACATGACTTTATGTGTTAAATCACAGCGAATCATGATGGTCACTTCTTTAAATAAAAATAGTTCTGAGTTTCCAGTGTGTATGTTCAAAGATTTTCTAATGGGGCTAATGCGCAGTCAGCATTTTTACGCACGGCTGCACGCTGCGTCTGAACGCAGAAATCACATCGAACACTGGTGTTACCGTCACGACAGTAACAAAAACTGGACATTTAATTCAACTTCGAGATGTTTGTGCCGTGAAACAATATTTTACAACTCCATATATGTACAATATATAGTGGCTTTAAATTCTTATCCCCCCCTTAAACTTCGTATTTCCTTTTCTTTTACCCCCCCTTCTGTCTTAAAAATGTTTTTTTTTTTTTTTTTTTTAAAATGTGAAACCACGTGTGTTACGGTTGGGTGGGTTGGGGGTTGGTGGGGTGAGGTGAGGGGTTTCCTTACATCTATGCCGTTGAGGGCGAGCACGTCGTATGGCACGAGAAATTTCACGGCGAACTCCACCATCAGACACGTCGTGCCGTTCTCCCGCACGGCGAAGATGGCTTTGTCCGGGTTGGTGGACAGACCCGAGAGGTTCTCGCCCTCCTGCTCGGCCTGCACCGCGGGCAGCGCCACCGCACCTGCCAGCAACAGCACCGCTGTGCACAGTTAGTGGCGTCGGGTTAGAGTAAAGGGGGAGTTGAGGTGGGGGTGGGGGTGGGGGTGGAGGGGTAATGCAGAATCAGCAGAAATGGGAGTTTCGCGTGGGAGTGGGTGGAGGAAGGGACGGAGGGAGGCAAAGTGTTGGTAATACGTGCAGGTGTTGCAGCGATAAATAACAGGTGGATGGTGATGATGGTGGTGATGGCGCGAGCCCACCGTGCGCGAGAGGGACGCGAGCTCCCCCACTGCAGCGTGGAGTCACGACATGCAGCGCCCACGCACGCGCGCGCGCGCACACACACACGCACACACGCACACACACACACACACACACACACACACACACACACACACACACACACACACACACACAGACACAGTGAGAGAAACACATGCGCTCGCCCTCTTACCGAGCGCTGCCAGCAGCAGAAGTCGGGCGCTCTCCATGGTGCTGAATCCGAGGCGTCCCGTCGCTGCCGGCTTCTGCTCCCCGAGAGAAGAGGGACTGGAAGCGGAGCGCCGGTGCAGCAGGGAAGCGGGGGGAGGGAGGAGGGAGAGAGGAAGAGAGGGAGAGAGAGAGGGGGGGAGAGCGAGAGAGAGAGAGAGAGAGAGAGAGAGAGAGAGAGACGGACGCCTTACTGCACTCAGCGGCCAGAAGTCCCGCTCAGATCACCGGGAATGCAGTTGCAAAATGAGGAAAAAAAGAAAGGAAAGAAAAAAACCTCCAGCTGGAAAAAGGATCCGCTTCCTGGAAAACTCGCTGTTCTCGCTTTCCTTGAGGACGTTTCGACAAAGCTGCGAGGGAAAGAGGAGGTGGGGAGGCTGGGGGTGGGTGGGTCACTTCCAGGGAGACGACGACGACGATGATGATGATGATGATGATGGTGGTGGATGGTGGTGGTGATGTGACTCCTGCCGGGTAGAAAAGTAAAACTCTCTGCGTGTCAGAGTGAATCCCGCAGTGCTGCTGCAGCCTCCGTGTCGGAGGC
Source organism: Nelusetta ayraudi (assembly GCF_046127955.1). Lineage (NCBI taxonomy): Eukaryota > Metazoa > Chordata > Actinopteri > Tetraodontiformes > Monacanthidae > Nelusetta > Nelusetta ayraudi. The sequence goes on along the minus strand of NW_027466132.1, from coordinate 1,821,986 downwards.
AGAAGCTGCAGGTTGAGCTCAAAAACGATGCTGCAGGTCTGAAAGGGGGAAAAAAAAACCTCTCCTTCCCGCCCTCCATCCCTCCCTTCCTCACACACACACACACACACACACACACACACACACACACACACACACACACACACACACACACACACACACACACACACACACACACACCATACCTCAAACTGCCATTCTGCAAGGTTGCAGCTATTTTAAAAAAGGACTTAAAGGCCCAGTGTGTGAAATTTGCTGGACAAGGAACATAAAATTGCGAACATGTTAAAGTTTATTTCTGTTTTCTGGTATGACTACGCTGGCTGGGTCATGGTAAAAACGCTACTAAACTGCTCAGGCAACTGCATAAAAGGATTCGCTGCTTAAAACTGCTTTAATCTTAAAGCAATTTTAAGTGGTTAAAAACGTAAACTCACGTCTGCTAGTTTATTTCAGTGACTACGTCAAGGTACAAAACGTACGTAGGTTGCATCCAATTTCCTCCCAGTATTGGTCCCTTTAAAAGTCACATACTGGGTCTTTAAGTTCCCCCGAGGGTTCCTTTTCTAAGAGCGCTGATTGGTGGGTTTAGTCTGCAGCGACAAAACAAGCGTCGATAACAATAAAAGAGCGCGTTTTAGAAGCGCCAATGACGCGACAAACACACAAAACAAAACCTCTTATTGCACCACAGCGGCTTTATTCACTTTTATGAGAGGCAGCGATAAAGCAGCACGCCTAGAGCGACGAGAGGCGACGCACAGTTGCGCAAATTGGACCAAAAAACGCTGCGCAAATAAATCACCGCTAAATCACACCTGCAACTTCAGACGAAAAGCCCCGCCCACACGGAGAGAAAGAGTGAACCCTGAAAAAAAAAGAAAGAAAAGAAACCCAACCTTTATACCAGTGGGACGCCGTGAAGCCGCTGCACTATCCAGCTGGCGTTTCAGCAGAAACTTTCCCCGAACTTTGGACTCCTGGAATGTTCCGCTGATGCTTTTTGAATTAAAAACAACAACAAAGATCAACTTTGGACACTTCGAAAGGCCGGCAGCATTTCAGAAACAGTTTTTCACCACTTTCTGCGATGTTTTTTGCTGGACTTGAATGTGGGGGAACTTCTTATTTGAAACACACTTTTCTAGAACTTTACGCACGAGGTTGATGATTCTCTTCTCTCTTTTTGAAATCTAAGACTTTGTCATCCTGCGCTGAAAGTCAAACTCGCACTTGACGGAGCTGATGCTGTCGACGCTGCGTTTGCTGTCGACCTGCGGATGCCGCGCGTCCTGCAGAGGGAACGTCGCCGACCGGGGCATGCGCTCTGACGCCGAGCCCAGAGGCTCCCCGGCTCCCGCCGCTGCCCCTCTGAACTCCGGGGAGGTGAAGCGGCGCAGGAATCTGTGGCTCAGCGCGGAGAAGCTCTTGGCTGGAGAAACGCTCGTTGGTGCCGCAACGTGAGGAGCTCCAGCCTTGCGCCTCCGTAGCGTGGTGCGCTCCGGGGGTGCCGGGCTCAGGACCGCGGCGGGCAAGCTGCAGCGTTTCTGATAGTAGCTGTCCCGGAACCTGCGCGCACGGTGCTCTGACGTGCGGGGTGTTTTGCGGCCGAGATCAGGAGTCAGTAAGATGCCCAGGACCGAGGGCGCGCAGTCTGCAGGGGAGAGGGAGGCTGATTCTGGCGCTTTTTCGTCTAAAACCGGAAGCTGGTCGCCGGATACGGATATGTTCGGACCACTTTTTAGCCGCTCGGAGCGTGAAGGGGGTCTGGGAGTGAGGACGCCGGAGAAGAGCTGCCCTCCGGTCCCGGTTTCCTCTGACAAGAACAGCGACTGTCTGCGTTTCAGCCACTGACAGTTTTTCCCCCAGCGGAAGTGCGCGCGATCAGACGTCTGAAGTAACTCAACACTTTCTGCCAAACCATCAACTTCCCTCTCCAACTCGGCCAAAGTGCCCGGCGGCTGCGCACTCGGGTCCCCGCTCTTCCTCCAGCTCGGGGACGTGAGCGCCGAGACGCAGCCCGCGTGGCCGAGAAACGTCGCCACCTTGACGGCGGAGTTTCCCGCCTTGTTCCGCCGGTCGATCTGCAGACCCAGCCGCTTGAAGGCGCGCACCAGGAACTCCACCACGTGCGAGTGACCGCCCACCGCCGCGTACATGAGCGCCGTGTTGCCCCACGCGTCCACGATCTCCGGGTCGGCGTTGTTCCGGACCAGGAGCTTCACGGCCTCCAGGTGGCCGCGCTCGCAGGCGTGACTGAGCGCCGTGCGCCCGTCGCCGTCTTGGCAGTTGACGCCGGCGGCCCTCTGCAGCAGCGGGGCCACCAAGTTGGCGCAAGACTCGCCGTCTCGGAGCAGCAGCAGGACGGAGGAGATGGTCCGAGCGTCCCCGGGTTTGGAATCTACGGTACCCCGGAGGACCTTTCCACCACTGGAGCCGCTCTGGGGTTTGAGCATGATTGTGGAAATAATAATCCCACAATTTTTTTTTTTAAATTTTTTTTAGGGGAGCAGTCTCATCCTTTGTGGACGAAGCAGATCCAAACACCTTTGATATAGCAGCGGGTCAAAACCAGCAGTGAAGCAAGAGGAGTTGCTGGGGCAACATACATTTAATCACGACTCTTTTGTTCGGCCCTCTTGATGGAGGCACTTCACTTGCACAAAAAAGAATTAAAGAGCGTCAGTGACGCAGCCCAGGATGAATTCATTTTGCCCTCCACACACCTTGTTAAGAGACCCCGCAGAGGTAACAGAGTGCAGGGCTGCATAACCTGCACCGAAGGTCTGATCTGATCCCTGAGCAGAGTCAGAGGAGAACTAAAATGAGTTCAATAGAAGGGAAAGAATCGTATGAGCTGATGCCAAAGAACATAAGCACTTTATCTCTAAATACATTTCCTTTCCCGCTTAAAGGACCAGTGTTTAAAAGTGTCTATTAGCATTGAAAGAAACCTAATGCTTTTAGACCCCCCCCCCCCTCCCCCCCCACAGATTGTTGATCTGCTCCTAGAAATGTGAAATTAATTAAACACAAAAAAACAACAAAAAAACTTAATTGCGATTATTTGCAATATACTGTCCTACCATTAGGGGTCACTAAATCTTACACATGGGACTTTTAAACATACGAGCCCACCCAACAAAAATCAACAGACGTGGTTTTGTCCCATTTTACACCTGGATTTATTGGTACACATACTATAAAACAGTATTAAAGGAGCTGGATAACAACAGTATTTTCATTGCTTTGAGTTGAACAGTACAATATAAATACAAAAGAAAAATTAAAAGAACACGCACAGAATGGTTCGTCGACAAGCTACGGTTCAGATAGAAAACAGAGAGGAGATACAGTAGAAACAGAGGAAATCAAATCAGTGACGCTGCTTTGCAAAAATAATCAGATTTTTCTGTTGTCTTTTTTTTTTTTCAATATTTTTTTTCTTCCATCTTGACAAACTAGGGAGCCAAAGGTTACATGAAGTCACACGAGAGAGAGAGAGAGAGAGAGAGAGAGAGACATTCAACTAGTGCAAAAAAGCCTCTAACAAACATAATAATCTTAAACTACACGTTATATCTAATATATATAATATATATTTATTTATTTATATTCTGTATATCGTCATATAAATAACCCCTTAATTTTGGCATTTTATCATTCATAAAATAACTTCCTAACAGACACTGAGTGGCACGTTTGTAAGCAATGAAATAAAGTTTTAAAAGCACTTTTAACAGATTTCTTCTTCTTCTTCAATCTTTTATCTCTGCGCTAGATATGTGGTGTGAGCTTGACGCCGTGTTGTGCGGGTGCAGTCAGGGCAGGCCGGTGAACGAGAAAACAAGCAGACGAAAAAAAAAAAGAGGGAAGGGAAACAAGGAAAGCAAAAAACAAAACACCCACTGGTGGACGAAGCTGTTCCTCTACATTTAAGAGACCCACTCATCCCTCTAGGAGCACTCGAGGACGAGCGGTCGGGGGAGAAAAAAAAGCAAAAATTTAAACTACGTACATTCCAGTATATACAAAACATCCCGTCTACCCTTTAAACGTGTGTTACAGCAGAATACAACAGGCTACAAATAAAAAGGCCGGATCGGAGAGAAGAGTGTTGCACTCCGCGGTTCAGTGTTTTTGTTTTTTTTTAAGTTGTGGTGGATTTTCTTAGCGAGGCGAACTTGAAATCCTGCCATGTTAATACATGATGCACAATAAACAGTGGTGCGGGCTGCGTTTGTGTTGCATCCACATCACAGGGTTTTCTGAGTGGAGGGAAAAAAACCAAAAAACAACTAAACAAATAAATAAACGTCATTGTGTCTTGGTTTCAACCAAAAGTGGTGAGGACACGGCTGTGGTGGCAGCTTCAGTTTCCGCCTGCTTTAATGTCTCGTCGCAGGTGGTGCAGCTCGCCGATGCAAAGTCTCGCAGGGAAATGAATGTGAAATAATTAGAGTCACTGCGGCGCACAGACTCTCTCATCCAGTGTTAAGACTTCTGCCATTTATTAGACTATATATTATCTTCTGAATCTTAAACTAATCCTAAATTGTCCCTAGTTTGTAGGGACTTATACATTTTATTTTTTTTATATTTTTAACATATTTTCAAAGTCTGAGATAATTATATTTAATTTTCTGAGTTTTCTTTTATGATTGGCTTTTTTTTTTTTTAATGGAATTGATTCTAATTTTTTGCATAGATTTTGGCATATTGGCAGGACGAATGATGACAGTCCATCATAATGTATATATTAGATTTTAGAAATACAGTTGAGTTCAAAAGGAACCACAAGGACAATCCTCGGGACATTCCGTGGCGACACGAATCAAATACGGAGACAGAAAAAACAAAACGAAACAATCAACGCAAACATCAATCAGTCGCGATCCCTTTATAGTCTCCTGACGCGGAGAGACGTGACGCTTCGTAACAGACGGCATCAAAAAAAAAAAAAAGAAGAAGCCACAAATCAGTTTACACACCTTTGTGACGTCAGCCAGGGAGGGGCAGGGGGAGGGGACGCAGGGTCGGCTGCACCGGACACAGATTTGCCTTGAATACATTCTTACTGAGAGAAGAGAGATCCTACAGTAGTGCACTGCTACATTTTCCACGTGGTTATGACGACCTATCACAGACAAAAGTGCTCAGGACGGGACGGGTGTGTAGCGTAGAGTGTATTTCACACACACAAAAAAAAACAAACAACGCAAATAATCTGTGCTGCATCAATATTAAATCCTTTACATAATCCTCTTCCTGTCAGGTGACTGATTAAAAAAAAGCATAAAAGGAAACTGCTGTGTTGTGTGTGTGTGTGTGTGTGTGAGTGTGTCCATTAATAGCTGCAGCATGTGTTGCCTGTGCCACAAGGATGGCGCTGACAATGTAGGCATATCCCCAAAAGCCCAGTGGCTCCTGGGTGAAGAGTGGGTGGAGTAAAGGGGCACAGGATAGGGTGGGGTTGGGGGCTACAGTCTGTGTGTGTGTGTGTGTGTGTGTGTGTGTGTGTGCACGTGCATGCAAGCGTGTCTGACAGTGATGCGTGTAGGAGTCATCCAGGCCAGGGCGACCTGGCTGGGGTGTTTCTGCACCTGCGTGAGTGTTTGTGTATGTGTGTGTGTGTGTGTGTGTGTGTGTGTGTGTGTGTGCGTGTGTGAGTGCGTGTGTGTGTGCGCGTGCACTTGTCTATCCCGTTCTCAGGCGCTCACACCACCGTGGCCGGTCTGCGGTCCATCTCCTCCTCCAGCTTCGCCATCTGCTGCATGTCCTTGGCCTTTCGAGTGGATAGGAACACACACACACACACACACACACACACACACACACACACACACACACACACACACACACACACACACACACGCACGCACACACGCACACACGCACGCACACGCACACACACACACACACACACACACACACTCAGGTAAGTTACGCAAACTGAATATCTCTCTTGCAGTCAGGTAAGTTTTGCTAGCTGAATGTCTCCCAAACACACAGAAACAAACACACACAAACATACACACATGCACGCATTACGGCTAAAAATGGCCCAGCTGATATAGGGTGCCGTTTGGGGACCTGATCTGGGCGATGGCAGACCGCACCCGAACCACCTCAATACAGTGAGGCAGTACAAACCACACGCTTAGTGTTGGAAGGTGGGGGTGCGGAGGGTGTCGCCGCCGCCGCTGTCACACTGCGTTTGAGGAAGCGATTATGAGCCGGAGTGAAAAGCGCAGCAGGGTCGGGCGACAGTGGGTGAGGCAGCTCGTTTCTGCAACGTAACGGCTGTCGAGCGGCGGTGACGAACGACCCAGGAGAGAGAGTGAGAGAGAGAGAGAGAGAGAGAGAGAGTGAGAGAGAGAGAGAGAAAATCGTGGACTACAAATGTGGGCGGAGGACACAAGGACTTCGCAGGGGCAGAGAGGGGGATGAATCATCCCCGTGTTTTTGGTTGGTTGCAAAGTCCCTGGGAATTAGTCCGACGCTTCCTTATGATGCCACATGGCGGCGATTACTCATCGCGATTGGTCGTTGAGAGAGCAGCAGCAGCAGTAGCAGCAGCAGCAGCAGCAGCAGCAGCAGCAGCAGGGGAGCAGGTACGGAGGCAATAAATGGGGAGCGTCGACGAGAATCAACCAGTGACGCTAATCAATGGTCCAACTCAGGCATGGGCAAGCTATGGCCCGGGGGCCATATGCGGCCCGTGAAGCTTTTTAATCTGGCCTGCCAAACTTTTTAACTTTTTAACCCTTAGGTTTAGGTTTAGGCTTAGGAGAGGTTGGACCAATGCCACGCTCCCCATTTTAGAAGCCATTGTGGTCCACCAGTCGACAAGTTTGTCCTCTACTCGTCTAACTGCATTAAATGCTCAGTGTAGGAGGACTTAGCAGCATCCATACGATCATCCATGCATAGTCCATATGCATGGATGATCCCGCCGCTGCCACAGTCCATATGAAATGAAAAAAAAAAAAGACATCATGCAACCAAGACTTTGCGACGCTGGAACAGACAGGCGGCAGTGACAGGAAGGAGGAAGAGGGGTGGAGGAAGATGAAGATGCCTACCTTGGGCCTGTTTGTTTGCATGGTGTGATTTCAAAAGCTGTGTCGGGGGAGAAGCATATGAAGAAAAAAAACTTTTAAGACAATAGGATGAACGCAGCCATACATGTTCAGACATGTACAGGACGACACAGCGCAGAAGATGGCGAAACACACAAAAAAAACAAGGACGATGAAGATAATGTGCACATTTAGCACAAGTATCGGTACAAAAAACCAACAAAAAACAAAGGAAAAGAGGAAAGAAACAGACACCAACAGCCTCTTCCTCCAGTAACCGACATCAACAGGTCAGGGACCTATGACCCCAGTGGTTTTATTCTCATGCAACACTGAGGAAGGTCAATTTGAACTGAAATAAATCTGACAGACATGTGACCTGGCTGCGGCTGTAACTACAGCAAAGACGCCAGATTCGTTTTTTTTTCGTACCTGCTCGTTGAACTTCTCCAGTTTCTCCAACTGCTCCCTCTGGTTTTTCTCCAGCTGCTCCATTTCCTTCTGGTGCTTCATGGCCAGCTGCAGACACGGAGACGCCGTTAATCCCTCAGATGAACCAGAGATTAAAGAAAATAAAATCCCTTTTTTTTTTTAAACCCTGTGAATTTTCAGCAGCGTCTCACCCGCTTCCTCTCGTCCAGGAACTTCTTGGTGTTGCTGCTGTTCAGCTCTCGCACTCGCCGCTCCCTCTCTGCCTTGTTTTTGATGCTCTTGTCCTGGCTGATGGCTTTGCTGTTCTCCATGGACATCTTGGCCTGGTTGGCTCGCATCTCTTTGCTCTGCCTGCAATTGTTTTTGCAAAGTATTTTTTTTGTGTTAAGTATTTTTTCATTATATTTATTAGCCTTTCACCAACTGATTTCAGGTCACTAAGAAATTTGCTTTTTGGCAAAAATGGAGGGTTCATTTTAGGCTTGTTCCTTCTTATTTGTTGACACCATCATCTGTGAGAACATTTGTTTGTGTGACTTGTGGCAGAAGCCCAACATATTTACCCTCCAACAGGTATACACCATGCCATTTAACAAAAACAAAAACAAAAAAACTGTGTAAAAAGTTTTCAATTAATTGATCAATTAATTGTTAACATCCCTAGTAGCCAGTGTCTGTTTCTTCACCGTTCGTGGATGAGCTTGAGCTGCACGGTCTGCTGCTCCTGGACGGTGGCCAGCAGCTTCTTGAGGTGCTCGCACTGCTGCGTGACGTGGCCGTCCTTCATCCCCTGCTCCTCGCCGCTGTGACTGCTGATCAGCTCCGACCACTCCTTGGTGTGCTGCGCTGTGATGTCCTTCACCTTCGCAAGTACACAAACACCCAGGCCTCGGTCAGTTGCACAAGTCCTGTTTGTCCTCGCAGCTGATTTTTTTCGGAGAGGACTTTTTTTTTTTTCTTACTTTTGCTTTGTGATCGGAAAGCAGCGTTTGGATCTTGTCCTCCGTCTCCTTCTTCTGCTCCTGGCAGTTGTTTTCCCTGCGGGGGGGGGAGAGGACCCGATGCGTTCAGGTGTCTTTCAGTAAGTAATCCAGATGATGGAAACGTTGATGGAAAAAAAAATCGACTGACCCTCGTTTCTTGATGGCCTTCTCTAGAAGTTTGTCCAGAGTCGTCTTGTCTTTATCATGCTGTGACACCATCTTGTCCACCTGGGTGCAGTGGGACTTCTGCATTGTGTTCTGATCCTAGTGGATGAAAAAAAAGAAAGAAAAATAAGACAATAAAAACAACTTGTCAACTCAAGAATTTATTTTACGGTGAAACTGTGGATTTTTTTCTATCTATTAGTGTTTGAAAATAAAACAGTCACAAAAGAAAAACGACTGCAATCTGCATCATCATCATCATCATCATCATCATCATCATCATCATCATCATCATCATCATCATCACCACTACCAACAACAACAACAACAACAGTCGGCCACCTTTGAGTGCTTCTTCTTTAAAGCGCTCAGCTCCTTCTGCTGCTTCTTCATTAGTTTAAGGTACGTCTGCAGGAGAAGAGAGCAGCAATAAAGCACAGGGTCAATTTAAAGACCTGAGATTATTTTCCTTTGAACTTCACGCTGGCTCCTTTAGCTTCTCCTCATCCTGAAGCACTTTTACATTTCAATCTGCCGGACTTACCTTCATTAGTTTTAAGTCATCGATGCTGACATTAGGCACAAGAGCAGAGTCTGAAACAGCAGAGGAAACTTTGGCTTATTATGTTGCGCTAAACCAAACCAGTATGTGTGTGTGTGTGTGAGTGAGTGTTGACGTACCCTTCTTGGTTTCTGAGGTGTTGTTCTGGGTGGTGTTGGAGGTCTGGGCCATGTCTGAGCTGGCTTGCGGTGTCACGCTGGCCTTCACCGTGTCTCCTTTGCCCTTTCCCTTCTTGTCGTTCTTGGAGCTTCCGCTGGGGACGTCTGCGATGTCGTTCTAGTGGCAGCAAGTTTGGGGTCACTTTTTTAATTTCTGCATTGAACTCAAATCTAACCTGTTTATATGAAATAATGCAAGTGTGTTTACTGTGTCAATCCCCAGCGCCTTCATCTGGTCGGCTCTCTTTTCAGCGATGGTCAGGAACTTCTTTGGGTCCGACAGAGCGTCCACGATGGCTGGAGACGCAACAATACAGTGTGTTGCTGTCATTTGGGGGAACTTTGTCACAAGAAACGCTATTAAAAAGTGCAGTAAACCGTGATTTTAACCAAATGTATTTCGAGTTTCCGGCCCAAACTAGTGATTTCACTTTGAGGTCAGTCAGAAGTCTGCAGATCTTCCCCTGCAGGGCGGTGATTCTCGCTGCTCGCCGGCCGAGGACAGAATGAGGATCTGACTTTTCTGCGCTTCCTGAAATTAATACGACGCGAGCTCCTCGCACTGGGCCCAGAGTGGCCGGTGGGGGAAGCGATTGTGGCAGCGGATCTTCTCGGAGAGGGCTAATGGGTACAGTAATGTCTCCTCGGCGCGAGGCCCCCTCGGCTTTATTTAATGACAACTCTGATTGTCCCGCTCATTTGTATTCTTCTGCCTGAGCGTCTATTACTGCAGATTCACTGTCATCATCATTTACACCGTGCCATTACTCTGAGCGCTCAAACCCCAGCCACGGGCAGACAGAGAGGAGGAGCATGAATGAGCTGCACCTCCCCCCACCCCCACACACGCACTCCTCCACCCTCCCTCCTCTGTCTTCCCTTAAGGCGACAGAACTTTATTAACAGTTGCAAAACAAAACCAGGGAGGAAAAAAAACCAAAGCATCAAACAATGCGGTGACTTTGAATAGAACAGAATAGAATAGAAGGCCCTTCCCCTCACCTCCGAAGCCGTCGGGCACGTAGGTCTTGAGGATGATCTGGCAGAAGATGGTGGGCAGCGACAGGGGCTTGTTGCCCTCGTTCCTCAGCGAGATGTGGCGGTAGCCGGCCTGCAGGCCGTCCAGCGGCAGGAGGCGCTGGCCAATCAGCTTGTTGTTGTCGTCGTAGACGCCGATGCGCAGCACCGCCAGGTCCGGCAGGATCACCTGGGAAGAGAGGAGAGGTGGGGAGGGGAAGGGAGGGGAGGGGAGAGACGCAACCGCATGAATACAAAATACACAAGCAGTATGAATTTAATGTCTTTTCTTTCATTCTCATGACTATTGACACTGCAGTTTCTCACTGAAGCCATCAAAACTACGTATGAACACACATGGAATTACGTAGGAAACAATTAAAGTGTAAAAATAACTCAAACAGGTTTTATATTGAAATTCTTCAAAAAAGCCACCTTTAAAAAAAACATATTTAGAGTTATTAAACGTGTTTTTCTTTGTTGCATAATTACATATATCTTGTTCATATATTTGATGTCTTCAGTATATATCTGCAGTGCAGAAAGTTGTAAAGATAAAAAAAATGCAAGAGAAGTTTAAAACATTTTACCTGGTCGTGTATATTTTGAAAGAATTTAGCACAAAGCTGTTTGAAAAAAAAAAAAAAAAACCCCGACACACACGATGGGGCAGGAAGTGCACTTACTGCCACACTGGAATAAGTTTAACACACTGTGGAGGTGTGGGGGAGTTGTTTTGTTTCCGGGCAATTTGTGCTGCAGGAGTCAGGACTGAGGCAAAGGACGAGGCTGAAACCTCAAACGCCATCGGTGGACGTTCACGGTGTGATACTGGAGAAAATTATGCAGCCTATCTTACTGACAAGGCCTGTACAGGGACTACAGTATATCTCTGTGTAGGTCTGTGCGTGCGTAAGCATTTGTGTGTGTGCAACTGTGTGTGCACACCCGGGTGGGGGCGGGGCCGGCGGGGACACAGGAGTCTCAACCAGGCCGAGTGCGGAGATAAGTTGAAGGCAAAGAGGAGGATGATTAATACCTGGACGGAGAGATAAGACTGAGGAATACTCACTGGAGATGAATGGCTCTCCTCGTAGCCACTCACTCTGTGTGTGTGTGTGTGCGTGTGCGTGCGTGCGAGCAGCTGATGCACTGTACGCGTGCGCCGCTGGCGCGTATCGCCCCTTTTTCTGAGTCATCTCTGCTGTGCCGTGTTTACACGGGGGAAGGAGGGAGTTTAGATGTGGAGAAATCATCTCTGGCTGTGATGCCCCTCTTTGATAGTGCCCTGTGTGTGTCTGTGTGTGTGTGTGTGTGAGAGAGGGAGAGAGAGAGAGAGAGAGAGAGAGAGGGGGAGAGAGGGAGAGAGAGAGAGAGAGAGAGAGAGAGAGAGAGTGCGTGCACAGCGCCACTGCGGCAGGCGGTGATTGATGGTGTGTGTTAGGAAGCCCGAGTCACAGTCATGGCTGAGAGACTCCTCATTCTGCTGAGAGCAGCATTATTACACACACACACGCACACCACACACACACACAAACGTACGTTTCTGCCTCCCTCTATCTCCTCTCCTTTTATTCCTCCTGTTTTTTTCATTCCTCCACCGCTAATTGTTTCTGTTGCTGCTCTCTCTCTCCTCGCTGCCCACTCACACTCACTCTCTCTCTCTCTCCTTTCTCCTTTTCCTCACTCGCTCTCTGTGAACTGAAGCACAGGAGCACCAGATGCTTTGTTCTCCTTTTGTTGCAGGTTTGTGATACTAAAAAAAAAAAAAAAATCAGTCCCTCCTTTGCTGAGCAGCATTTTCCCCATTTCCTTTTATTTTCCCTATTTGCGCACCTCTTTCTTCCTCCTCCTTTCCTTCCGTCTTCAATCTGTCCACTTTCCATCTCCTATTCTTGTCACGACGGAAACAAGTGGCCATAATTTCCTCTTTTTTGCACCTAAATCACAGCTTTACTCTTTCTCCACCTTGCAACACTTTTTTCATCCTCCCAGACGAACAAAAAACAACGTTCACCTTTCTGAAGACGAACGGCTCTTCGTTGTAGGCGGGGTTCAGCCCGTTGTTCATCACCATGCGCGTGCGGAACTCCTTCCTGATGGTGTCTGTCGGCAGCCCGTACATGTCCACCTCCACGTACGTGCCGATTTTCTTGTCGGACAAGAACTGGCCGGAGAAAACCTGAGGTGCGGAATGACACAAAAAATAAAACAAATAAACAATTTAATTCTCTGTATTTCAATTTTTCAAACTAAAATAATTCAAAGACAAAAAAACCACAGCAGTTATTTATTTATTATTTTTATTAAGAATGTCACATGAGCGCACCTGCACGCTGCAGGTGGCGGCGATGACTCCGTCCACGGGCGTCTCTGAGAACGGGTCGAACATCCGGTCGGACCGCCGCATGAAGTCGGGCTTCAGCAGGTACCTTGACACACACATGCAACAAAAAAAGGTGAGCGTGAGGGAGGAAAACTGTGATGCGAAAGACAGACGTGACACTTTTGCGATACACCTCTGTATCGTCTGAAAAACCCCCTCATGAGAGCGTCGAAACCTTTTCGCCATATTTGAGAGGTTTTTCGAAGTTTAGGTGTTTCCACAACCAGTTTTTTTTTTTTGCGATATTTAAGTTTTGCGCAATTCTCGGTGGGATGGAAACGCAGCTTGTGAAAGGCCTGATCTCCGGCATTAGCAGTGAAAATCTCGGCCCTCGGGGGGAGGAGGGAGGAAGGGGGGGCGGGGAGGGGTTGTGAGATGGGAAGAGGAAGAGATAGATGACTGCAGTGATGCTGGCCTGCACCCCCACCCCCCCACCACCCACAACACTCCACTCTGCTGCTCTCGGGGCTTCGACAGTGGCTACGGGCCGCCGCCGGCTGCCACTAATGGGATGTGACACGCTTTAATTGATGAGGTTGAGAGAGAGAGAGAGGAGGGAGGGAGGGAGGGAGGGATGCGTCGGACAGGAGTGATGAAAAGACGGGAGCTCACCCGCAGGAGCCGTTGTACTCAAACTTGCCCTGGTTGAGCTGCATGGACAGATCTGAGAGACAGAGACAGAAGAGGAGAGACTGCTGAGGCTGATCACAATCAGCCGCTCTGAGCGAGCGCTGATCAAAAACACCTCCAGAGAGTCGCTCCGTAACGGTGTTTCTTTCCCCCCCGTCCTGCCCCTCCAACCTTTAATCCTTCCCCTGTCACAGAAGCTCCGACCCCACACACACACACACACACACACACACACACACACACACACACACACACACACACACACACACACACACCGCCTGCAGTGGGGCCATATGCTCCCAAACTGTGTTCGCCTCGGGCCATGGGGCAGCATCTGTGTGTTTGAATGCTCACTCGATGCCTGCCTGCCTGCGTGTGTGCGTGCGTGTGTGTGTGTGTGTGTGTGTGTGTGTGTGTGCGTGCGAAACAAAGCTGAAGTGATGAGGATGAGCAAGAAAAATCAGATGCAGTGACATTAAGTGTACAATACATTTAAAGTCGGGTCGGCTTTGTTTCATTACCAATTTTCCAATTTTTCCTCTCACTGAGCCTTTCTGTGACATGCTGTCTTGTTAATGGACCATAAAGGTGTTTATCTGCCTGCACATGGCTTTCGGAAAGAAATCCCAACATTCAGGTTTATGATGATGATGACATCAACTCATCGGCACAGAATGAAATCAAAGCCTTTTTTTTTTTTTTTTTTTCAAAGCCAATTGAACCGAGAGCGAGCACAGCTTTCATTAAGACCACAGGATTAAACGCCAAACAGGTGGATTTCAGCCTTGTTGCGGCAATGTTGCGCCGCCAGATAAGAACTGCATCCCAGCCTGTGTGATCAGAATTATCGGGGAAAATCCACACAGAGAGGCCCAGGGGGTTGGAATCAAACCCAGAACCCGGCCACTGAACCAAACCACCGCCACCTCCTGATTGCAGCTGAATGCAGCCATCCGGTGGCTCTCAGTTGATTTAAAGAGCAACTGTGGATTCATTTCATCGTTTACTTTCCCATAACTGAATTAATGTCGGGCTCAGAACCGAGAGACTGAGTGCTTGTGCACATGTGCATATCTTCTGCATGCGTCGCATCTGACTGGGCTCGTGCACGTACGCGTGAGTCCCATGTTGCATGCATGTGTGTGTGTGTGTGTGTGTGTGTGGTACCTGGGGTCTGGAAATTGAGCGAGACCATCTGGCAGCCGGCGTTCCAGAAGATCTGAGGCATGTAATTACTGGAGTCCACGCGGCCTCCTTTGGGGTAGATACGGCTCATCTGACGCTTGTTGTAGCTGCGCTGACGCTCAGGAATATTTTTTTTATTTTTTTATTTTTCTCTTTGAACGTGAGATGCAGAGAGAATGTGCGTTCCTGCTTAAATGTGACTGTGCATTTGCAGGACTATTTTTAGCGTCAACAGCTTGAGGGTTGTGGGGGTCACACAGTCCCACTGGAGATACGGACAGGCCACGACTCACGGTCCAGAGGCCTCTGAAGGCTTCTGAAGCTCCTCTGAGGGCAGGGCGGAAACAATTTTTGGCTGAGGAACATCAGCTCCGACCCTGCCAGTCGTTTAGAGTTGCAATGCAATTTTACAGAGAGCTATAAATATTTGAGACCTTAAAAAAGGGGAAGTAACGTGTCAGCGCAACAGGACCCGTATAGAAGTCCACATTTAGTGAAACTAAACATTAAAAACATTACAAAGTTTAACTAGTTATTATTTACTAGCTGAGAGTTTCAGCTGAGCTATAAACTGCGTATTGGCAGCTGACCTGCAGCAATTAAAATCAGTTTAGGGTCAACTATCTTTTTCCTATTGTTGCCCCCTAGTGGTCAAAAAGTAAAACGTTCATTTCTGACTTAAAAGTTAATGTACTTTCCTATCATAGCAACTGTAGCAGAATATATTCATTTATGAGCTGTACAATGCAGCCACTTTGTTTTTAACGCTAAATGTGATTCAATTCATTTGATGACTTGGTTGATTTGAAATGCAAAAATTTGGAAAACCTTCGAAAATCTTTCATTCTCAGTGAATCGATTTTGCCTCAAAGGTAACCAACCAGTTACTTGTGCGAATGTTCTCTCCTACATATTTGTTTAGCTGTTCCTACAAAGTTTAAATCCTGAGCAAAACGCGGCAGAGGAATCAAAGGATACTTGACAAACTCGATGGCGTTGGTCTTCAGGTAGCCCAGGCCGACCGACTCGTTGAAAGAAGACATGTTGTGGTGGATATTCTTCTCTAAAAACAAACAAACAAATGAATATAAATTGTACACGTATTTTTGGCTTAATGTACGTACAAAAAAGAGGATGCGCTCACCCTCTGCCACGTCGAAACTCTGGAACTTGACGGGCTGTGCGTAGTTGACCATGGCCGACAGGTACGGGTGGATGTTGGTGGTGGCGCCAACGTAGGTGTACTGAGCTATCAAAGCCTCTTCTGACGCCTCGTCCTCCTCCCCCGTCTGCACAGACGAGGTGTTGCCGCACACACGAGCACTTATGAGACGCCTCATAAAAAATATCGAGCGTGTGCAAGAGAGACACTGTTCTGGGAATCAACCCTGTGTTATTATTATTATTATTATTATTGTTATACAAAGGTCAGCGACACCCAATTCATTGCAGCATCTGAATCATCTTTCTTTCCAGGTCCAACAAAACATTAATAGAGGACTAACAACAACAACAACAACAAAGTGATAACAGTGAGTTAAAGTGTGCAGGCGGTTGAACCCGCGTACCTTCTTGTTGTCTTGGTCAGACGCCTCCGAGATGTCGGTGGCGTCCGTCGCTTCTGTGGCCTCGGACATCTCGGTCGCTTCATCCTCGTTGGCCTGCAGCCGCACACGACAAGTGACAGCCTCAGTATCCAGTTCACAGCTCAGTGAAAGAAAATCTCAAAAGGCAGTGACTCGTTCAAGACGGAAGGTTACAAGACTTATTTTAAGATATACTGCAAGATACAATATGCAAAGGTTGAAAAAAATATGAATGTAACCTATTCACTCCAATGCCCCCTTGTGGCCGACTGTAGTCAAAACATGATGAATTTCCACTCAGATCACCTTCTTGACACTGTTGCTGCGCTCCTCCTCCTTCTTCGAGCTCACGGCGTTACTCTGGGAAACACTGTTGGCATCCTTCTCGCTGGTGGCTTCCGACGGGCTGCTGGGAGCCTCAGAATTCACATCTTTGTCCTCGGCGTCTTTTTCTCCTGCGGCCGCACACGAGAGCAAAGGCGGGAGAGTCACTTCGGAGCGCAAAGACGGATTTAAACGTGGAGTAAGGCGTTGTCGCTGACCGTTCTCCGTGTCGTCGTCATTCTCCTCTCCCATAATGATGGCCGAGGTGTTGGTCTCTCCAGCCTCCATGTGTTTCTTAAAGGCCTCTAGTTGCTCTGTGTCGCACACACAAAAAAAACCTCAAGGTTTAACAAAGGCACAAATAACCCCAAAATAAACAGAACATTTTATAACTGTCCGCATACTCTGTTCAACTTCGGGTTTCAAGCGCTTGTTCTTGATGAGGATTTTACGTTTGAGATCATTGGGAGAAGGCAGGAAACGCCCCGACTCCATCTGCGGACAAAGAGCACAACATTGTGTTTGAACACTTGTATTCAAAGCCGGTTGCATGTTGTGAACCAGAAGGGAGGCGTGTTTACTGGGAAGTTCTCCACAGGCTGTTTGAGGAGCAGCTCGCCGAAGATCTCATCACAGTACTTGGCCATCTTGTACTGCTGAGGTTTACTGAAAGACAAATACAGAGAGTGCGCGATTGAAAACGTATTAGCCAAAAAGAAAAAAATTACTGTAGGCAACACCATGCACACACTGCAGTCTGGCACGCACCAGCAATGGTTTTCAAAGGACAGAATGATGGGATAGTCTGAGGTGACAAACGCTGTCTCCTTAATGGCTTGGATGACATCCTGTTGAAGAGAAAAAGAGGAATTAGCTGTGCAAGAAATAAGAAAATAAACAGCCAACAGACTGAAGCATGTCTGCACCATAATCTTGGTAAAGCTATAAACTGTCGCACTGCGCACTATGTTTTGCGCGGGTGTTCACCTTGAACAGGATGTCCGTGCACATGGCCTTGCCATGAGTGATGATGGGTTCCTGGTCCTCTCCTTTCCCATCCCAGCAGTCTAGTTCCACACATCTCCAACACACAATACATTCAAAATTTGAATTTATCGCTGTGAATGTCCAACATGCTAACTATACAATGCGTCACAGCTCCTTAGCACTGCGCCGCCCATTTTTACCTGCATCCGGACAGCAGCACCTGGCGGTACATCTCCACCGAGGACTTCCCACCAAACTGTCTCCCTGTCAGGTAGGTGTTGTGGGAGGAGCTGATGAAGTAGTGGGCCAGCGGCTGGTCCATTTCCTGGTACAGCTCGAGCCGGTCCAAGAAAACTGGAGCGTTTTCGTCTGACATCAGGTACCGGCAGAAGCCGTCGCTGGACATTTGACCTGTAAGCAAAGGCATAAGTGAGGGGTCAAGTTTTCAGCTCGGTTGAGGATAAAATGTTTTAACCCTGAAGGCAATGATCAGATCATTACA
The DNA here is from genome assembly GCF_046127955.1 of Nelusetta ayraudi. NCBI lineage: Eukaryota > Metazoa > Chordata > Actinopteri > Tetraodontiformes > Monacanthidae > Nelusetta > Nelusetta ayraudi. The sequence continues at coordinate 1,803,987 of NW_027466132.1, read as the reverse complement.
GCATCGGCTGGAGCGTCTATAATTCATTTTGTGAAAGAATCTTTACCATGAAGTTGGGATGCAAATTAACTGATGAGCGTAAGCCTAAATTTGTGTAAAATGTGTAAGGAACAAATTATTTAACCCTTAAATAATGTTGAGGGTCCAATGTGACCCATTTTTACATTCGAGAACAGTAAAAACACCCTAAACATTAATCCTCTGACTTTAAGTTGACTTCTAATAGGTCACACTTCAACTTTATTTATAATTAAAAAAAAAAAAAAAAGTTATTTAAAAGTAACTTGTTCTAGGTATACAGGTATACACGACGATATTTAACACAAAAAAAACAGTGTAATTAATTGCGACTAATTTCTAATCGATTAAATTCTCAATCGACAATTAATCGATAATAGATTAATAGTTAACATCCCTACCATAAAGCAATACTGCCTGATGCAACATGCTGTAGTTTTAAGGGTCCACAGGCAGGTGGCAGCAGAGCATCAAACGTTCAAACAACGCCTCCCCTACCTTTCTTCTTCAGGTCTGCATCTCGCTCGTATTTCTCGATGATCTGCATGGCTCTCTTGGGGTCGTAGAACGGGAACAGAATCTCGTTTAACCGCGGGTCGCGCTGGTTCTGCGGAGTAACACACGCACACGCACGCATTGACCTACAGAACGAAACGTCTCAGAAACCTATGACATCATTTCGGGACAGATACTGAACTTTTTTGGATGAGGGGGGGGGGGTTTGTCAAATGAACGCAACACTGGACAAGACACCAACACTGTAATTATTATCATTATTATTATTATTATCATTATCATTATTATTATTATTATTTTTAACTGGGACCAAAGATGGAGTGAATCAACAGCTGGGTGGTTGTGATTACAGAGAGAATAAAACACAGGTTTTCATTCTGAAAGGAAACTGTGAGCCACGCTAACATGTGGAGGGGTTGAGTGTCAGTGTCAAGGAAGCTCTACTTCAACTAAACAACAACAAACAACGACGACGACGACGACGACGACGACAACACTGCAAGGTCGACACCCACTCGCAAAGCCAGGTGGGTGTTAATCTAAGCGGAAGCTCCATCTGCGGCTCTAAGGATGGACATGCAACTACGCAACTGACTCGGCGGGTGTTTGGCCGAACAACACAGACAAGAAGAACAAAACAAAAAACAAAAACCCACAGACAGCGGGAAGCGTGAGCAAGAAGCAACAGGATGGAGACCCCCTTTACCTTCCCATCGCCATGGCAACACAAATCAGAAACAGAGAGCGGCAAGCTGCGGCAAGGACAACACGGGGGAATGGCACGAGGGCGGGAATGCAGAGCGGGAGGGGGGGAGGAGGAGGAGGAGGAGGAGGAGGAGGTTGAAGCTGCCATCGCAGGGCGAGAGGAAATTAAATATTTCATCCGTCTCATTAATGGAGTTTTAACGAGGGCCTGATCCGCGCTGGAGGGCAACTTCCACCTGGAGGCAAGACCGGGAGCGGCAGAGGAGGGCGGGGGTGCTACGGTGGGAAGGAGGCAGGAAGGCATCACGAAGAGAGACAGAGAGAAGTTTAATGGTAAAGAGCTTACTTCGTTTAGAAAGCTGACTAACTGGTCTACAGTTAAATAATCAGTTTTGCTCCCATTGCTGCAAAGGAATTAATCAGAAAGAAAAAAAACAACAACATGTTACGCTTCTCAAGAACAGACATCCGCACTCTCAGTCAGGCAGTCAGTTTATATTAGGAAGCGGCCGTTGGAAAAAAAATAATAAAGACGTTGGGGAGGGGTGGCAGTGGGGGGAGGGAGGGAGGGAAGTCATAGTTAAATGTTAAATACGCAGTAACCACGTGTTGCCCATCGTAGATAATTCATGTTAAACCGTAGAAGCAGGTTAGGCCGTCCAGACGCTGTTAGTGCAGCAGGCGCAGAAATACTTTTTGTCCTGATTATTTTAGCAGCTCACACTTTGGGCGACGTCTGACCACAGGATGAGGCGGTGACGTCTGTTTAGTTTATTTGGCTTGGATCTTTTTTTTTTTGATTTTACTTTCTATTTCTAACACTTCAAGGGCAACAAAAGTGACGAGCTGGCGCGGAGGAGGGCCGGCGGGCGGCGGGACGCAGACTCACATGTTCTTGAAGAGCTCCTCGATGTCGGTGCGAGGGCAGATCTTCTGCGTGAGCGCGTAGAAGATGTCGAAGGTGAAATCCTGCGGCTCGATCTCGTCGTTCTGCGGGAAGACGGAGGAAAAAACCCAAACAGCTAAAGTCGTTTTTGCAACTTTTCAAAAGAATCAAAACGGGGAGGACGGGCGCGGCTGGCCGCTGGTGGAGTCTGACCTTGCCGCTGGGAAGGCCCAGGTCCTTTAAAGCCTGAAAGATGCCCTTCTCTGTTTTTCCCGACGCAAACGTTCTTGTGATGCTGCAGAAATAAGACGAGGAGAAAATAAATAAAAAATAAGGACGCAAAGTTCGGGGAGCAGGACGCACGTGCAGTCACAACGTCTCGTCCAGTTCAACTCACCCTCTCACGGGAATCTTTGCGTTCACATTCGTCAGGAAGCACATCCTCATCCAGCTGAGCGTGAGGAGAACGTGGAGAGAGGGAGAAGAGGAGAGAATTAACAGGACGACATGGACGGATTTTCCCCTCCAGAGGCCCAGCTTGTCGGGCGTCGTGCCGCCTAGTGGTAAGAAAATGTACTGCAAACGTCGTTGCTCTCTTGACGTCGCATCTTTTTCCTTCTGACAGCTGAGACGTCATAAAACCTTGAGCTGATCGACGTGTTTGAGGCCTTAACTTTGTATCCCATTAGCAGGAAATATTATGCATTGGGCCTTTAAATGATATGTGAAAAATATGTGTATATATACATAAAAAAAAAAGCTAAAAAGCTAAGCTGATCCAGCCATGGTGCTGTCAGGCTGCACTCACTGTTTCTTCAGGCAGGTCATCGGACACACGTTGTTGGCCTTGAAGTTATGAATCACCGACCGCAAACCCTCGATCCATTTCTGCAAAAAAAAAGAGAAAACAAACAAACAGTCGCAAATGGTCAGGATGCGCGCGCGCGCACACACACACACACACACACACACACACACACACACTTTTTAAACACGCCGTCAAACCAGGATGTGCGTGTGGCTTCACACTGCACGAACCCCCAGCGTGGATCTCCGGTGCCTGCAGTCAGTTCGGAGGAGAGTAAACAAGAGGAAACTCACAGCCAGCCTGCTAACACATGTGGGCAGGAGCCCTGATGGGACCACCGGGAGCAAGAAGACGCAAAAACCACGCACAATGAGCTGCAACCCGACACGGAAGGTACGTTGCGCAAAAGTCACGACATCTGAAATGCATCTCTCGTGTTGTGCAGTGTGGCAGTGTGTGTATGTGTTGTGTCCATGTAGAAACAGCGCAACATGTGCGCTTTCAGGCTGTTTGCGGGAAGATCTTTGCCGACCCTGTGGCGACGTGCACTCTGCAGTGAAAACATCATTTAAAAACACCCGTCGCCACAAAAACAACCACAGTCTTAATTGCATTAACACCCACACTGTGGCTCCGCGCAGCAGAGGCGCTGCCGGGACAAATAAACCCTGCAATTTCAGCACCGGCGTTTGACTCGGCACAGCGGCAGAATTTCCTTATGTCTGTAATTTGATGAATGAGGATTTTTCTGGAGATTGTAAAGGCGACAACCTTTAATTTTGTCCTCCTCAAAACACGTGGAACACCTAATAAAGCCAGCGAGTGTTATCCGGGAGCTACAACTAGGTGTGATGATTGTGATGGGAGGCTTTAAACAGAGGGCTAAATACACACAGAAAAAAACACTTGTAAAATGATTTAACATGAGCGCTCTACAGAAAACACCTCACTGATTGTTAGTTTTCACTCGTTTACTAGACAGGTTTTACTGGTCAAAAAGCTCTCTGATGTTGCTCACCTCATCTTATTTTTTTGCCACAAAGTAAAAAGGAAAAAAAAATACAATAAAACAAAAAGTCTGCTGCAGATATCCGAAATCGTACAACATTAAATGAAATCCATTTAAAATGGACTGTCGCTACTGGAGGGCTAATCCCCGCTAATCCATCTTTAATCGCCAACTACTCAACCACGAAACTCCGCATCCACATTTGGCTATTTTCTGCAAGTCTCCCGAAACAACCAGCTGCTGTGTGCAAGTGGCGACGAGCCGTGTGTGCACGAATCCCGTCACAAAAACGGCACGCGGCAACAAATGAGCGCCGTTTCTAAAAAAAAAAACCAAAGCATTAAAGGCATAAAGCACGAAAAAAAGCCATTAAACCATTTTAAAAAATTAAGAGGTGCTCATTTTCAAACACAGAGAAGTGCAAAAGAACGAGGGCTAATTGTTGAATGTGTTGACAATGCTATGAATTTATTCATTAGTGCTCTTCTTATTGGACAAGCAAACTGAGGTCGGCATTTCAGAGGCAGACCCATAAGTTTTCATGTTTGTCTTTTTTGTTGGGAATTAAAACGCAATGTACACAAACTTCTGGGCAACACGTGTGTGTGTGTGTGTGTGTGTGTGTGTGTGTCTGTGTGTGTGTGTGTGTGTGACGTTTGGATGCAGCCCAGGAGGGGTCAGCAATTTATAAAGACTGCAGGTGAGAAGGAGAGAGAGGGAGAGATGAAGGCAGGCTGAGTTATCTGTCAGGGCCAAAATACCAGCAGAGGGATAAACAAGGGGGAGAGAAAGATGAAGGCTGGGATGAGCAGACAGGTGCGCAGGATTTTCTCCAGTCGATGAGACAAATTGATTTTTTTTTCCTGTCTTTTTGAACTTTTTCGGTCGGGGGAGCGGAAGACAAAAAAAGAGGAGAGAGCAGACTGAGAGGACTGAGCAAAAATCAGAGTGCGGCAGGAGAGACGGTGAAAGTGAATCACTTTAAAATCTGTCTTTATCTGAGGCAACCAAGGCCACATTAGCCTTGTGTCCTTGTGTAGGAGTCGACGTATGACTCTTTGCAATTTTGTACTCGGATCAAAAGGTCATAAAATAAAAAAAATAAAAAAACTGTTTCGATGTGAGCGTGGGGTAAAAACCTTCAGCTTCACCAGAACATAAAACAGGCATTTAGTTCAGAGGCATCGAAAATTTCAGTTTTAAAAGTTAGCAAACCATAAGACCCAATGGTTTGGACACCATGGCTGATATCATTACCAGTTAAACAGCGAATAATATTTAGAACTCAGTGGTTCTCGCCCCACCTTGGAGGAAGAAATTTTTCGCGCCCCCCACCCCAGACGTGACTCTGCGCCCCCAAGGGGGCGCCACCCACTTTGAGAAACACTGTTATAACTTAATGCGCTCGAAATATTTAATTATATATCATAATGATGATGGTATATAAAAACAAAAACATCATGAAAATCAACAGGTCAGATGCAGCAAACGGACTCACCCTGGCTGTGTCCGGGTTCTCCGCCACCATGAACATGAAGTTGAGGTTGACCAGGTCTGTGCCGCTGCAGATGCAGATGATGCAGCCCTCCAGGTCGGCCTCCGTCTTTCCAATGGCCTCGAAAGACGACAAGATCTTGGGATCCTGACGGGAATAGGGAAACGGAAGAGATTGACAGGTGTGCAAGGTCAAAGAATCAAGGACGAGACCAGAAGAATGTGTGTTTTGGACTTGATTTATTTATGAGAGTTGTAAAAAAAAAATGGGACGAGGTGAATTTCACACAATATAATATTTAAAACTGGCCTGGCGAACAAGCTTCGCGCAACTCCGCCACTCATTCCCGCCTTCTTGGATTTGCACCACAGATATGACGATGTAAATGCTCCTCTTTTATTTAATGATGTGAGTAAATACACAACAAGAGGCAACAGCAGCCAGACAGCAACACTCGTCGGGAGGCCATCCGTCTCTCCGTCGCTCATCGCATTACGTGAGGCAGCGGCTCTCGGAGGGGGAAGCCTCGCCGTCAGGCCACCTTGACAGAGACGGCGAGCAAACAGAAGGAGCCGCCGCCGCCACCACCGCGTGCAGTACGTGCCTTTCCGCATGTATGTACGCCAGCGAGCAAATGTCGAGTGCGAGAGGAGCGAGCAAACACATGGCGCCGCCCGCTGTCAACAATACAGACACAACATGGTGATGGTTGTGCACACAGTGTCGGGGGGGGGGGGGGGGGTCTCCTGTCAGGCTCGTAGCGGCGTGACAGAGATCTGCTGTTGTGGCCGCACGACCGTTTCTGCAGAGTCGCTCGTCACTGAGAACAACAAAGCTGTTTGAGTTACTTCATGGCAGAAAACACAAAACAACGCAACCCATTGTGTTGAAATGGAAAGTTTTGACTTCCTGAGGGGAGGGTGCCTCCTCTGTTGCTGCACTGCCGTCATTCAAATCACTACTCAAAACACATCTTTTTGTTACTGCTTTCAATGTTTAATTACTGTTTTTATGTTACTTATCAACCACAATTGATACTCACCTCCCTGTTTTCTCTAATCTTACCCTTGATTTCTCATCCTTGATTTATTTGTTGGTATCATTATTTTTTTAACCTTTTTCTTTATGTAAAGTGTCTTTGAGGACTTCTCTATAAATAAAATGTATTATTATTCTTGCTATTATTTTAGGGCGTGACCCTCCTAATAATCTCTATCAGCTTTCCTCGAAAATCCCACCACGAAAAGTGCCACCAGCTCAGTTTGCCATACACACAACACTCTCTTCTGGGTGAAAAAGCCGGCACACACAAAAACACGACTTAAACAGTTGATTTTTTTTTTGGGGCGCGCCTGCTCTCTGGTGTGCCGACACGGGCGAAGGGCGGAGGCGGCGGCAGCAGCAGCAGCAGCAGCGAGGGGCTTAAAGTCAGGATCCCCCAGATCAGCGCCATTGATCAAACAGCGCCGCCGCCGTTTGAAGCGCGAGTAACGCGGCGGGTCCGGCGGGATTCGCTCAGGGAGGCAGGCGCCTCTGCGGAAGAGCGAAGCTGTGCGCTGCATGCGTGAACGCTGTGCAAACAGACAGGGGAGGAGAGCGTCTTTTCGCCGGCGTTCTCACCTTGGGAACGGCGCCGACGCGGATGCTGTTGATGAGGGAACACTCCAGAACCTGGCCTTCCTGCGCGAGGGACACACACACACACACAGAAACGAGTTGAATGCAGAGATTTTACATTCAAACGCCGAACAGACGAGCAGCATCGTCTATGGCAAGAGTCAATAGACCTTTCTGAAAGATTTCAGTGTGCTTTCTCTCTTCTTTTAAAGAGGACTTGGACATCACAATAATTTTCTAATTTAAACGAAAAATGAACACATTTCAAAGTAAAGTACCTTTCCCTCGCTCTTCCAGGTGATGAAAAAGCCAAACTCATCCACTCTCATCTGACAGTTTGGCTCGAAGATGTAGGGGTCCTGCGGAGAGGAGAGAGAGAGAGAGAGAGAGAGAGAGAGAAGAGGAGAGAGTTTTTGTTTCTCATGGCTTTTATTCCTAAAAACACCAGCGCAATTAATTCAATGTTATTGTTTTGCATAACACACGTTCCGCGTCTTCGTATTTGCAGTCACGGGCAAAAAGTCAAGCGCACACGGTGGAGGGAAGGAATCAAATTGCATCATACATTCCTGTATTACATAAAACTGCGCTTTTTTTTCTCATAAATTAATACCAGAGAACGTCTGTTTAGCAAAGACTAATACAAACACACACACACTTTAGGCAACAGATGTACTTCCAACTCTTTAGTTTCTTACATGCAAAACACATCTCGTCTGTACACACACAGGCACGCACGCACGCACGCACGCACGCACGCACGCACGCACGCACGCACGCAGGCACATGGACTGGAAGAGCAAACAAGCCAAGATAAACGCAAATGCCTTTGTGACGGTGCAAACAGTATCTGGCTCAGAGCTGCGGCGAGCGGGTTTCACTTAACCAACAGCCTGCAGCAACGCCACACACACACACACCCGCCCACCCACACATCTGACAGTGATGAACATCACTGAGGGGAAACTTAGATTATGACGACTGCAAACAACCAGGAAATTACTATCTCGTACGGGCACAACAAGACTTGATTTATTCTTATGCTTATTATATTCTTATTATTAACGCTGAAAATATTGCAAATTGCAAGTCTCAAAATTTTCTCCTTCTGCTCTCCTCTATTTTATTGTTGAACAACGACCTGTGCACTGGTAGACAGACAGAGAGACGCCGTAGAAAACTAAAAACCGCAGTAAAATCAAATGGCCAAATTGCCCTTTAATTGGTTTAGAAAAACTCTTCTGCTGGCTCGCCGTCACGACGGCCGAGCTTTTCCACCGCAATCCGGTCTGGCTGACGCTGGGGCCGCACGCCGTGAAGGCGGGCCGTTCAGCCGGCTGCTGCTTAAACAACTGCTCAGAGCGCAGGGTCGTGCAACACAATCTGATATGGCCCTCGCTCGTAAAACCTCAAAAGTTTTATTGGAAAGAGAGGAAGGTAAGGGAAAAGTTTATTTAAACAGCTCTCCTCACAGTACGGGTACACAGAGTGCTTGACAATTTAAAGACTGGCCCCGCAATAAAACAAAAATGCCAGAAACACTAATAGGAAACGTGAAAAAAACTGAACGGGAGCGGTACAAATTTCAGGTTTTTAAAGTTATAAAAATTTAAACGCAGAAAGTATTACAACCTTAACGAAATGAGTGCTGTTTTTGTGCATTACGACTATTGAATTACACTTATAATGCAAGAGCCCAGGAGAACTGAGAGGGGCTGCTGGCAAACAGAGCCGAGTCGTTTCCCAGTATCTCATAAGTCGCCCAATCAGCTGCCTGTCATTATAAGGCTGTTCAGTCCCTGGTGATGGATTTCCGTTCATTACGGGTCTAAATTAAAACACACACACACACACACACACACACACACACACACACACACACACACACACACACACACACACACACACACACACACACACACACACACACACACACACGCGAGCACGCTCATAAAGGGGCCGTTGGTTCATTTGCATAAGCGATAACGGAGCATCTGTGACCTTCTGACAGCCGGGAGTGGAACATTTTTTTATGAAACGTCGCAAAGCAAGAGCCAATCGCCAGAGAGATGGATTATTGGAAATCGATAGATCGGTTCAAACCGTCCCTCCGCTCACTGCAGGGCACTGGGGTGCAAGCAGACGGTGAGTTACTCATCATCTGAGAGGATTGATCCTCCTTCACCTGCTGCACAGACCCAACAAAGACAGAATTGTTGAAGGAAAGTGCAATCAATTCAAACTCATTGTTTTGCAAAATGCACGTCCCACCTCTTCGATTTGCGGTCAAAGGAGAAAAAGTCATATGGTTTGCATAAGGTGGAGGGAAGGAATCAAATCCCATCAGACATTCCTGTAACATATTGCACAAAACTGCACTTTAAAAAACAAAAAAAAAGAGAATTTCTATTTAGCAAAGACTAAATCCAACACTTATTTTTTTGATAGTGGTCTCTTGATTGCACATGCGCGCACACGCACACACACGCGCCTACCTGAGGGGCTACCTGTCTCTACCATCTGTCCCTGTTTTGTCTTGTTTATGCGCCTCGTGTCCATGTGAAAGGAGCTGATAGAAACACGTCTTAAGTTTGCGGGGCGGCCGCGTGCCATTTTAATTGAGGCAGATGTCGCCTGCAGGCCACGCGTTTGCCGGGCAACAGCGTCTTATTCACCCCACCAAACACACTCACGTTCACAAAAACACACACACACACACAGACAACAGACGGTTTACTACGGCTGCTGCCCTTCCAGTTGGTCCGACCTTCGCCCTGTCAGTAAGACTTGTTCGTTTTTAAGCTATCCTGGTTCGCATTGATGCGCCGCACGGTTTAAGTGCCTTCCCCATCAATGATGAAACGTGGTGGTAAGAGGGTCGCGGCGCATCCCAGCTGACGCGCTCCATTCTGACTTTTCAGCGTGGCTTCTCAGAGGTCGCCCTTATTAGCATCCAGGCCACTCGCAGCGCTGCTCCTCCTGGCTGCCGTTCACAGCGGCTGCCCGCCTGTCCCTGCAGCAGCAGCAGCGGCAGCAGCAGCACACTGAGGACCTTCTTCAGAGGCGTGCCGGCCCAGTTTCATGGCTCACTTTGACTTGGCTCCCGATTTGACGCTGCCTTTTTTCCAACCCCCCCGACCACTTTCAAGCTTTCCCCCCTCGGAATATGGATCCTCCCATTCTGCCAGATGCCCACATAAACAGAGAAAACTGGGGGGATTTTTTTTTTTAATTTTTAATATGTCCATTGGATCATTACATACTTAACAGTTTGAAAATTTTCAAAAATCAATTTAAAAGAATAAAAAAAAAAAAATACATATTCAAGGATGTTTTGGACTGGGGGCGGGGGGGTTGGAGAACCCGGAGAGAAGCCACACAGACACAGGGACAACATGCAAACTCCACACAGAAAGGTCCCAGGCCTGGAATCGAACCCACAACCATCTCGCTAGCGCTGCTAATCACTGCGCCACATCTCGTGGCAAGAAGGCAGACTGCTGACAAACGTAAATCATTTCATTTCATTTCTGTAAATAGAGGTGTTTTGTATATTTGACATTTTATTTCCTATTATTTAAAACCTATTTACGGGGCTTTATTTCTATTACATGTATAATTCTATTTTTTTTCTACTTTTCTTTCTGTTTGTAAAATCCAAGAGACTCCTCAAAATGTCCTTCTGCTTGCATAATGACAATAAAAGATGTTGACTCTTGAAATGAATGCACCGATTATGCGAGCATGCATTGCTTTTTTTGCTTGCTGACCTGATGCGGAGCTGTATTGTGGCTCCTAGCGCTCGGCAAAGTCGATAAGAATCAACTCAAACCCGTTTTGGCAAAGATGATGCCATCTGAAGACACTCGGCGGACACAATGCAGACAAGTGGCCGCCGCGCCGAAGCTTCTTAATGAGGCTGATCGATGCAACCTGCCCACAGCTGCGACAGTAAGTTTGTGTGCTTGTGCTCGTGCGTGAGCGCGCACACGTATCCACTAATGACAGACTCAGAGAATGGTCATTAAGGGTGAAGGATAATAATGGAATTGAGAAAATAACCCATGTCAACAAACCCACGCAGCTCGTGACACAGGCCAATCCCCTCCGAGGCTGCCACATGGAAATTACTTAATGAGTTAACGTCAGGACGAGCCGTCTGGCAGCTGCATCTTCCGAGTCTGCCTGATTGTCACGCTTCGGCGTGGCTCCGCGTTTTTTTTTTTTGACTCCTCGAGCTTTCGAGCGCCTTACCTCGTCAAATCTGTCGAAGGAGGCGCCCTCCTGCATGAACTCGGGCAGGTGCTTCTGCCAGTTGAACTCGTAGGACTTCGTCATGGCTGCTCACGAACCTGCGGAGAGGAAAGACAAATGGAGAAAGGTAAACAGGAAGAAGGGCTTAAGTAAATTCCGTCGAGGTTTAAAAATGCAGAAAATGCAGTAATACTTCTTTTCTCTGCCCCTCGGCGCTCCAGGGGATCGTCCAAAAGTATCCTCACGGGAAAAATAGAATGCCTCTGTAGGAATATCTATCAATAAACAGGAGCAGGGGTTTTGAGAAGACTCTCGACAGACCACAAACACTGCTGTCTTCACGGAGGTAAAGGTCTGTCGACTAGCAGAATCACTGCACTGGACGTTCAGCTCGATATTGTCGTTGGTTAGAATAACGAACTGGGTGAAACAAAAAAAAAAAAACACCTTGGCGGCTACATTTAGGGAAGGCACATTTTAGGGAAGAGGTGGTTTTTAATTAGTCTTCCATGGTTTGTTGAAGACTAATTAAAAGGAATACGTTGTTTTCGTGATAATTCTACCAGCACAAAAAAATTCACCATATTGTTGCTGCATTTGTTGGTTTTTTCTACCAGAGGGGATGTGGACAACATAATTCTACCCTTTTTTTTCTTCTTAGCAACGTGCTGTAGGCTGTAGCAGAATGATGTGTAAAAACTGAAAGTAATCATAATGGCTTCAAGCACATTGCTGGGTTGGCAGACTGGATTTTAGCTGTTCAGGCTTGAAGAAACCGCATTAAAAACAGAACTGATGCAAATACCACGATCATTGCATGAATCCATCTGCTAAACAGCCCATAGGAACTAGACAGGTGATTTGGCAATCCTTACCTTCTTAGCTCATTGAAGCGGACCAATCAGATTTGAGGTCGCAACGACAACATTTTACCCCGTAAAACAGAAAGAAAACACAATAAAACTCAACAATGATGCCCTAACGAAAGAACAAGAAGGACCACACAGGGAAGACCAGATCATCACAAAAGCGAGTTATCATGTGACGCACCCGCACGTGCACCAAGTCACAGACCGTGCACTTGAGCGAGGGGAGGGGCTCCCGCCGCAAAGTGTGATATTGTTGATGGCGACGCCCAAATATAGGCTCGACTTGCGTCAGCCTCAAGCGTGTCAGACAAAAGCCGAGATGGAGAGCTGCACTTGAGAACGTGACGCGCTATGTATAGTCGGGAGAGCTCAGCGTGCGCCGGCGTCATAGGAGCAAGGCAGCGTGCACTCGGAGGTGTGATCCCATCATCTGGGTCGGCACAAAATTCTGATTTAATGGCTAATGTTGCCCGGACGGTAGATTAATGGGAAATCGCACAGAAAACAACAAAATCAAGAAAAAAAACTATAACTAAGATCTTTACTCCGTGCTCGTGTGTCTGCGCATTCTGTGGAGAGGCACCCTGCTGCTACTCAGCTAGTGCGCAGATTAAAGACTTGCATTTCATATGACACCAATTTTCTTTCTAGGAACAAACGCGCGGGGGAGGGGAGGATGAGGAGGATGGAGCGAAGCGGACCGGAGGACGAAGAAAGAAATCAGGGCCCAGAGTCGAGAGTGGGGGTGGTTGGGGGGATTGAATAAGAGAGGGACGAAAAGGCAAAAGGCGTAAATGAGCAACGGGCAGAGACGGATCAGAGAGCAAAAAGATATGAAAGGGCCAAGACAAAGAGAAGGCGCGGAGAGATGAAGAGGGAGTGACGTAAAGGGTGGAGGAGATAAAAACAGAGCGGCGGCGGCCGACAGGAGGGACGGCCGACAGAAACAGCTGTGCGTGACAGAGGCTGCAGAGGGAAGGAGAGCAGAGAGAAGAAAGGCAGAGAAGGAGGGGTCAGCAGAGGGGAAGAGGATCAGAGGCTGCAGTGAGGAGGACGAGCTGGGTGGGCGACAGGAAACCTTTCAGAGCCCATATTAGACCAATTATAAGATCTTCATATTTCATCGAAGAAGCCCTGCAACATTAATCTCCCCCCTGCCGCCCTCCTTCTCAACCCCCCCCCCCCCCCCCCCCCCCCCTTTGCAGCTCAGCACAGAGCTGAGTTTTAGCTTCACGCCGAGGTTCTGCTGAGGCTCTGCTGAGGCTCTGCTGAGGCTCTGCTGGACCAAGACGAGGCCTCAGTGGGAAGAACCATCGCCTAGCCGGGGTTCACACACACTGACAAGACTTTTCTCATTTCTGGGGAGTTTTATTACCAGGATAGACACACATATTTACAATGGAAAAACACAGGTAATGCACTGTATGTCTAATATAGGGCCTTCAGACAGTATATTAACGACGTTGGAATGAGACTTGCGAACAGAAGATGGACGCAACCCAAAATGGGGAGAACATTGGGCCATTTCGGGCCTGTTTATCAGTCGCGGCACGACGGGGGATGTTACAGCACACAGGCCAGTTCAGTGATCTCCACCACAGCCGAGCCCTCGACCATCTGTGATGTCCTACCAGGGGAACAGAACACACACGCACACATACAAACAACATAGGCACACACACACGAAGCAAGCGACGGTCGATATAAATAAGCTCCTCCGCAAAATGTTGATTCAATCTAAACCGAAACCTTTTTTTTTCTCTGCGTGTGCACGATTCTTTAATCCAATTTAAAAACTATTCCAAAGGAGCAAATGATGAATCTAATTTGGACTAATTGGGTTGTGCTGTCCTGCCTTGACGCTAGCCTAGATCTCGCCACCCTCAACAGTATCCGTTAGGTAACGTTTTCCTCAGCGGAGCTCAGACGGGCTCTGGCCAATGGCAGCGCAGCCTGCTCGGGGGGTGCCGCAAGGCCACGGTGGCGCCCGCACAGAGCTCCGGGAACGTGCGAGTGCGCGCGCACGTGAGGAGGCTCACGGAGAGGCTGCCGGGGAGGTCCGAGCCCTCATGTCCAGCCCCCGACAAGGAGATAATTGCGACAGATAGGAGCCCCGCGAGGCTCGCTGTTCCCGGCCTCCCTCGTCTAAAATGGCAGCGAGTGTAACACCCAGCGGTCCCACACCTCATAAACTAAAATTAGACCGTGGCTACATCGGCCAGCCAGCCAGCCAACCAGCCAGCGGTGGATGGGTTGACTGGGGACAGGACACACCGCACAGCGGGGGAACATCTGATACATAACAAACTAACCCTATTTACTGAAAGGTCCCAAATTATGCAAAGACTCTTTACTAAAGTTTTTCTTTTAAACAACAGTATGTCCCACTAGCCTATCAGTGAACTCATGGTGGAAAAAAGAAAAATTTACCTCATTTACCTCCTTGGTTGGCTCCATTTGAGTGCCTTTAAACACACAGTTATAAGGGAATCTTCCTTTTGTGAGGTCACAAAGGGCGCTGATCTTGAGTGCGACGCACACAAAGTGTATTGTTGCATATATATGTATATATATACATATATATATATATATATATATACGTATACATATACATATATACGTATACATATACATATATACGTATACATATATATATATATATATATATATACGTATACATATACATATATACGTATACATATATATATATATACGTATACACATATATATATATATATATATATATATATATATATATATATATATATATATATATATATATATATACATATATACACACATGTACATATATATTATTTTATTTCATTGAATGTTGGAATGCCATTCAGAATATAATTTTTTTTAAAAAATGGAAACTCCAATTCAGGTAAAACATTTGTTTTATGTTTAAACCCAGCTATAATTAGTCGAACATGGTCGCTTGTGTCTCAACTGTTTATTCTTGTTTAAACAGCGGACATAAAATCCATTAACAGGATCTCATAATGAGACCTGTAGCAGGAGCACAGATTAGAGATGACACCTTCATCCAGGTGTTGGCTCTGCAGCCTGAAAGCACCTTTGAGACTTTAGTTCTGATTCCATAACACACGCATGGAAGGTGAAAAAGGGTTTTTGTTTTTCCAGCAGGAGACTGTAACCAGAGGGTTAAACGTACAATTTTCTGGAGTTAGTGTTCTTTTTTTCTTTCCCTTGTGTGAGGCTGCTCGACTGTAATTTGGGATGGAAATAAAATATCGGAAAAACAGTCGTTACATGGCCATGGATGTGCGTTACGCGTCAAAAGTAAGCCGATATTACAAACGTATTTTTGCAGCGCATCTTTGAGTGCACCCTCTCGCACTTTCGCTAATCTCACAGCATAAATAGTTGATATATTGTCAAGGCGATCCAGCGAAGGGCGGAAACATACATAGCCGCCGAAACTCTCCAAAAAGCAGCAGATACATGAAGTCACGGGAGGTTAACAGGAGTTTCACATAAACCAGATGTGCACTTAATGGGGATTTACGGTCGTCCTGACATTATTATTATTATTATAATAAAACTTAAAATATGAAGATATAGCTGTAGAGCAAGTCTTGTTCATATGTTACCTTTGACAGATGAGAGAGATAAAAAATTATATATATATATCCGTCATATGCAGTCTTTTTTTGTTTTGTTATTGCAGTATTGCTGCCTCTCCTGCTCTCAGGGTCGTGGAGGTGCACTGGAGCCTCTCCCAACGCCACCACATAATTTGTTCTGCGTAGCCACAAAAATTCTGTTGCCTCTTTTCAGTAGCAAGCCTTATCTGGTCAGACGGTGAGTTAAAGCGCAAAAGTAAATCCCACTTGCTGAATGGACTTTCATTATGCAACCCAACAGGAGGTGTGTAGGTGCCTTGACCATGTATGGGGTTTACATGAGACAAGGCAAAAAGGGCTGATTGCGCGTTATCAAAACGCAACCTCGAGATGCAGCTTTTTTTTTTTGATTGCTATTCAACCGTGTTTTTACCTCAGGAATCTGGAATTGGTCGACTTCAAGAGGAAGCAAAAGAATAACATTCAAGTGTTCAGTTCCCATTGATTCGTTTCCTGTTCCTGTTGGTTAAAATGGTGGTTTCAAATGTTGGTTTAAAGCCACCATCAACAGCACGTCAGCTATTTCCAGGTCTGATCGAGGTGCAGACATGAAGACCTGGACCCGATTCCACTGCGGCTCAATGGAGCGTATTTATAGTGCCAGCACTATTTGAATATGAACACACATAAAGCAATCATGATGTCGTTTGCTGCGGAGGCACTTCCTCCCTCGACTTTAAACTCATGACTTCTTATGTGACATAACCCAACAATACACACATTTTCCCCCCCTGCATTTGCAGGTTGCAAAACGACCTTGTTGATTTAAGCAGATCATAAACTCGTGCTTGCCGGTCAAATATGCCTCCGAGCGCTGTTCCTTCTCTTACATTAACTGAAGGTTCTCAAATTGCTCTCCCTGGGCCAGTAGCTTTGGAAAATATCACAGACAACGTGACACTTGATCAGATTTATGAACTCTGACTGGCAGAAGTCGACTCTCCTGCGGTGGCGAGAACGAATTATTTGATGGTGTCGCTGTTCAAACACCAAAGGGGAGAGAGACGTTGCGCAGGTTTCGGCAGAGGCGGAAAACAAAGTGAATTTTCAAGGCGGACGTGCTCGCTGCGTGACATTAGCGTGGTTGCAGCCCTCGCTCGCTCAATGTACACGTCTGTTTTATTGCACATTGCGCAGTACAATCACTTTACTGTCTTGCTGCTGCATCCGGGTCTCTAAACTAAACAGGCCGAGCCGCTTCAAGCCATGTGTCACCGTGTCATTTTATGTTTGTCTAGGCTGTTTGCCTTGTGGTTTAAAAGAAGTGCAGGCATGCGAGGCCGTGCATGAATGTCGGCCGACCGCTGATCACAGAAAAGGAGCGGAGGAGAATACAGTACGAAGACAAAAGCACATCTAAAGTTCCTTTAACTTGTGTTTTAACTGCTAGCCCTCTGTTTACAGCCTTCCAGTAAACGGCCTCCTTTTTTGTTTTTAGTGTCAACACAGACCTGGGTCTGGCTTATGATGTGATAAAGGGCAGAATTTCTGGAACTGTCTTTCTTAGTAGTCTCAAAATTAGTAAAAGATGGACTGCCCTCATTTTTGAGGAGTTCAGTGACATAACAGGGACACATATTGTCGTGAGAAACATGTTGATTTTGCATGAGACGTGGGATCTTTAAAATTGGGATTGGTGGCTGTCGAAGGGTGTATCCTCTATTTTTTAACCGATTGAAGACACAACAGCGATGTAAAAAGTTGCACACTCGAGAAGATGACGACAACATCATCATCATCATCATCATCATCATCATCTTTGCACGGATCACTGCCATCATTAATTGTTTGCCACACTCATCTGACAACTGCAGAAACCAACAGATTGCATACGGTCTTGACAAAGGCCTCCTCCATCCCAAGAAAATAAAATAAGATGGAACTGCAGCAGACGCTCGTGTCACTTCTTGCTGCCCCACTGCACAGAAATACACAGGAACCGAAAGCTTATCGATAAATAAATCATGTTTTACTCATGTTTATACGTTCAAATAATGCAAACAGTTTCTGCTTGGCCTATCTAATTTATATTTGCAAAATACTACTTGTCCTGTTTTATTTATGCCGGCACTCATCATGCTGCACTTATAAGGCTGTTAGATGTTTTGTTTACCAAAGCCTGCATGTGATTTATTGCTTGCTGCATTAAAAATAAATAAATTGATGGCTCATCCAGGACAAATAAAAGTTTTAAAGCTGTAGATAAAGGCTTATTTAAAAACTCTGGAAAGGAAAACACCGCCTGTCACACTGCCGCTGTGCTTGTGCCGGTTCCCCGCAGTGAAAACAGAGCTCCTAGAGTGCGCAAATGGAACACACACCTGCAGGGTTACAGGACCGAGTGGGATCAGTGGGTGTGTGTGTGTGTGTGTGGAGTGGGCATGGGGGGGAGGGGATTAGAGCAAAGGGGAGGAAATGAGGAGAAAGCCCAGAGGTCAGGGGGAGCAAACTGCTGCGCCTCAGTCGGGGGTTCATGTTTAGGCAAGTGTACGTAGGTGTTGTGGCTGCAACACTCGGCTGTGTTTTCCAGTATGAGGTCAAGAACGTACGGAAGCGCAATGCAATCCATTGGATAAAAACTGTATAGGCACCTTATCTCGTGATCAGGACCTTGTAATGATGACATCAGGATCTTGCAGTGTGCTTCTGTACCTGCGCAGTGTTGACAAACTAATATTAATACCGTCCTCAGTTTCACAAAATGCAAGTATTTTCTCGTGTCTCAAACCGAGAAGGTACTAATAGCAGATTAACTGCGACAGCGCCATCATTGCCCACTGACTAGAAAGGACGTTTCCTGTTTCTTTATTTTATCTCACAATTCTTCTCGTAATTACGAGCTCTTTTCTTGTAATTATGAGATAAGGTACCTAAAAAAAATTTATCGAGTGAATGCAAGCTGAGAACACAAATTGAAAAAAAAAACAAATGCAACTCAAATGTTTTGTTGTAACTACCAGGATGCACAGGTTCAATAGAAAGCGATGCACGTATGCATAAAGCCCCGGATGCAAACTGCACCGACAGGCCGCTTCTTATCTCAGACAGCATCCATGCCATACAGGCAACAGGTGTCATACATATTTAACCGCATTATCAATTATCAAGTTAAATGCAATTATGCATAGAATGCTGCTTGTTGCTCACTGTACACACCGCT